>NC_136329.1:4888377-4918162 GCF_964198595.1 Lampetra fluviatilis
GGTGTGAAGGGGGCGTGGTCTAGGAGTGCAGGGGGGGTCTGGTGGTGGGGGGCTCTGGTGACGTAGGGGCGTGGTCTATGGGAGTGGGCGGAGTCTGGTGTGAAGGGGGGCGTGGTCTATGGGAGTGTGCGGAGTCTGGTCTGAAGGGGGCGTGGTCTAGGAGTGCAGGGGGGCGTGGTTTAGCAAATTGGGGGGGGGGGGGGTCACGTGTGCACTTGGACTTCAACTCGTGCTACTGCTGCTGCTGTTGGCGGTTTAAACTCTGAGGGACGCGGCCGCACCAAGTCGTCCGCAGGTCTCCTCCTCCTCCTGCTCGCAGCCCCGCGGGACCCTCACTCACCCTCCCCGTCTGCCCCGCGGCAAGTTTTGAGGTAAAGTCGAGCCCGGGCTACAACGCAGCCAACACTAACATTTAAGATGTTTTACGAGCGATGAATAAGCTGTGTTGTTGGTGGTGGTGGTGAGGGGTGGGTGGGGGGGGTGGGGGGTGTGGGTGGTGGTTTTTGTTGTTATAGACTAATAGTCATTAATTAATTAATGGGGGGGAGGCGGGGGAGGGAAATGTACGCGAACAGGAAAGTTGTTTTTGTTTGAGAGCACGAGTCTTGTCGGTTTGAGCGCCGGTGGTGAGAGGAGAGTGGGGGGAGTGGGGGGGGGAGTGGGGGGGGAGAGAGTGGGGGGGGGGGAGTGGGGGGGGAGTGGGGGGGGAGAGAGTGGGGGGGGGGGAGTGGGGGGGGAGTGGGGGGGGAGAGAGTGGAGGGGGGGGAGTGGGGAGAGAGAGAGTGGGGGGGGGGAGTGGGGGGGGGGTAGAGGGGGGAGAGAGAGTGGGGGGGTAGAGGGGGGAGAGAGAGTGGGGGGTAGAGGGGGGAGGGAGGGAGTGGGGGGGGTAGAGGGGGGAAAGAGAGTGGGGGGGGGGTAGAGGGGGGAGTGGGGGGGGGGTAGAGGGGGGAGAGAGAGTGGGGGGGGGGAGTGGGGGGGTAGAGGGGGGAGGGAGGGAGTGGGGGGGGTAGAGGGGGGAGGGAGGGAGTGGGGGGGGGTAGAGGGGGGAGTGGGGGGGGAGTGGAGGGGGGGAGTGGGGTAAGAGGGAGTGGGGGAGAGAGAGTGGGGGGGGGGGAGTGGGGGGGGGAGAGACGCGCTCTGTTCTTGTGGGTTACGTCCGTGCAAAGGGAGCGGTGGCGCTGCGGTTAGCGCTGCTGCACACTGACTCCTCCCCCCCCTCCCACGCCAACGAGTTCGCGAACCCGAGTTCAAGTCTCCTCTAGGTCAGCTCGGCCTTAAACGAGTACCCACATCGGATCTTTGTCTTTGTGTGTGTGTGTAACAGCACTTGCCCAACAGTATGTTAGAGGCTACCTGGGGGAGCTTTGTCTTTGTGTGTGTGTGTAACAGCACTTGCCCCTACAGTCTGTTAGAGGCTACACGGGGCATCTTTGTCTGTGTACAGAGTACAACAATCATAGTGACGTCACTGACTCTGTCACGTGACCTACTGCACCTAGCCTGGCACATTCGGTTAATCAGTAGCACGTGGGTCTGTCACGTGACCGCGTGCACGTGACTGCCTCAGCGTGCAGTCACCGTGATGCGTGTCCAGGGCAGGGCGGCCACTCTGCGAGTTTGTGAAACAATTCCGTTTGATTCTACAATAGTTGCTTTGCCACCCACTCACCCACCCACCCACTCACTCACTCACCCACTCACCCACCCAACCACTCACTCACTCGCTCACCCACTCACTCACCCACTCACTCACTCACTCATCCACTCACTCGCTCACTCACTCACCCACCCACTCACCCACCCACTCACTCATTCACCCACCCAACCACTCACTCACTCGCTCACCCACTCACTCACCCACTCACTCACTCATCCACTCACCCACCCAACCACTCACTCACTCATTCACTCACCCACTCACTCACTCACTCACCCACCCACTCACTCATTCACCCACTCACCCACCCAACCACTCACTTACTCGCTCACCCACTCACTCACCCACTCACTCACTCATCCACTCACTCGCTCACTCACCCACTCACTCATTCACCCACTCACTCACCCAATCACCCACACACTCACTCATTCATTCACCCACTCACTCACTCACCCACTCACCCACCCACTCATCTACTCACTCACGCACTCACCCACTCACTCACTCATCCACTCACTCGCTCACTCACCAACTCACTCACTCACTCACACACTCACCCACCCACTCACTCATTCACTCACCCACTCACTCACTCACCCACTCACTCACCCACCCACTCACCCACCCACCCACTCACTCACCCACTCACCCAACCACTCACTCACCCACTCAACCACTCACACACCCACTCACTCACTCATCCAACCACTCACTCACACACCCACTCACTCACTCACCCAAACACTCACCCACTCACCCACCCACTCACTCACACACCCACTCACTCATCTACTCACTCACTCACCCACTCACCCACTCACTCACTCATCCACTCACTCGCTCACTCACCCACTCACTCACCCCACTCACTCACTCACTCACACACTCACCCACTCACTCACCCACTCACTCACTCACCCACCCACTCACTCATTCACCCACTCACCCACCCAACCACTCACTCACTCGCTCACCCACTCACTCACCCACTCACTCACTCATCCACTCACTCGCTCACTCACCCACTCACTCATTCACCCACTCACCCACCCAACCACTCACTCACTCGCTCACCCACTCACTCACCCACTCACTCACTCATTCACCCACTCACTCACCCACCCACTCACTCATTCACCCACTCACCCACCCAACCACTCACTCATTCGCTCACCCACTCACTCACCCACTCACTCACTCATCCACTCACTTGCTCACTCACCCACTCACTCATTCACCCACTCACTCACCCACTCACTCACCCACTCACCCACTCACCCACCCACTCACTCACACACCCACTCACTCATCAACTCACTCACTCACTCATTCACTCATCCACTCACTCGCTCACTCACCCACTCACTCACCCCACTCACTCACCCACTCACTCACTCATCCACTCACTCGCTCACTCACCCACTCACTCATTCACCCACTCACTCACCCAATCACCCACACACTCACTCATTCACTCACCCACTCACTCACCCACTCACCCACTCACACACCCACTCACTCATCTACTCACTCACTCACTCACCCACTCGCTCACTCACCCACTCACTCACTCACTCACTCACCCCACTCACTCACTCACTCACCCACTCACTCACTCACTCACCCACCCACTCACTCAGTCACTCACCCACCCACTCACTCACTCACCCACCCACTCACCCACCCACTCACTCACCCACTCACCCAACCACTCACTCACCCACTCAACCACTCACTCACTCACACACCCACTCACTCACTCATCCAACCACTCACTCACACACCCACTCACTCACCCAAACACTCACCCACTCACCCACTCACTCACCCAGCCACTCACCCAGCCACTCACCCACTCACTCACCCAGCCACTCACCCACTCACTCACCCAGCCACTCACCCACTCACTCACCCAGCCAAACACTCACACACTCACCCACTCACTCGCCCAAACATTCACCCACTCACTCACCCACTCACTCACCCAGCCACTCACCCAGCCACTCACCCACTCACTCACCCAGCCACTCACCCAGCCACTCACCCACTCACTCACCCAGCCACTCACCCACTCACTCACCCAGCCACTCACCCACTCACTCACCCAGCCAAACACTCACACACTCACCCACTCACTCGCCCAAACACTCACCCACTCACTCACCCACTCACTCACCCAGCCACTCACCCAGCCACTCACCCACTCACTCACCCAGCCACTCACCCAGCCAAACACTCACACACTCACCCACTCACTCGCCCAAACACTCACTCACTCACCCACTCACTCACCCAGCCACTCACCCAGCCACTCACCCACTCACTCACCCAGCCACTCACCCAGCCACTCACCCACTCACTCACCCAGCCACTCACCCACTCACTCACCCAGCCACTCACCCAGCCACTCACCCACTCACTCACCCAGCCACTCACCCACTCACTCACCCAGCCACTCACCCAGCCACTCACCCACTCACTCACCCAGCCACTCACCCAGCCACTCACCCACTCACTCACCCAGCCACTCACTCACTCACCCAGCCACTCACCCACTCACTCACCCAGCCAAACACTCACACACTCACCCACTCACTCGCCCAAACACTCACCCACTCACTCACCTACTCACTCACCCAGCCACTCACCCAGCCACTCACCCACTCACTCACCCAGCCACTCACCCAACCACTCACCCACTCACTCACCCAGCCACTCACCCAGCCACTCACCCACTCACTCACCCAGCCAAACACTCACACACTCACCCACTCACTCGCCCAAACACTCACCCACTCACTCACCCACTCACTCACCCAGCCACTCACCCAGCCACTCACCCACTCACTCACCCAGCCACTCACCCAACCACTCACCCACTCACTCACCCAGCCACTCACCCAGCCACTCACCCACTCACTCACCCAGCCAAACACTCACACACTCACCCACTCACTCGCCCAAACACTCACCCACTCACTCACCCACTCACTCACCCAGCCACTCACCCAGCCACTCACCCACTCACTCACCCAGCCACTCACCCAGCCAAACACTCACACACTCACCCACTCACTCGCCCAAACACTCACCCACTCACTCACCCACTCACTCACCCAGCCACTCACCCAGCCACTCACCCACTCACTCACCCACTCACTCACCCAGCCACTCACCCAACCACTCACCCACTCACTCACCCAGCCACTCACCCAGCCACTCACCCACTCACTCACCCAGTCACTCACCCAGCCACTCACCCAGCCACTCACCCACTCACTCACCCAGCCACTCACCCACTCACTCACCCAGCCAAACACTCACACACTCACCCACTCACTCGCCCACTCACTCACCCACTCACTCACCCACTCACTCACCCAGCCACTCACCCAGCCACTCACCCACTCACTCACCCAGCCACTCACCCAGCCACTCACCCACTCACTCACCCAGCCACTCACTCACTCACTCACCCAGCCACTCACCCACTCACTCACCCAGCCAAACACTCACACACTCACCCACTCACTCGCCCAAACACTCACCCACTCACTCACCCACTCACTCACCCAGCCACTCACCCACTCACTCACCCAGCCAAACACTCACACACTCACCCACTCACTCACCCACTCACTCATCCAGCCACTCACCCACTCACTCACCCAGCCACTCACCCACTCACTCACCCAGCCACTCACCCAACCACCCACTCACAGGAGGGGAGAGAGAGTGAGGGTCTTTATTTTCCAGCTGTGCATTTGGCATCCGCGTCTGTGCACCTAGCCTGGCACAAGCGCCGTGGTGATGCAACTTCCCACTTAGTGATAAAGGGGGCTGGTTTGTCAGTGTGTGTGTGTGTGCCTGTGTATATGTGCTCACAAATCCTTGAAAGATCTGGGCAAAGTCCCAGCGGTGAGCTCCTCCGGCAGGCAAGGCTGCGTTGGCTGGGTCATGTAGCCCGCATGCCCAGCCACCGCATGCCTAAACAGCTTTTGTTCGGCCGGATCGAGGGGGCTAAACGGGCGCGGCACGGGCTAGAGAAGAGATGGAGTGATGTGGTACAGGAGGACGTGGAGCTGAGTGGACTTGCCGACGACTGGTACCAGCGGTGTCAAGATCGGCCTCAGTGGAGGAGGCTCGTGAAGGACGCTACTGGGCAGTTGGAGGCAGTCGCCCTCCAACAACAACGGAGGGCGGAGGAGCGACGCTCACAACAACGAGCGGAGCGCCGGGTGGCTAAAGCACAGCAAGTTGGTACAGTAAGGGGCACAGGTGGTGCATCAGCCAGTCATCTCGGTCATCTCGGTCAGTCGACCCGTGGCACCTGCTGGGTCTGCCCCGTGACCTCTTGCCAGCGGGCATTCGACACTTCACGTGGCAGCGTCAAGGTGCACATGGCCTGGCACAAGCGTCGTGGTGACGTCACCGCCACTTAGTGGTGAATGGCGGTTGTTGTTGTTGTGTGGTGTGTGTAGTAAACATCGCCACTGGGGAGATAAGGCGGCCTTCATAGGTACTCGCTAACAGCACTTGCCCCAACAGTTTGTTAAGCCTATAGGGGGATCTTTGTGTGTGCCTGTGTGTGCCTGTGTGTGCCTGTGTGTGCCTGTTTGCCTGTGCGTGTATGTGTGTATGGATGTGTGTGTGTCTCAGGAATTTCCATCTGGTACAGATACAATGGGAGGCTGATAAATGCCCGGGTGGGGTCAAGGGATGGCTCCCTATTGGTCAACCACGTTATCTGTTCATCAGCTGCATAACGCTGCTGTGTGGAAGCTACCTGGTCTGTCGCTCCACACGAAGCTTCGGGTCTTCTCGGCCACGGTCATTCCCTCCCTTCTCTACGCTTGCGAAACGTGGACCCCCCTAATGGAGCATCTTCGCTGGTTAGAAACATTTAGGCTGCTGACCTGTCTACGATCCATCCTGGGTTTAACCTGCAGGCTGGATTGTGTGAGGAGCTCACAAATCCTTGAAAGATCTGGACAAAGTCCCATCGGTGAGCTCCTCCGGCAGGCAAGGCTGCGTTGGCTGGGTCATGTAGCCCGCATGCCCAGCCACCGCATGCCTAAGCAGCTTTTGTTCGGCCGGATCGAGGGGGCTAAACAGGCGCGGCACAGGTTAGAGAAGAGATGGAGTGACGTGGTACAGGAGGACGTGGAGCTGAGTGGACTTGCCGATGACTGGTACCAGCGGTGTCAAGATCGGCCTCTGTGGAGGAGGCTCGTGAAGGACGCTACTGGGCAGTTGGAGGCAGTCGCCCTCCAACAACAACGGAGGGCGGAGGAGCGACGCTCACAACAACGAGCGGAGCGCCGGGTGGCTAAAGCACAGCAAGTTGGCACAGTAGGGGGCACAGGTGGTGTATCAGCCAGTCATCTCAGTCATCTCAGTGTGTAGTGCAGTGTATAGTGCAGTGTATAGTGTAGTGTATAGTGCAGTGTATAGTGTATAATGTAGTGTATAGTGCAGTGTATAGTGTATTGTGTAGTGTATTGTGTAGTGTATTGTGTAGTGTATTGTAGTGTGTAGTGTATAGTGTAGTGTATAGTGTAGTGTATAGTGCAGTGTATAGTGTATGGTGTAGTGTCTAGTAGTGTAGTGTCTAGTAGTGTAGTGTATTGTGTAGTGTATAGTGTAGTGCAGGGGTCTGCAACCTTTAAGACATAAAGAGCCACTTGGACCCGTTTCCGAAGGAAAAAATAAACTGGGAGCCGCAAAACCATTGCAACATTTAAAACAAATATAACACTGCATATATTGTTTCTTACCTTATTGCTATATACAGGATCGTGCAGTCAGCTGTCAATCTGAATAAAAAAAGGACTTTTTCACTTAACAATGTAAAATATATTTTTGCAAATTAATAGCTAAATTACCTGGTTAATGGGATTTTTGCTCCTGAACCTCAGTGCACAGTGTCTGCACATCAGGGCTGTAAGACGTCACCTTCATTTTCACACAGGCTTGCAAGCTGTCATCTGTGAGGCGTGATCGATGTTTGTTTTTAATATAGTTCATGTTGGAGAAGACCTGCTCACATACATATGTGGAGCCGAAGATCGACAGGACTCCAAATGCATACTTTTTCATGTTTATATAAGTGTTGGGGATGGCATTCCATGTTTCGAATACAAGTTTGTCCTGTTTGGGAAGGTTTTCAATATCACTCCATTTATGATTCTGAGCCAGAATGGCCTTCTGACGGGCAACATCCTCAAGAGTAGCGGTCAAGCATTTGAACTTGGACACCCATATATCTTTGTCGGCTATATCGGCCAGTTCCATCTCAAGATCAGGTTGACTTACACCTGCAAATGCAGTCATATTCAATAGGGATGGATCGATCGCCAGGGGAGTGACAGGGAAGGATAATGTCGTTTTTTCCTCTCTGAACTCACAGAATCGTTTCCCAAACGAACTTTGCATTGTGGTGATTGCAGACTTGAAATATTCCAAATTTATCGTATCATGACTTTGTTTGAACTCTCTCAAAGAGGGAAAGTGAGACAGTGTACCTCTCTGTAAATCTTTGACAAACACTGTCAACTTGCGCTCGAATGCCAAAACCTCCTCCAGCATGTGCAGGGCTGTGCCTCCTTTCCCCTGAAGGGTTGTATTTAGCGTGTTTAGATGTGCTGTCATGTCTACCATAAAATGTAATTTTTCCAGCCACTCTGGCTGTTCCAGCTCAGCAAAGGTGAGCTCTTTGCTGCCCAGGAAGGTTTTTACTTCTTCCAAACATGTGACAAAGCAACGGCAACGTTATTGCCTGTCACCGGGCGGGCAGTGTGGAGCGGAGCGGCGACCTGTCAGCAGCGGCAACGCCAGAGCAGGTGTCACAGTGCGCCTCCTCCCCTCGCTAGCATCCGCCCCGGAGCCGCGGTCAAGGTTCAAAAGAGCCGCATGCGGCTCCGGAGCCGCAGGTTGCCGACCCCTGGTGTAGTGTATAGTGTATAGTAGTGTAGTGTATAGTGTATAGTAGTGTAGTGTATAGTAGTGTAGTGTATAGTAGTGTAGTGTATAGTAGTGTAGTATATAGTAGTGTAGTGTATAGTGTAGTGTATAGTGTAGTGTGTAGTGTAGTGTGTAGTGTAGTGTGTAGTGTAGTGTGTAGTGTAGTGTGTAGTGTATAGTGTAGTGTATAATGTAGTGTATAGTGTAGTGTATTGTGTAGTGTATAGTAGTGTAGTGTATAGTGTAGTGTTTAGGATGAACGTTGAGATTAATGAGGGGCACGGGGTGGATCAATACGGCTGAATTGCTCTGTAATAAGGTAGGGCACTGATAAGGGGTTGGCACGCAAGGATAGTTGTCTCTGTCTGTGTAACAGCACTTGCCCCAACAGTCTGTTAGTAAGCAATGGTGCCCATATTGGTTATTTTCGCCGATGATTTTTTTTTAGTTGACGAATTTTCGAGTTTTTACTTCCCTGGATTTCTCATCTTGGCAACACGGGTGGCGATCGCAAATGGGCACAACCACTGAGATGTTGACTACCTCGCCTGGTACACAGGAGGTCGTGGGTTCTATCTCGTCCCTGACACCACAGTGGCTAGGAGATGTTGACTACCTCGCCTGGTACACAGGAGGTCGTGGGTTCTATCTCGTCCCTGACACCACAGTGGCTAGGAGATGTTGACTACCTCGCCTGGTACACAGGAGGTCGTGGGTTCGATCCCGACCCTGACACCACAGTGGCTAGGAGAGGTTGACTACCTCGCCTGGTACGCAGGAGGTCGTGGGTTCGATCCTGACCCTGACTCCACAGTGGCTAGGAGATGTTGACTACCTCGCCTGGTACGCAGGAGGTCGTGGGTTCGATCTCGTCCCTGACTCCACAGTGGCTAGGAGATGTTGACTACTTCGCCTGGTACGCAGGAGGTCGTGGGTTCGATCCTGACCCTGACACCACAGTGGCTAGGAGATGTTGACTACCTCGCCTGGTACGCAGGAGGTCGTGGGTTCGATCTTGACGCTGACACCACAGTGGCTATGAGATGTTGACTACCTCGCCTGGTACACAGGAGGTCGTGGGTTCGATCTCGTCCCTGACTCCACAGTGGCTAGGAGATGTTGACTACTTCGCCTGGTACGCAGGAGATCGTGGGTTCGATCCTGACCCTGACGCCACAGTGGCTATGAGATGTTGACTACCTCGCCTGGTACACAGGAGGTCGTGGGTTCGATTCAGACCCTGACTCCACAGTGGCTAGGAGATGTTGACTACTTCGCCTGGTACACAGGAGGTCGTGGGTTCGATTCAGACCCTGACACCACAGTGGCTATGAGATGTTGACTACCTCGCCTGGTACACAGGAGGTCGTGGGTTCGATTCAGACCCTGACACCACAGTGGCTATGAGATGTTGACTACCTCGCCTGGTACACAGGAGGTCGTGAGTTTAAGTCAGACCCTGACGATGCCTCCCGTGGTCGCGTGGATTTCTATCCGTGTCCTCCGGTTTTCCCGCTCCACGTTTAGAATCAACGTCACGCGTTTTCGATTTGTGCGGCTGCTGCTGTATATTTCCACGTGATGATGATGATGGTGGAAAGTCCACTTCGTTCAGCCTCTACCATTGATGATGGCTTCTGAAAAAGCTCATTCATAGCAAGTCAGTCTATAGGTCTCCATGTATCTCTGTGGGTCTCTGTGGGTCTCTATGGGTCTCTGTGTATCTCTGTGGGTCAGAGACCCATAGAGATACACAGAGACCCACAGACTCACCACACAGAGACCCATAGACTCACACAGAGACCCACAGACTCACCACACAGAGACCCACAGACTCACCACACAGAGACCCACAGACTCACCACACAGAGACCCATAGACTCACACAGAGACCCACAGACTCACCACACAGAGACCCACAGACTCACCACACAGAGACCCATAGACTCACACAGAGACCCACAGACTCACCACACAGAGACCCACAGACTCACCACACAGAGACCCATAGACTCACACAGAGACCCACAGACTCACCACACAGAGACCCACAGACTCACCACACAGAGACCCACAGACTCACCACACAGAGACCCACAGACTCACCACACAGAGACCCACAGACTCACCACACAGAGACCCACAGACTCACCACACAGAGACCCACAGACTCACCACACAGAGACCCACAGACTCACCACACAGAGGAGACCCACAGACTCACCACACAGAGACCCACAGACTCACCACAGAGACCCACAGACTCACCACACAGAGACCCACAGACTCATCACACAGAGACCCACAGACTCATCACACAGAGGAGACCCATAGACTCATCACACAAAGACTCATCACACAGAGGAGACCCATAGACTCATCACACAAAGACTCACCACACAGAGACCCACAGACTCACCACACAGAGGAGACCCACAGACTTTTCTACTTTTAATTCCTCAAACTCACTTCTTCAGAGCTGCTGCTGCTGCTGCTTCTTGTTGTTGTGTTTAGTTTCTCGTCCCCCCCCCGCACCGCTCCGAACATGTCTGGACGTGAGACTGGCTTCTCGCTCGAGGGCTCACTTCTCCTTGTTGGTCCCAATCACAGGAACGTGGCACATGCCCACGTATCCACCATGTTGAACTTCTTTCGTACCGTACGTAGCCAGCCATGCTCATTCATGGGTCTATGTAGGTGTCTCTGTGGGTGTGTGTGTGTGTATGTTGTGAGTCTATGGGTCTGTGTGCGAGTCTATGGGTCTGTGTGTGAGTCTATGAGTCTCTGTGTGAGTCTATGGGTCTGTGTGTGAGTCTATGTGTCTCTGTGTGAGTCTGTGGGTCTGTGTGCGAGTCTATGGGTCTCTGTGTGAGTCTATGGGTCTGTGTGTGAGTCTATGTGTCTCTGTGTGAGTCTGTGGGTCTGTGTGCGAGTCTATGGGTCTCTGTGTGAGTCTATGGGTCTGTGTGTGAGTCTATGTGTCTCTGTGTGAGTCTGTGGGTCTGTGTGCGAGTCTATGGGTCTCTGTGTGAGTCTATAGGTCTCTGTGTGAGTCTGTGGGTCTGTGTGTGAGTCTATGGGTCTCTGTGTGAGTCTGTGGGTCTCTGTGTGAGTCTATGGGTCTCTGCGAGTCTATGAACCTCTCCGTGAGTCTATGTATGCACGTATGTTGAACTCCTTTGGCATCCTGTCTACACGAAAGGCGGTTCCCATCGAAGCGGGTTTTCTAGTCTGCACCCGCCGCTTCATCCCGCAGGGAATACAAATTAAATACTTCAAACAACAACGACAATAAGAACGATGATCAACGCACTCAAATCCAACGCTCGTGCCCAGAGTCAGTCAAACCGCCTGCAGCTCCACACGCATCAACCTCCCTGGAGCTTCACCCCCCGTTTGGCGACGACTATGGGGAGCTGTCGGTCTTGTCGCTAATGATCACCACCCTACCATACTCCACCCCACCGTACCCCACCCACCCAAAGAAGGTCAACACACTTGCATGTGCAACAGAGGTCGCAACCGGGTACCCGATACCCGGCTACCTGTACCCGGCCGGGCACGGGTACCCGTTTGCGACCCTGGTGCGGCCGTGTACGGGTAGACCGTGAGTCACTGGTGAGTCACCGTTTGTCACTCATTTCCCAACGTCTTGTCTCTTCTCACGATTCAAGTTCGTAGAATCAACCCACCCGCGCCTGCAACGTGGCTTCATCCCAGAGGTCGCAATCGGGTACCCGATACCCGTACCCTACTCGTACCCGGCCGGGTACAGGTAGGGTACGGGTACGGCCGGGTACGGGTACGGGTAGACCGTGAGTCACTGGTAAGTCACCGTTTGTCACTCATTTCCCAACGTCTTGTCTCTTCTCAGAATTCTGTGTGAGTGAGTCTATGGCCGGGTACGGATATCGGGTATGGGTACGGCCGGGTACGGGTACCCGTTTGCGTCCCTGGTGCGGCCGGGTACGGGTACGGGTAAGGAATCAAAACCCGTTTGCGACCTCCGATGTCCAGTGACATTGAATGGGTCACTGTGGCCGCGTGGCGCTGGGAGATTGCTACACAAATGGGATAGGGGGCAAGCAGTTGGAGCCGTGGTGCCAAGCCCAGAGCCTTCTGAGGGATCCAGAAGGGGGCGTGGTCGAGGACGGAGCCTGGCACGATGGGAGCGGAGCCTGGCACGATGGGAGCGGAGCTTGGCACGATGAGGGCGGAGCCTGGCACGCCGAGGGCGGAGCCTGTCACGATGGGGGCGGAGCCTGGCACGATGAGGGCGGAGTTTGGCCAAACGGTATCTATTTGGTGTTTGAAGATTTTAACACAACTCATGTTTTATTGCCAGAAAGGTTAAAAAAACGTATTGCTATTTCCCATAATTTGATACTGGAAAAAGAGGTATTTCATGATATTGCTGCTCCCCCTGAGGAGGCTGATCTTGACACCGCTGGTACCGGTCATCGGCAAGTCCACTCAGCTCCACGTCCTCCTGTACCACATCAATCCATCTCTTCTCTAGCCCGTGCCGCGCCTGTTTAGCCCCCTCGATCCGGCCGAACAAAACCTGTTTAGGCATGCGGTGGCTGGGCATGCGGGCTACATGACCCAGCCAACGCAGCCTTGCCTGCCGGAGGAGCTCACTGATGGGACTTTGCCCAGATCTTTCTAGGATTTGTGAGCTCCTCACACAATCCAGCCTGCAGGTTAAACCCAGGATGGATCGTAGGCAGGCCAGCCTAAATGTTTCTAACCTGTGAAGATGCTCCATTAGGGGGGTCCACGTTTCACAAACGTAGAGAAGGGAGGGAATGACTGTGGCCGAGAAGACCTGAAGCTTCGTGTGGAGCGACAGACCAGGTAGCTTCCACACAGCGTTACGCAACCGATGAAAAGATATTGCCGCTCGACTGATTCGGAGTGAGACCTCTGCTGTTAAACTGGAGCCGGTCATGGGAAACTCTCCACTCTCTCCACAACTGTCCCGTCACCAAATGGGAGTTGTGGGGGTGGAGTGTCCGATGGTACAAAATACCCAGGCAGGTGCTTAGTTTTGGTGGAGCTGATGGTAAGGCCCCACCTCTTAGTGGCATGCTCCAGTTTCAGCAGCAGTGCCTCCAACTATTCCTCTGAGTGAGCAGCAATCACCAGATCAGCAGCATACGTAACATGGTTGACCAATAGGTAGCCATCCCTTGACTGCACCTAGGTATCGATCAGCCTTCCATTGTATCTGTAGCAGATGGAAACTCCTCCGGTACATCCATCAAAGTCTTCGCGAACTATGTGGTCGAAATAGCTGTTAAATAATGTGTGAGCCAGAGGACATCCCTGTCGCACCCCAAAGTGAATAGGGAATGGCTCCGACTCCCGGCCACGTATTTTTACCCGGGCCTGCCCACCATCATCAAGGTCCTTAATGATCGTGAGCAGAGTCAGGGACTTTGAAAGCACAAAGAACAACCCAGATTCCAGGCCTACTTATGGTATCATAGGCCTTGGCCAGGTCAATAAAGCAGATATGTAGGTCCTGTAGGACTTCCCTACACCTCTGCTGGAACAGACAGACAGAAAATATGGCATCTGTGCAGGACCACCCTTTCCTGAAACCACATTGGGGCTCCACAAGCCTCTCCTCAGCGTGCCTAGCAAGGCGATGTTGAATAATCCTTGCCAGCACCTTTCCCGGCACACTGAAGAGTGAGATGCCCCTGTAGTTGTTACAGTCTGTGCGGTCCCCCTTCTTAAAGAGGGGGACCACCAGGGCATCCTTCCAATCCTGCGGAACCCGTCCAGTGGTCCAGACTGTTGTTATCATGTCATATAGGGCACTCTGTGCACAAATGCCACCCTCCCTCAGCATTTCACTTGGGAGATCATCTCTGCCCGGTGCCTTTCCTGGTCTCAGACTCCGGATCGCCTTCAGTACTTCCTCAAAAGATGGCACCTCAGCCAGCCACTCACAGGGGGTGACCTCTTCCAATATTTGAGGCACCGCAGCCTCAGCAGGGTTATCCCCACTTTGTGCCATGATGTTTTCCTGGCTGAGAGATTTCCCCTCCCCCAGGACCTCACAAAAATGCTCAGCAAATCTGCAAACCTCTTCCTGGGGGTCGGAGATTGGATTACCGTTTTTTCCCCTAATGATGGTAATAGGTGTGGCGCTGCAGGTTACTTTTTTGATGGAGTTAAATAGTGATTTGTGATCGCGGGCTACTGAGGCAGACTCTATCTTCTCAGCAACCCGCGACCACCACCCATCCTTGCAGCGCCTTACGGCTCTCCGAACCTCCGAGCGAAGGCTGCGGTAAACCTCATTCTCGGACGTGGGATGCTGTAGACGATGAGAATGGGCCTGTCGCTCTTTCTCAGCATTCCTGAACACCTCCTCTGTCAGCCAGGGTCTCTAGGGAGGTCTGGACCGCGTACCCAAAGCAGCCATTGCAGCTGCATGAGTCAGTCTTAAACCTTGCCCATTTACCCTCGACATCAGGAGGAGTGGGGGACGATGCCAACCCCAGCTGTAAGCGATGATGAAATTCTCGCTTGCAACTTTCATCAGCTAACTGAGACCAGGCCACTTTTGGTTGGAATGGGATCCTGGGTGTACACCCACCACCGGAGTGGAAGAATGGCAGGCGCATCTTACAGATGACTAGTCGATGGTCAGAGGGCAGATCAGCTCCACGGTAGGTCCTGGTGTCAAGGACATGGGCTCGTATCCGCTTGTCCGTCACTATGTAGTCCAGCAGATGTTCTTGCTTGGACCCGGCATGCATCCATGATGTTGTGTGGATGCGCCGATGCCGGAAGAGCGTGTTGGTAATTGCAAGCCCATGGGCTGCACAAAAATCTAGCAGCCTCCTACAATTGTTATGAGCTGATCTGGCCCATGCCTTCCAATCACTCCAGACCAGGTGCCAGCATCATGACCAACTCGGGCATTGAAGTCACCCAACAAGATGACTCTGTCCCGAGTGGCCACTTTAGCCAGCACCTGTGACAGGAGGTCATAGAAAGCGTCTGACTCATCGGCTTTGCCTGCATCCCTCCATGGATGTTCGTCTTCGGTGGGGGCATAAGTAACCACGACCACCACTCCTCGCCTCCGGTTGATGGGAAGGCGAGCCCAAAGTATCCTGGGGCTTACAGCTTCCCACACCTCACCGCCACGCTCCCACACCCCCTTCATTCTTTTGTTCAGAAGAAGAGCCACACCCTGTTGTTTGGCAGTCTCCTGCCCCGAGTGGAGGACTGTCCCCCCCTCATGGTCGCAGGAGCCAGAACCGGTCCACCGGACCTCTTGAATGCCACAGAGATCCAGGCGGGTACCGGTCCAGCTCCCGACAGAGGAGTGGCAGCCTCTACTCCGCAGTGAGCGTTCGAACATTCCACGTGGCCATCCGCTGTGGTTTTATGTTGTTTCTGGAGGAGCCCCGAGGGTGAAGATTCAATCTCCTGGCTCCGCCAATTGGGGTTTGGCCAGGAGACGTCATAGACGCCTGTCCCCCCGGGGCCTCCGGCACAAGCTTATTAGTTACAGGTTTATGTTTAAGTCGTGGTCTCGTGGTAATTAATTGAAGGTGGAGGGGTTACCAGCCCCTCGCACCCGTCCAGAGCCCCTGTTTAGCCACTGTGGTGGTCACAGACGCCATGAGGGGAGAGGCCAATGGGCATTGGCCCTCCCCCCACAGCAATGCCCACGACAGTGTTGCCCGTCCGGCACCGCGAAGAGGTAGGAGGTTGTTTTGCCAGACTACACAGAGACACACGCACAGAGACACACGCACAGAGACACACACAGTAACACACACACGCCTGCGCGAGGTGTTAGTTGCAGGCTCGGGGTAAAGTCTGAGCTGCAGCAGACTCTTGAGATGCCTCAGTTGGACTCTGACTCCTGCTCTCTGCCGACCCCTCGCCACGTGCCAATCCACGGCACGGGGGCGGTGGCAGTGGGTCGGCCTCACGGCAACAAGCAGCTCGGTTCGATTCCTGACCCTGGTGGCATTTCTCTCGGTCATGTGATGGAGTTGTTTATCATCGTGTGATGAAGTGGCTTATCGTCATAAGACAGTTTTTTTTTTATCAATCACGAAACTACTTTTATAACTTCAAGGTAAAGCCCACTGAGATATTAAGTGGTGAGTGGTGGTGGTGAGTGGTGGTGGTGAGTGGTGGTGGTGGAGAGTGGTGGTGAGTGGTGGTGAGTGGTGGTGGTGAGTGGTGGTGGTGGTGGAGAGTGGTAGTGAGTGGTGGTGAGTGGTGGTGAGTGGTGGTGGTGAGTGGTGTTGGTGAGTGGTGGTGGTGGTGGTGGTGGTGGTGGTGAGTGGTGTTGGTGAGTGGTGGTGGTGGTGGTGTTGGTGAGTGGTGGTGGTGGTGGTGGTGAGTGGTGTTGGTGAGTGGTGTTGGTGAGTGGTGTTGGTGGGTGGTGGTGGTGGTGAGTGGTGTTGGTGAGTGGTGTTGGTGAGTGGTGTTGGTGAGTGGTGTTGGTGAGTGGTGGTGGTGGTGAGTGGTGTTGGTGAGTGGTGGTGGTGGTGGTGGTGAGTGGTGAGTGGTGTTGGTGAGTGGTGGTGGTGGTGGTGAGTGGTGTTGGTGAGTGGTGTTGGTGAGTGGTGTTGGTGAGTGGTGGTGGTGAGTGGTGTTGGTGAGTAGTGTTGGTGAGTGGTGTTGGTGAGTGGTGGTGGTGGTGGTGGTGGAGAGTGGTGGTGAGTGGTGGTGGTGAGTGGTGGTGGTGAGTGGTGGTGGTGAGTGGTGGTGGTGAGTGGTGGTGGTGAGTGGTGTTGGTGAGTGGTGGTGGTGGTGGTGGTGAGTGGTGGTGGTGGTGAGTGGTGGGTGGTGAGTGGTGAGTGGTGGTGGTGAGTGGTTGTGAGTGGTGGTGGTGAGTGGTGGTGGTGGTGAGTGGTGGTGGTGGTGAGTGGTGGTGGTGGTGGTGAGTGGTGGTGGTGGTGAGTGTTGGTGGTGAGTGGTGGTGAGTGGTGGTGAGTGGTGGTGGTGAGTGGTGGTGAGTGGTGGTGGTGAGTGGTGGTGGTGGTGAGTGGTGGTGATGGCGGTGGTGAGTGGTGGTGGTGAGTGGTGGTGGTGGTGAGTGGTGGTGAGTAGTGAGTGGTCCGTGGTAGGTGGTGATGGTGAGTGGTGGTGAGTAGTGAGTGGTGGTGGTGGTGAGTGGTGGTGGTGAGTGGTGGTGAGTGGTGGTGGTGAGTTGTGGTGGTGAGTTGTGGTGAGTGGTGGTGGCGAGTGGTGGTGGTGAGTTGTGGTGAGTGGTGGTGGTGAGTGGTGGTGGTGAGTTGTGGTGAGTGGTGGTGGTGAGTGGTGGTGGTGAGTGGTGGTGAGTGGTGGTGGTGAGTGGTGGTGAGTGGTGGTGAGTGGTGTTGGTGAGTGGTGTTGGTGAGTGGTGTTGGTGGTGAGTGGTGGTGGTGAGTGGTGGCGAGTGGTGAGTGGTGGTGGCGAGTGGTGGTGGCGAGTGGTGGTGAGTGGTGGTGGTGAGTGGTGGTGGTGAGTGGTGGTGGTGAGTGGTGGTGAGTGGTGGTGGTGAGTGGTGGTGGTGAGTGGTGGCGAGTGGTGGTGGTGAGTGGTGGTGGTGAGTGGTGGTGGTGAGTGGTGGTGGTGAGTGGTGTTGGTGAGTGGTGAGTGGTGGTGGCGAGTGGTGGTGGTGAGTGGTGGTGAGTGGTGGTGAGTGGTGGTGGTGAGTTGTGGTGTTGGTGAGTGGTGGTGGTGAGTGGTGGTGGTGAGTGGTGGTGGTGAGTGGTGGTGGTGAGTGGTGGTGAGTGGTGAGTGGTGTTGGTGAGTGGTGAGTGGTGGTGGTGAGTGGTGATGAGTGGTGGTGAGTGGTGGTGGTGAGTGGTGTTGGTGAGTGGTGGTGAGTGGTGAGTGGTGGTGGTGAGTGGTGTTGGTGAGTGGTGGTGGTGAGTGGTGGTGAGTGGTGAGTGGTGGTGAGTGGTGAGTGGTGGTGGTGAGTGGTGTTGGTGAGTGGTGGTGAGTGGTGAGTGGTGGTGGTGAGTGGTGTTGGTGAGTGGTGGTGGTGAGTGGTGGTGGTGGTGGTGGTGAGTGGTGTTGGTGAGTGGTGGTGGTGGTGGTGAGTGGTGTTGGTGAGTGGTGGTGGTGGTGGTGGTGAGTGGTGTTGGTGAGTGGTGGTGGTGGTGGTGGTGAGTTGTGGTGAGTGGTGGTGGTGAGTTGTGGTGAGTGGTGGTGGTGAGTGGTGGTGGTGAGTGGTGGTGGTGAGTGGTGGTGGTGAGTGGTGGTGAGTGGTGTTGGTGAGTGGTGTTGGTGAGTGGTGTTGGTGGTGAGTGGTGGTGGTGAGTGGTGGCGAGTGGTGAGTGGTGGTGGCGAGTGGTGGTGGCGAGTGGTGGTGAGTGGTGGTGGTGAGTGGTGGTGGTGAGTGGTGGTGGTGAGTGGTGGTGAGTGGTGGTGGTGAGTGGTGGTGGTGAGTGGTGGTGGTGAGTGGTGGCGAGTGGTGGTGGTGAGTGGTGGTGGTGAGTGGTGGTGGTGAGTGGTGGTGGTGAGTGGTGTTGGTGAGTGGTGAGTGGTGGTGGCGAGTGGTGGTGGTGAGTGGTGGTGAGTGGTGGTGAGTGGTGGTGGTGAGTTGTGGTGTTGGTGAGTGGTGGTGGTGAGTGGTGGTGGTGAGTGGTGGTGGTGAGTGGTGGTGGTGAGTGGTGGTGAGTGGTGAGTGGTGTTGGTGAGTGGTGATGAGTGGTGGTGAGTGGTGGTGGTGAGTGGTGTTGGTGAGTGGTGGTGAGTGGTGAGTGGTGGTGGTGAGTGGTGTTGGTGAGTGGTGGTGGTGAGTGGTGGTGAGTGGTGAGTGGTGGTGAGTGGTGAGTGGTGGTGGTGAGTGGTGTTGGTGAGTGGTGGTGAGTGGTGAGTGGTGGTGTTGAGTGGTGTTGGTGAGTGGTGGTGGTGAGTGGTGGTGGTGGTGAGTGGTGTTGGTGAGTGGTGGTGGTGGTGGTGGTGAGTGGTGTTGGTGAGTGGTGTTGGTGGGTGGTGGTGGTGGTGGTGAGTGGTGTTGGTGAGTGGTGTTGGTGAGTGGTGGTGGTGAGTGGTGGTGGTGAGTGGTGTTGGTGAGTGGTGTTGGTGAGTGGTGGTGGTGGTGAGTGGTGTTGGTGAGTGGTGGTGGTGGTGGTGAGTGGTGAGTGGTGTTGGTGAGTGGTGAGTGGTGTTGGTGAGTGGTGTTGGTGAGTGGTGGTGGTGAGTGGTGTTGGTGAGTAGTGTTGGTGAGTGGTGAGTGGTGGTGGTGGTGGTGGTGGAGAGTGGTGGAGAGTGGTGGTGAGTGGTGGTGGTGAGTGGTGGTGGTGAGTGGTGGTGGTGAGTGGTGGTGGTGAGTGGTGGTGGTGAGTGGTGGTGGTGAGTGGTGGTGGTGAGTGGTGTTGGTGAGTGGTGGTGGTGGTGGTGGTGGTGGTGAGTGGTGGTGGTGGTGGTGGTGAGTGGTGGGTGGTGAGTGGTGAGTGGTGGTGGTGAGTGGTTGTGAGTGGTGGTGGTGAGTGGTGGTGGTGAGTGGTGGTGGTGAGTGGTGGTGGTGGTGAGTGGTGGTGGTGGTGGGTGGTGGTGGTGAGTGTTGGTGGTGAGTGGTGGTGGTGAGTGGTGGTGAGTGGTGGTGGTGAGTGGTGGTGAGTGGTGGTGGTGAGTGTTGGTGGTGAGTGGTGGTGGTGAGTGGTGGTGGTGAGTGGTGGTGGTGGTGAGTGGTGGTGATGGCGGTGGTGAGTGGTGGTGGTGGTGAGTGGTGGTGAGTAGTGAGTGGTCCGTGGTAGGTGGTGATGGTGAGTGGTGGTTGTGGTGAGTGGTGGTGGTGAGTGGTGGTGGTGAGTGGTGGTGGTGAGTTGTGGTGGTGAGTGGTGGTGGCGAGTGGTGGTGGCGAGTGGTGGTGGTGAGTTGTGGTGAGTGGTGGTGGTGAGTGGTGGTGGTGAGTGGTGGTGGTGAGTGGTGGTGAGTGGTGGTGGTGAGTGGTGGTGAGTGGTGTTGGTGAGTGGTGTTGGTGGTGGTGAGTGGTGGCGAGTGGTGAGTGGTGGTGGCGAGTGGTGGTGGCGAGTGGTGGTGGTGAGTGGTGGTGGTGAGTGGTGGTGGTGAGTGGTGGTGGCGAGTGGTGGTGGCGAGTGGTGGTGAGTGGTGGTGGTGAGTGGTGGTGAGTGGTGAGTGGTGGTTGCGAGTGGTGGTGGTGAGTGGTGGTGAGTGGTGGTGAGTGGTGGTGGTGAGTTGTGGTGTTGGTGAGTGGTGGTGGTGAGTGGTGGTGGTGAGTGGTGGTGGTGAGTGGTGGTGGTGAGTGGTGGTGGTGAGTGGTGGTGGTGAGTGGTGGTGAGTGGTGAGTGGTGTTGGTGAGTGGTGAGTGGTGGTGAGTGGTGAGTGGTGTTGGTGAGTGGTGAGTGGTGGTGGTGAGTGGTGTTGGTGAGTGGTGATGGTGAGTGGTGGTGGTGAGTGGTGTTGGTGAGTGGTGTTGGTGAGTGGTGGTGAGTGGTGAGTGGTGGTGGTGAGTGGTGTTGGTGAGTGGTGGTGGTGAGTGGTGTTGGTGAGTGGTGGTGGTGAGTGGTGATTGGTGTTGGTGAGTGGTGGTGAGTGGTGGTGGTGAGTGGTGGTGGTGAGTGGTGGTGGTGAGTGGTGAGTGGTGGTGGTGAGTGGTGTTGGTGAGTGGTGGTGGTGAGTGGTGGTGAGTGGTGGTGGTGAGTGGTGTTGGTGAGTGGTGGTGAGTGGTGGTGAGTGGTGTTGGTGAGTGGTGTTGGTGAGTGGTGGTGAGTGGTGGTGAGTGGTGATGAGTGGTGGTGGTGAGTGGTGTTGGTGGTGAGTGGTGAGTGGTGGTGGTGGTGAGTGGTGGTGAGTGGTGGGTGGTGGTGAGTGATGGAGGTGGAGAGTGGTGGTGGTGAGTGGTGGGTGGTGGTGAGTGGTGGTTGTGAGTGGTGGTGGTGAGTGGTGGTGAGTGGTGGTGGAGAGTGGTGGTGAGTGGTGAGTGGTAGTGGAGAGTGGTGAGTAGTGAGTGGTGGTGGTGGTGAGTAGTGAGTGGTGGTGGTGAGTGGTGGGTGGTGGTGAGTGGTGGGTGGTGGTGAGTGAGTTGTGGTGAGTAGTGAGTGGTGGTGGTGAGTGGTAGTGAGTGGTGGTGGTGGTGAGTGGTGGTGGCGGTGGTGAGTGGTGGTTGTGAGTGGTGAGTGGTGGTGAATGGTGGTGGTGGAGAGTGGTGGTGGTGGTGGCGAGTGGTGGTGGTGAGTGGTGGTGAGTGGTGGTAACCCCTGGGCAGGCCAAGGGCAGCAGCTACATACACTTACAGCAGCTAATGAACAAGGACTCCTCTACTTAAGGACATTCGACTTACAAACATTCAGAGATACGAACAAACCTGTCCATATGTCCAGTTGCCTGTTCGGACCGGGAGTCGTAAGTTCAACCGCCGCTCAATAGATTGCGGTGGTGGCATCTTACATCTGCAGAACGTGAAGAACCAGTGGCATCTACATCTGCAGAACGTGAAGAACCAGTGGCATCTACATCTGCAGAACGTGAAGAACCAGTGGCATCTACATCTGCAGAACGTGAAGAACCAGTGGCATCTACATCTGCAGAACGTGAGGAAGCAGTGGCATCTACATCTTCAGAACGAGAAGAACCAGTGGCATCTACATCTGCAGAACGTGAAGAACCAGTGGCATCTACATCTACAGAACGTGAAGAACCAGTGGCATCTACATCTACAGAACGTGAAGAACCAGTGGCATCTACATCTGCAGAACGTGAAGAACCAGTGGCATCTACATCTGCAGAACGTGAAGAACCAGTGGCATCTACATCTGCAGAACGTGAAGAACCAATGGCATCTACATCTGCAGAACATGAAGAATCAGTGGCATCTACATCTTCAGAACGAGAAGAACCAGTGGCATCTACATCTGCAGAACGTGAAGAACCAGTGGCATCTCCATCTGCAGAACGTGAGGAACCAGTGGCATCTACATCTGCAGAACGTGAAGAACTAGTGGCATCTACATCTGCAGAACGTGAAGAACCAGTGGCATCTACATCTGCAGAACATGAAGAACCAGTGGCATCTACATCTATAGAACGTGAAGAACCAGTGGCATCTACATCTGCTGAACGTGAAGAACCAGTGACATCTACAGAACGTGAAGAACCAGTGGCATCTACATTTTGCAGAACATGAAGAACCAGTGACATCTACAGAACGTGAAGAACCAGTGGCATCTACATCTACAGTACGTGAAGAACCAGTGGCATCTACATCTGCAAATCGTGAAGAACCAGTGGCATCTACATCTGCAGAACATAAAAAACCAGTGACATCTACAGAACGTGAAGAACCAGTGGCATCTACATCTACAGTACGTGAAGAACCAGTGGCATCTACATCTGCAAATCGTGAAGAACCAGTGGCATCTACATCTACAGAACATGAAGAACCAGTGGCATCTACATCTACAGAACGTGAAGAACCAGTGGCATCTACATCTACAGAACATGAAGAACCAGTGGCATCTACATCTACAGAACGTGAAGAACCAGTGGCATCTACATCTGCAGAACGTAAAAAACCAGTGGCATCTACATCTGCAGATCATAAAGAACCAGTGACATCTACAGAACGTGAAGAACCAGTGGTATCTACATCTACATAACACGAAGAACCAGTGGCATCTACATATGTAGATCATAAAGAACCAGTGACATCTACAGAACGTAAAGAACCAGTGACATCTACAGAACGTGAAGAACCAGGGACATCTACATCTGCAGAACGTGAAGAACCAGTGGCATCTACATCTGCAGAACGTGAATAACCAGTGGCATCTACATCTGCAGAACGTGAAGAACCAGTGGCATCTACATCTGCAGAACGTGAAGAACCAGTGACATCTACATCTGCAGAACGTGAAGAACCAGTGGCTTCTACATCTGCTGAACGTGAAGAACCAGTGACATCTACATCTGCAGAACATGAAGAACCAGTGGCTTCTACATCTGCTGAACGTGAAGAACCAGTGGCATCTACATCTGCAGAACATGAAGAACCAGTGGCATCTACATCTACAGAACGTGAAGAACCAGTGGCATCTACATCTGCAGAACGTGAAGAACCAGTGGCATCTACATCTGCAGAACGTGAAGAACCAGTGGCATCTACATCTGCAGAACATAAAGAACCAGTGGCATCTACATCCGTAGAACATGAAGAACAAGTGGCATCTACATCTGCAGAACGTGAAGAACCAGTGGCATCTACATCTGCAGAACGTGAAGAACCAGTGGCATCTACATCTGCAGAACGTGAAGAACCAGTGGCATCTACATCTGCAGAACGTGAAGAACCAGTGGCATCTACATCTACAGAACATGAAGAACCAGTGGCATCTACATCTGCTCAACGTGAAGAACCAGTGGCATCTACATCTGCAGAACGTGAAGAATGAGTGTAATCTACATCTACAGAACGTGAAGAACCAGTGGCATCTACATCTGCAGAACGTGAAGAACCAGTGGCATTTACATCTACAGAACGTGAAGAACCAGTGGCATTTACATCTGCAGAACGTGAAGAACCAGTGGCATCTACATCTGCAGAACGTGAAGAACCAGTGGCATCTACATCTGCAGAACGTGAAGAACCAGTGGCATCTACAGAACGTGAAGAACCAGTGGCATATACATCTGCAGGATATTATGCAACTTTTAAAGCCATTCCCCGTGTTTGGTGTACCTACCATACACCACGTTTGGAATCGACGGGAGTAAAGTTGGACTTGAGAACAAATCTATGAACACAGACCTCTGGAACCTAACTCCTTCGTAAGTAGAGAAATCGCTTTCTGCACGGCAGCTAAATACACTTGTATATATACAGACACAGCAGCTATATATACGTTTATACACTCGACACTAGCTCTGTACTCTCCAGTTCTTTGCTTCATTGACCACCAACACTCCCAATCTACAACTGGTCCATCAGTGTGGCCAGCAGATCGCCCGACCGCCTTTGTCTCCCCAGCTCCGTCCGTTGCTCGGGTGTTGACACACTCGCTCGCAGGCTCGGTCACACACTCGCTCGCTCGCTCGCTCGCTTTCTCTACGCCGATAGTTACCATGGAGGTTGAGTGGTGGAGGAGTTTGGGTCAATCATTAACCAAGCCGGCAGTGGAAAACATCCTGAGACCTTCAGTCTCTTCCCGTGGTCTCTTTTATAACGAGATAGACAAGAGACACAAGTTTCAAGTTCATGTATTAGGTGTAGCCCTGTGAGCCATTCGGCTCTTGAATCGGGTGCAACCGCAACAAACAAAAAAACAAAAACATGAACAAGAAAACATCTTAAAGTGACTATATGTGACTGAGTGCAAACAGAAAATCCAAGATAAGACAGCAAAATATTGCAGAAAAAACACCGTACACCAACGCTGTGTGCAAAAATCCCTGTGGGAAGCAAGTCAAACAACAACAACAACCACAAGACAACTTAGATTAAGGCCAGACTCGAACCTACAGACTCGAACCTACAGACTCGAACCTACAGACTCGAACCTACAGACTCGAACCTACAGACTCGAACCTACAGACTCGAACCTACAGACTCGAACCTACAGACTCGAACCTACAGACTCGAACCTACAGAGACACACGCACACAGCAAACACCAGGTAACCTCCCCATGTATAGCCTTTAACAACTGTTTTGGCAAGTGCTGTTAGCAAGCAACAGCACCTATGAAGGCTGGGACTGTGGCAACACGAGTAGGTGGTTGGCCAGCACCACGCCCGGCCGCCTTTGTCTCCCCAGTGGCGATGTTTACACACCGCACCACTTACTCATTTGAGGCTGAGTCGATCTAGGGGAGGCCCAGGACCGTTTCAGATAGTCGGCCAACGTAAGCGGGAATTTAATTTGGGTCGCCAGTTTTGTAGAGCGGTGCTCCACATGTAGAGACATGCATGGAGACCCGACAACAACCGAGATTCGCCACTAAGTGGTGCTGATGTCACCACGGCGCTTGTGCCAGGCTATGTGCACGTTAAGGCCACGTGAAGTGTCGAACGCCCGCTGGCAGGAGGTCACGGGACAGACCCAGCAGGTGCCACGGGTCGACTGACCGAGATGACCGAGATGACTGGCTGATGCACCACCTGTGCCCCCTACTGTACCAACTTGCTGGGTTTTAGCCACCCAGCGCTCCGCTCGTTGTTGTGAGCGTCGCTCCTCCGCCCTCCGTTGTTGTTGGAGGGCGACTGCCTCCAACTGCTCAGTAGCGTCCTTCACGAGCCTCCTCCACTGAGGCCGATCTTGACACCGCTGGTAACGGTCATCGGCAAGTCCACTCAACTCCACATCCTCTTGTACCACGTCACTCCATCTCTTATCTAGCCCGTGCCGCACCCGTTTAGCCCCATTGATCCGGCTGAACAAAAAAAGTGTTGGCATGCGGTGGCTGGGCATGCGGGCTCTATGACTGAGCTAATGCAGCCTTTCCTATCGGAGCAGCTCACCAATGGGACTTTGTCCAGGTCTTTCAGGGATTTGGGAGCTCCTCACATAATCCAGCCTGGTTAAACCCAGGATGGAATCTAGGCAGGTCAGCCGAAATGTTTCTAACTGGAGAAGATGTTCCATGTTTCACGAGCATAGAGAAGACAGGTCATGACCGTAGCCAAGAAAACCAGAAATTTGGTGTGGAGCGACAGACCAGGTAGATTCTACACTGCATTACACGGCCGATGAAAAGATAATGCCGCTGGACTGATTTGGAGTGAGACCTCTGCTGTCAAACCGGATCCGGTCATAAGCACACTGCCCAGGTATGGGAAACTCTCTACTCTTTCCATAAATGCGCCATTGCGAATTGGGAGTTGTGGGGGTGGAGTGTCTGATGGCACAAAATACCCAGGCAGGTGCTTGGTTTTGGTGGGGCTGATGGTAAGGCCCCACCTCCTTTGTGGCACACTCCAGGTTCAGCAGCTGCACCTCCAACTCCTCCCCTGAGTGAGCAGCAATTACCAGATCATCGGTATACGTAACATGGCTTACTAATAGGGAGCCATCTTTTGACCTCACCCAGATATTGATCAGCCTCCCATTGTATCTGTACCAGATGGAAATTCCTTCAATACAGCAATCGAAGGCTTCACGAACTACGTGGTCAAAATAGATGTTAAATAATGTGGGAGCCAGAGGACATCCCTGTCGTACCTCAAGGTGAACAGGGAATGGCTCCGACTCCCGGCCATGTAGTCTTACCCGGGCCTTCCCACCATCATGAAGGTCCTTAATAATAACAAACCCATGTGCTGCACAGAAGTCTAGCAGCTTCCTTCCGCTATGATTGAGCTGATCTGGCCCATGCCTTCCGACCACTGCAACCCACTGCATCATGACCCACTCGGGCATTAAAGTCACTCAACGATTTGGCACCTGAAACGTCACCATTCCTAGCCTCGTGTTGATGGGGAGGGGGAGCCCACAGTAAGCCTGGAACCTAGAGCTCCCCACACCTCACCGCCACGCTCCCACACCCCCCTTATTATTTTGTTCAGAAGAAGAGCCACTCCCTGCTGTTTGGTAGTTTCCTGCCCCGAGTTGAGAACTGCCACCCCTCATACTGACCGGAGCCAGAACCGGTCCAATGGACCGCCTGTATCGCTCCATCTCCCAACCGAGGAGTAGCAGAATTTCCTTCGAACATTCCACGTGGCCAATCTCAGTGTTCTGTTCCTGGAAGAACCCTGAGGGGGGGGGGGAGGGGGGGGGGGCTTCAGTCTCCTGGCTCTGGCAGATGGAGTTTGGCCAAAAGGCGTCATGAACGCCGGGTTCCCCTGGTCTCTAGCACGAGCTTATACTGGGGAGGGGCTGGGTGGGGGGTGAGAGGGGTGGGGCTGGGTGGGGAGGGGCTGGTCACCCCGTGGTGCCCTTATAAAACTCAACGTTTAACCTACTCACGCCGGCTTGTGCCCGCCCTCACAGTCGGGCATATTTGCGGAATACACCACGTTACCCTGGCCGTTGACCCTGCAGGCCATTGACCGAGCAACCCAACAACGTTCCTACCAGCTCCCTCCGCAGCAGGAGGAATGTGTTCTCGGTGTTTCCGCCGTGGTGCTTGGTAGAAAGAGTGCCGGGTGGAGGGGTTACCAGCTCCTCGCATTCACTGATCTATTAGCATAGACACCCCCACTCACACCCACCACGGCTCCCACACACACGCGCAGCCTGCAGCCCTGCACCACTTTCTCAGCCTCTACCACACGCCAGATGTCGTAACCGGGTACCCGATACCCGTACCCTACCCGATACCCGGCTACCCGTTTGCGACCCTGGTGCGGCCGGGTACGGGTAGACCGTGAGTCACTGGTGAGTCACCGTTTGTCACTCATTTCCCAACGTCTTGTCTCTTCTCACAATTCAAGTTCCTAGAATCAATCCACCCGCGCCTGCAACATGGCTTCATCCCAGAGGTCGCAATCGGGTACCCGATACCCGTACCCTACCCGATACCTGGCCGGGTACGGGTAGCCTGGTATCGGGTATCGGGTAGGGTACCCGTTTGCGACCCTGGTGCGGCCGGGTACGGGTAAGGAATCAAAACCCGTTTGCGACCTCTGCCACACGCACATCACCTGCACTGCTCTGTACACACTGTAATTCACTACACTATGCTATACAAGCCACAGTACACCACACACTACAGTACACCACGCACCTCGCTATTTAGAAACGTGCACAAAGATACAAAGATCCCCCGTATAGCCTTAACAGACTGTAGGGGCAAGTTCTGTTAGCGAGCACCTATGAAGGCCGGAACGGCACAGGAGGGGGTGGGTGGCCAGCACCACGTCCGACCGCCTTTACACACCGCACCAGGTACTCATTTGAGGCTGAGTCGACCTAGGGGAGGCCCAGGACCGGTTCAGATAATCGTCACTGGTGGTGTTGGTGGCCGTGAGTGGGAATCGAACCCGGGTCGCCAGGTTCATAGCGCAGCGTAGCGCTAACCGCTACACCACCGCTCCCCACAAAGATACACTCGCATAGAGACACACACACACACAGACACACACTCGCATAGAGACACACACACACACAGACACACACTCGCATAGAGACACACACACACACTCTCATAGAGACACACATTAAAACACAAGCACACACTCACTCACGCGGGCGACCCACAGACTCGCACAAAAGCTGGGGGGGTTATCAACAATCGCATGCAAACAAAACCGGTGGTCGTTTTCTCACCCGGATCGATATATTGTTTTATTTATCCGATAGGGTGGGAGTCAAACCACACGGTTAGGCCCAAGGATATGAAAAAAAACAAAGGTCTATTTTTGTAGAAGCTCAACAGAATTTGTGACTTATCAACAACACCACCATCATCTTCTTGGTTCTTTCAGTAAAGTCACGTAGAAGGGAAATAATAAAATGATAAAAATAAAACATAATACAAATAATTTACAAATATTTTATATTATGTTTTATTTAATAATAAATAAAACATAATAAAAAATATTTTATTACGATTTAAAGCTTTCGTGACTGCAGGGATTCATCTTCTTGGTTCTTTCGGTAAAGTCACGTAGAAGGGAAATAATAAAATAATAAAAATAAAACACAATAAAATATTTTTTAAATATTTTTTTTATGTTTAATTTATTATTAAATATATATTTTTAAAATCTTTTTATTATGTTTTATTTATTAAATAATGCAAATCAATTTATAACATATTTGACATGCGTTTTCCTGGATTTTTTTAGTTGTTATTCTGTCTCTCACTGTTCAAATAAACCTCCCATAAAAACTATAGACTGATCATTTCTTTGTCAGTGGGCAAACGTACAAAATCAGCAAGGGGTCAAATACTTATTTCCCCTCGCTGTAAGTCCTCGTGTGTGCCATGCAGAACATCAATGCGCGCGTGTGTCCACCAGCATGCGATGACTGAGTTTGGCCTGTGGGGGGCGCTGGCTGGCAGGGTTATTGATGAACCGGTCACGTGTCCACCGACCACGTGGTTAATGGCGACTCGGTCGAGGATTTGCCGCGTGTGACGCCACGCGCGGTGGCATCTGACAGATTGGCCACAATCGGTGTGTCTGCCCTCGGTTTGTAGCACCGGCTCACGACTTTCATTTCGAGTGTCCAACATCCATCCTCACCCATTCCTCATCCCCCCCTCCCCCCTCATCCCCC
>NC_136329.1:4918362-5038931 GCF_964198595.1 Lampetra fluviatilis
CTCCCCCCCATCCTCCCTCCCCCCCCATCCTCCCTCCCTCCTCATCCTCCTCATCCTCCCTCCCCCCTCCCCCCTCATCCCCCTCCCCTCTCCTCCCCTCCAGGGTGATGATGATGAACCACGAGGAGAAGCGGCTGAGCCGTGATTCCCTGAAGCAGCAGCAGCAGCAGGACGAGGAGGTGGGCCTCTGCGCACAGCAGCATCAGAAGCAGGAGGCCTGTGGTGACTACGACGATGGTGACGATGAGTTGGGGGGGGGGGGAGAGGTGCGTGGGCGGGGGCGGCGTGAGGGGGGCTGGAGGAGCTGGCTCGTGGTGGTCGCGGCCACCTGGTGCAACGGATCCATCTTCGGCATCCAGAACTCGTTCGGGGTGCTGTTCGTGGCCATGCTGGAGAGGTTCGGAGACCGGGAAGACACGAGCCTCAGGTTCAAGACCGGTACGGGGGGGGGGGGGGGGAGACTGGGAGACACTGAGAGACACTGGGGGAGACACTGGGGGAGACACTGGGAGACACTGGGAGACACTGGGAGACACTGGGAGACACTGGGAGACACAGGGAGACAGAGACACAGGGAGACACAGGGAGACAGGGAGACACTGGGAGACACTGGGAGACACTGGGAGACACAGGGAGACACAGGGAGACACTGGGAGACACTGGGAGACAGGGAGACACAGGGAGACACAGGGAGACACAGGGAGACAGGGAGACACAGGGAGACACTGGGAGACAGGGAGACACAGGGAGACACTGGGAGACACAGGGATACACTGGGAGACACTGGGAGACACAGGGAGACACTGGGAGACACTGGGAGACACAGGGAGACACTGGGAGACACTGGGAGACACTGGGAGACACAGGGAGACACTGGGAGACACTGGTAGACAGGGAGACACAGGGAGACACAGGGAGACACTGGGAGACAGGGAGACACAGGGAGACACTGGGAGACACAGGGAGACAGGGAGACACAGGGAGACACAGGGAGACACAGGGAGACACTGGGAGACACTGGGAGACACTGGTAGACAGGGAGACACAGGGAGACACAGGGAGACACAGGGAGACACAGGGAGACACAGGGAGAGACAGGGAGACACAGGGAGACACTGGGAGACAGGGAGACACAGGGAGACACTGGGAGACACTGGGAGACAGGGAGACACACGGAGACACTGGGAGACACTGGGAGACAGGGAGACACAGGGAGACACTGGGAGACACTGGGAGACACTGGGAGACACTGGGGACAGGGAGACAGGGAGACACAGGGAGACACAGGGAGACACTGGGAGACACTGGGAGACACTAGGAGACACTGGGAGACACTGGGGACAGGGAGATACTGGGAGACACTGGGAGACACTGGGAGACACAGGGAGACACAGGGAGACACAGAGAGACACTAGGAGACACTGGGAGACACTGGGAGACACTGGGAGACACTGGGAGACAGAGAGACGGAGACACTGGGAGACACTGGGAGACAGGGAGACACAGGGAGACACTGGGAGACAGGGAGACACAGGGAGACACTGGGAGACACTGGGAGACACTGGGAGACACTGGGAGACACTGGTAGACAGGGAGACACAGGGAGACACAGGGAGACACAGGGAGACACAGGGAGACACAGGGAGACACAGGGAGACACAGGGAGACACAGGGAGACAGGGAGACACAGGGAGACACTGGGAGACAGGGAGACACTGGGAGACACTGGTAGACAGGGAGACACAGGGAGACACAGGGAGACAGGGAGACACAGGGAGACACAGGGAGACACAGGGAGACACAGGGAGACAGGGAGACACAGGGAGACACTGGGAGACAGGGAGACACACGGAGACACTGGGAGACACTAGGAGACACTGGGAGACAGGGAGACAGGGAGACACAGGGAGACACTGGGAGACAGGGAGACACACGGAGACACTGGGAGACACTGGGAGACACAGGGAGACACAGGGAGACACAGGGAGACAGGGAGACACAGGGAGACACTGGGAGACAGGGATACACAGGGATACACAGGGAGACACAGGGAGACACTGGGAGACACTGGGAGACACTGGGAGACACTGGGAGACACTGGGAGACACAGGGAGACACAGGGAGACACTGGGAGACACTGGGAGACACTGGAGACACTGGGGACAGGGAGACAGGGAGACACAGGGAGACACTGGGAGACACTGGGAGACACTGGGAGACAGAGAGACGGAGACACAGGGAGACACTAGGAGACACTGGGAGACACTGGGAGACAGGGAGACACAGGGAGACACTGGGAGACAGGGAGACACAGGGAGACACTGGGAGACACTGGGAGACACTGGGAGACACTGGTAGACAGGGAGACACAGGGAGACACAGGGAGACACAGGGAGACACAGGGAGACACAGGGAGACAGGGAGACACAGGGAGACACTGGGAGACAGGGAGACACTGGGAGACACTGGAGACACTGGTAGACAGGGAGACACAGGGAGACACAGGGAGACAGGGAGACACAGGGAGACACAGGGAGACACAGGGAGACACAGGGAGACAGGGAGACACAGGGAGACACTGGGAGACAGGGAGACACACGGAGACACTGGGAGACACTAGGAGACACTGGGAGACAGGGAGACACAGGGAGACACTGGGAGACAGGGAGACACACGGAGACACTGGGAGACACTGGGAGACACAGGGAGACACAGGGAGACAGGGAGACACAGGGAGACACTGGGAGACAGGGATACACAGGGAGACACAGGGAGACACTGGGAGACACTGGGAGACACTGGGAGACACTGGGAGACACAGGGAGACACAGGGAGACACTGGGAGACACTGGGAGACACTGGGAGACACTGGGGACAGGGAGACAGGGAGACACAGGGAGACACTGGGAGACACTGGGAGACACTGGGAGACACTAGGAGACACTGGGAGACACTGGGGACAGGGAGATACTGGGAGACACTGGGAGACATTGGGAGACACAGGGAGACACAGGGAGACACAGGGAGACACAGGGAGACACTGGGAGACACGGGGAGACACTGGAGACACTGGGAGACACTGGGAGACACTGGGAGACACTGGGAGACAGGGAGACGGAGAAACAGGGAGACACTGGGAGACACAGGGAGACACAGGGAGACACTGGGAGACACTGGGAGACACTGGGAGACACTGGGAGACACTGGGAGACACTGGGAGACACAGGGAGACACAGGGATACACTGGGAGACACAGGGAGACACGAGGAGACACAGGGAGACACAGGGAGACACTGGGAGACACTAGGGGACACTGGGAGACACTGGGAGACACTGGGAGAGACAGGGAGACACAGGGAGACACTGGGAGACACTAGGAGACACTGGGATACACTGGGGACAGGGAGACACAGGGAGACACTGGGAGACACTAGGGAGACACTGGGAGACACTGGGAGACACTGTGAGACACTGGGAGACACAGGGAGACAGGGAGACACAGGGAGACACTGGGAGACACTAGGGAGACACAGGGAGACACAGGGAGACACTAGGGAGACACTGGGAGACACTGGGAGACACAGAGAGACACAGGGAGACACTAGGGAGACAGGGAGACACAGGGAGACACTGGGAGACACTGGGAGACACAGAGAGACACAGGGAGACACTAGGGAGACACTGGGAGACACTGGGAGACACTGGGAGACACTGGGAGATACTGGGGGACACTGGGAGACACAGGGAGACACAGGGAGACACAGGGAGACACTGGGAGACACTGGGAGACACAGGGAGACACTGGGAGACACTGGGAGACACTGGGAGACACTGGGAGACACAGGGAGACACTGGGAGACACAGGGAGACACTGGGAGACACTGGGAGACACTGGGAGACACTGGGAGACACTGGGAGACACAGGGAGACACTGGGAGACACTGGGAGACACAGATAGACACTGGGAGACACTGGGAGACACTGGGAGACACTGGGAGACACAGGGAGACACAGGGAGACACAGGGAGACACTGGGAGACACAGGGAGACACTGGGGAGACACTGGGGGGAGACACGGGGGGGGGGAGACACTGGGAGACACGGGGGGAGACACTGCGGGGAGACACGGGGGGGGGGAGACACTGGGAGACACGGGGGGAGACACGGGGAGACACTGTGAGACACTGGGAGACACTGGGAGACACTGGGAGACACAGGGAGGCAGGGAGACACAGGGAGACACAGGGAGACACTGGGAGACACAGAGAGACACTGGGAGACACTGGGAGACACTGGGAGACACTGGGAGACACAGGGAGACACTGGGAGACACTGGGAGACACTGGGAGACACTGGGAGACACAGGGAGACACAGGGAGACACTGGGAGACACAGGGAGACACTGGGGAGACACTGGGGGGAGACACGGGGGGGGGGGAGACACTGGGAGACACGGGGGGAGACACTGCGGGGAGACACGGGGGGTGGGAGACACTGGGAGACACGGGGGGAGACACGGGAGACACTGTGAGACACTGGGAGACACAGGGAGGCAGGGAGACACAGGGAGACACAGGGAGACACTGGGAGACACTGGGAGACACTGGGAGACACAGAGAGACACTGGGAGACACTGGGAGACACTGGGAGACACTGGGAGACACTGGGAGACACTGGGAGACACTGGGAGACACTGGGAGACAGGGAGACACTGGGAGACACTGGGAGACACTGGGAGACACAGGGAGACACAGGGAGACACAGGGAGACACTGGGAGACACTGGGAGACACTGGGAGACACTGGGAGACACTGGGAGACACAGGGAGACACAGGGAGACACAGGGAGACACTGGGGGGAGACACGGGGGGGGGGGGGAGACACTGGGAGACACGGGGGGAGACACTGCGGGGAGACACGGGGGGGGGGGGAGACACTGGGAGACACGGGGGGAGACACGGGGAGACACTGTGAGACACTGGGAGACACAGGGAGGCAGGGAGACACTGTAAGACACTGGGAGACACAGGGAGACACTGGGAGACACGGGGAGACACTGGGAGACACTGGGAGACACAGGGAGACACTGGGAGACACTGGGAGACACTGGGAGACACTGGGAGACACTGGGAGACACAGGGAGACACTGGCAGACACTGGGAGACACTGGGAGACACAGGGAGACACTGGGGAGACACTGGGAGACACAGGGAGACACAGGGAGACACTGTGAGACACAGGGAGACACTGGGAGACACAGAGAGACACTGGGAGACACTGGGAGACACAGGGAGACACAGGGAGACACTGGGAGACACTGAGAGACACAGGGAGACACAGGGAGACACAGAGAGACACAGAGAGACACTGGGAGACACAGAGAGACACTGGGAGACACAGAGTGACACAGAGAGACACTAGGGAGACACTGGGAGACACAGAGAGACACTGGGAGACACAGAGAGACACTGGGAGACACTGGGAGACACTGGGAGACACTGGGGAGACACTGGGGAGACACTGGGGAGACACTGGGAGACACAGAGAGACACAGAGAGACACTAGGGAGACACTGGGAGACACAGAGAGACACTGGGAGACACTGGGAGACACAGAGAGACACTGGGAGACACAGGGAGACACTGGGGAGACACTGGGAGACACAGAGAGACACAGAGAAACACTGGGGAGACACTGGGGGGAGACACGGGGGGGGGGGGGAGACACTGGGAGACACTGTGTGGTCACGGTTGTTGTTGTTGTTGTGGTGGTCACTGTGGTTGTTGTTGTGTTGTTGTTGTTGTTGTTGTGTGCAGCGTGGGTGGGTTCTCTCTCCATGGGAGTGATCTTCCTGCTCTCCCCGCTCGTCTCCGTCTGCTCCGACCGCTTCGGCTGCTGCCGCACGGCCGTGCTCGGCGCCACGGTCGCCTTCGTCGGCATCCTGAGCTCCTCCTTCTCCAGGTGGGGACACCGACACAACCACCACCACCACCACCACAACCACAACCACCACCACCACCACAGCCACCATACACACAACCACCACAACCACCACCACCATCGTCATCATACACACAACCACAACCACCATCATACACACAACCACCACCACAACCACCACCACCACCATACACACAACCACCACCACCACAACCAACCACCACCATACACACAACCACCACCACAACCACCACCACCACCATACACACAACCACCACCACCACCGCAACCACAACCACCACAACCAACCACCACCATACACACAACCACCACCACCACCACCATCATCATACACACAACCACCACCACCACAACCACCACAACCACCACCATCATACACACAACCACCACCACAACCACCACCACCACAACCACCACAACCAACCACCACCATACACACAGCCACCACCACCACCATCATCATACACACAACCACCACAACCACCACCATCATTTACATTATGAGACATCTCCTTTACCAGTGGCAAAATATAGTAGTAGGTTTTTACCCTTTTAAACTGGTACAAAACTGAAACCTTTATACAAGGCATCATGTTTGCAATAACCGCAACACAAGCAGTCAAAATGCAAACAAAAAGAAGCAACTCTGATAATGATAATGATATGTACTGTCCTTGAAGTTGATTGGTCCACACCCGAGACGGCTTTCTTTAGAGCCTAGTCCCCATTGGTGTTGGACCAGATGACGCCAAAAGGCGTACAACTCAAAGACAGCGCGTTATGTATGCCGATGATCTGGTAACTGCCGCTCACGCAGAGGAGGAGTTGGAGACGCTGCTGCTGAGACTGGAGCGTGCCACTAAGAGGTGGGGCCTTACCATCAGCCCCACCAAAACGAAGCACCTGCCTGGGTTTTTTGTGCCATCGGACACTCCACCCCCACAACTCCCAATCGATGATGGGGCAATCGATGATGGGGCAGTTGTGGAGAGAGTGGAGAGTTTCCCATACCTGGGCAGTGTGCTCTTGACCAGCTCCGGTTTGACAGCGGAGGTCTCACTCCGAATCAGTCGAGCGGCAATATCTTTTCATCGGTTGCGTAACGCTGTGTGGGAGCTACCTGGTCTGTCGCTCCGCACGAAGCTTCAGGTCTTCTCGGCCACGGTCATTCCCTCCCTTCTTTACGCTTGCAAAACTTTAGACCCGTCTAATGGAACATTTTTTCCGGTGAGAAACATTTAGGCTGGCCTGCCTATGATCCATCCTGGGTTTAACCAGGCTGGATTGTATGAGGCGCTCACAAATCCTTGAAAGATCTGGGCAAAGTCCCATCGGTGAGCTCCTCCGGCAGGCAAGGCTGCATTGGCTGGGTCATGTAGCCCGCATGCCCAGCCACCGCATGCCTAAACAGCTTTTGTTCGGCCGGATCGAGGGGGCTAAACGGGCGCGGCACGGGCTAGAGAAGAGATGGAGTGATGTGGTACAGGAGGACGTGGAGCTGAGTGGACTTGCTGATGACCGGTACCAGCGGTGTCAAGATCGTCCTTTGTGGAGGAGGCTCGTGAAGGACGCTGCTGGGCAGTTGGAGGCAGTCGCCCTCCAACAACAACGGAGGGCGGAGGACCGATGCTCACAACAACGAGCGGAGCGCCGGGCGGCTAAAACGCAACAAGTTGGCACAGTAGGGGGCACAGGTGGTGCATCAGCCATTCATCTCGGTCATCTCAGTCAGTCGACCCGTGGCACCTGCTGGGTCTGCCCCGTGACCTCCTGCCAGCGGGCGTTCGACACTTCACGTGGCAGCCTCAAGGTGCACATGGCCTGGCACGAGCGCCGTGGTGACGTCACCGCCACTTAGTGGCGAATGACGGTTGTTGTTGTTGTTGTGTGTGTCTGTGTGTACTGTGTACTATGTGTGTGCTATGTGTGGTGTATGTGTGGGGAGCGGTAGTGTAGCGGTTAGCGCGCTGCGCTATGAACCCGGCGACCCGGGTTCGATTCCCGCTCACGGGGGAATCAACCTCACCACTGACGATTATCTGACCCGATCCTGGGCCTCTCCTAGATCGACTCAGCCTCAAATGAGTACCCGGTGCAGTGTGTAGTAAACATCGCCACTGGGCGGTGTGGTCCTGGCCACCCACCCCCTCGTGTGCCGTCCCGGCCTTCATAGGTGCTCGCTAACAGCACTTGCCCCTACAGTCTGTTAGAGGCAACACGGGGGATCTTTGTCTTTGTGTGTGTGTGTAACAGCACTTGCCCCTACAGTCTGTTAGAGGCTACACGGGGGATCTTTGTCTTTGTGTGTGTGTGTAACAGCACTTGCCCCTACAGTCTGTTAGAGGCAACACGGGGGATCTTTGTCTTTGTGTGTGTAACAGCACTTGCCCAACAGTCTGTTAAGGCTACACGGGGGATCTTTGTCTGTGTGTGTAACAGCACTTGCCCCTACAGTCTGTTAAGGCTACACGGGGGATCTTTGTCCTTGTGTCTGTGTGTGTGTCAGTGTGTGTATGTCTGTGTGTCTCTGTGTGTGTGTGTTTGTCTGTGTGTCTCTGTGTGTGTGTCTCTGTGTGAGTCTGTGTGTGTCTCTGTGTGTGTCTCTGTGTGTGTCTCTGTGTGTCTCTGTGTGTGTGTGTCTCTGTGTGAGTCTGTGTGTCTCTGTGTGTGTGTGTCTCTGTGTGTGTGTGTCTCTGTGTGAGTCTGTGTGTCTCTGTGTGTGTATGTCTCTGTGTGAGTCTGTGTGTATGTCTCTGTGTGTGTATGTCTGTGTGTCTCTGTGTGTGTGTCTCTGTGTGAGTCTCTGTGTGTGTCTCTGTGTGTGTGTCTCTGTGTGTGTGTCTGTAGCAGCACTTGCCCAACATTCTGTTAGAGTCTACACGTGGGATCTCTGTGTGTCGCGTGTGTGCAGGTCTCTGGCTGAGCTGTACGTGACGTACGGCCTTCTGTTTGCGGGCGGCTGCTCCCTGGCCTACCAGCCGTCGCTCGTCATCCTGGGCCGCCACTTCACGGCTCGCCTGGGCCTCGTCAACGGCCTGGTCACAGCCGGCAGCAGCCTGTTCACCATCGTGATGCCACTCGTCATCAAGCACAGCCTCAACACCATCGGTCTGGCGCACACACTGCAGGTGACACACGCAATACCACCACCACCACCATCATACACACAGCACCACCACCACTACTATCATCATACACACAGCACCACCACCACTACCACCATCATCATCATACACACGGCACCACCACCACTACCATCATACACACAGCACCACCACCACTACCACCATCATCATCATACACACAGCACCACCACCACTACCACCATCGTCATCATACACACAGCACCACCACCACTACCACCATCATCATCATACACACGGCACCACCACCACTACCATCATACACACAGCACCACCACCACTACCACCATCATCATCATACACACAGCACCACCACCACTACCACCATCATCATCATACACACGGCACCACCACCACTACCATCATACACACAGCACCACCACCACTACCACCATCATCATCATACACACAGCACCACCACCACTACCACAATCATCATCATACACACAGCACCACCACCACTACCACCATCATCATCATACACACAGCACCACCACCACTACCACCACCATCATCATACACACAGCACCACCACCACTACCACCATCATCATCATACACACAGCACCACCACCACTACCACCATCATCATCATACACACAGCACCACCACCACTACCACCATCATCATCATACACACAGCACCACCACCACTACCACCATCATCATCATACACACAGCATCACCACCACTACCACCATCATCATCATACACACAGCACCACCACCACTACCACCATCGTCATCATACACACAGCACCACCACTACCATCATCATCATCATACACACAGCACCACCACCACTACCACCATCATCATCATACACACAGCACCACCACCACTACCACCATCATCATCATACACACAGCACCACCACCACTACCACCATCATCATCATACACACAGCACCACCACCACTACCACCATCATCATCATACACACAGCACCACCACTACCACCATCATCATCATACACACAGCACCACCACCACTACCACCATCATCATCATACACACAGCACCACCACCACTACCACCATCATCATCATCATACGCACAGCATCACCACCACTACCACCATCATCATCATACACACAGCACCACCACCACTACCACCATCATCATCATACACACAGCACCACCACCACTACCACCATCATCATCATACACACAGCACCACCACCACTACCACCATCATCATCATACACACAGCACCACCACTACCACCATCATCATCATACACACAGCACCACCACCACTACCACCATCATCATCATACACACAGCACCACCACCACTACCACCATCATCATCATCATACACACAGCATCACCACCACTACCAGCATCATCATCATACACACAGCACCACCACCACTACCACCATCGTCATTATACACACAGCACCACCACCACTACCATCATCATCATCATCATCATACACACAGCACCACCACCACTACCACCATCATCATCATACACACAGCACCACCACTACCACCATCATCATCATACACACAGCACCACCACCACTACCACCATCATCATCATACACACAGCACCACCACCACTACCACCATCATCATCATACACACAGCACCACCACCACTACCACCATCATCATCATACACACAGCATCACCACCACTACCACCATCATCATCATACACACAGCACCACCACCACTACCACCATCGTCATCATACACACAGCACCACCACCACTACCATCATCATCATCATACACACAGCACCACCACCACTACCATCATCATCATCATACACACAGCACCACCACCACTACCACCATCATCATCATACACACAGCACCACCACCACTACCACCATCATCATCATACACACAGCACCACCACCACTACCACCATCATCATCATACACACAGCATCACCACCACTACCACCATCATCATCATACACACAGCATCACCACCACTACCACCATCATCATCATACACACAGCACCACCAACACTACCACCATCGTCATCATACACACAGCACCACCACCACTACCACCATCATCATCATACACACAGCCACCACCACCACTACCACCATCATCATACACACAGCACCACCACCACTACCACCATCATCATCATACACACAGCATCACCACCACTACCACCATCATCATCATACACACAGCACCACCACCACTACCACCATCGTCATCATACACACAGCACCACCACCACTACCATCATCATCATCATACACACAGCACCACCACCACTACCATCATCATCATCATACACACAGCACCACCACCACTACCACCATCATCATCATACACACAGCCACCACCACCACTACCACCATCATCATCATACACACAGCACCACTACCATCATCATCATCATCATACACACAGCACCACTACCATCATCATCATCATCATACACACAGCACCACCACTACCACCATCATCATCATACACACAGCCTCACCACCACTACCACCATCATCATCATACACACAGCACCACTACCACCATCATCATCATACACACAGCACCACCACTACCACCATCATCATCATACACACAGCACCACCACCACTACCATCATCATCATCATACACACAGCACCACTACCACCATCATCATCATACACACAGCACCACCACCACCACCACCATCATCATTATACACACAGCACCACCACCACTACCACCACCATCATCATATACACAGCCTCACCACCACTACTACCATCATCATCATACACACAGCACCACCACCACCACCACCATCATCATTATACACACAGCACCACCACCACTACCACCACCATCATCATATACACACAGCACCACCACCACTACCATCGTCATCATACACACAGCACCACCACTACCATCATCATCATCATACACACAGCTTCACCACCACTACCACCATCGTCATCATACACACAGCCTCACCACCACCATCATACACACAGCACCACCACCACTACCACCATCATCATCATACACACAGCACCACCACCATCATCATCATACACACAGCCACCACCATCGTCATCATACACACAGCACCACCACCATCATCATCATACACACAGCACCACCACCACTACAACCATCATCATCATACACACAGCACCACCACCACTACCGCCATCATCATCATACACACAGCACCACCACCACTACCACCATCATCATCATCATACACACAGCCACCACCATCGTCATCATACACACAGCACCACCATCATCATCATCATCATACACACAGCATCACCACCACCACCATCATCATCATCATCATACACACAGCACCACCACCACTACCACCATCATCATCATACACACAGCCTCACCACCACTACCACCATCATCATCATACACACAGCCTCACCACCACTACCACCATCATCATCATACACAGCACCACCACCACTACCACCATCATCATCATACACACAGCACCACCACCACTACCATCAACATCATCATACACACAGCACCACCACCACTACCACCATCATCATCATACACACAGCACCCCACCACTACCACCATCGTCATCATACACACAGCACCACCACCACTACCATCATCATCATCATACACACAGCACCACCACCACCACCATCATCATCACACACACAGCACCACCACCACTACCATCATCATCATCCACACAGCACCACCACCACTACCACCATCATCATCATCATACGCACAGCACCACCACTACCACCATCATCATCATACACACAGCACCACCACCACTACCACCATCATCATCATACACACAGCACCACCACCACTACCACCATCATCATCATACACACAGCACCACCACCACTACCACCATCATCATCATACACACAGCACCACGACTTCCACCATCATCATCATACACACAGCATGACCACCACTACCACCATCATCATCATACACACAGCTTCACCACCACTACCACTACCATCATCATACACACAGCACCACCACTACCACCATCATCATCATACACACAGCTTCACCACCACTACCACCATCGTCATCATACACACAGCACCACCACCACTACCACCATCATCATCATACACACAGCACCACTACCACCATCATCATCATCATACACACAGCACCACCACCACTACCACCATCATCATCATACACACAGCACCACCACCACTACCATCATCATCATACACACAGCTTCACCACCACCACCACCACCATCATCATCATACACACAGCACCACCACCACTACCATCATCATCATCATCATACACACAGCACCACCACCACTACCACCATCATCATCATACACACAGCACCACTACCACCATCATCATCATACACACAGCATCACCACCACTACCATCATCATCATCATACACATAGCACCACCACCACTACCATCATCATCATCATACACACAGCACCACCACTACCACCATGATCATCATACACACAGCACCACCACCACTACCACCATCATCATCATACACACAGCACCACCACCACTACCATCATCATCATCATACACACAGCACCACTACCACCATCATCATCATACACACAGCACCACGACTTCCACCATCATCATCATACACACAGCATGACCACCACTACCACCATCATCATCATACACACAGCTTCACCACCACTACCACTACCATCATCATACACACAGCACCACCACTACCACCATCATCATCATACACACAGCTTCACCACCACTACCACCATCGTCATCATACACACAGCACCACCACCACTACCACCATCATCATCATACACACAGCACCACTACCACCATCATCATCATCATACACACAGCACCACCACCACTACCACCATCATCATCATACACACAGCACCACCACCACTACCATCATCATCATACACACAGCTTCACCACCACCACCACCACCATCATCATCATACACACAGCACCACCACCACTACCATCATCATCATCATCATACACACAGCACCACCACCACTACCACCATCATCATCATACACACAGCACCACTACCACCATCATCATCATACACACAGCATCACCACCACTACCATCATCATCATCATACACATAGCACCACCACCACTACCATCATCATCATCATACACACAGCACCACCACTACCACCATGATCATCATACACACAGCACCACCACCACTACCACCATCATCATCATACACACAGCACCACTACCACCATCACCATCATACACACAGCACCACTACCACCATCATCATCATACACACAGCTTCACCACCACTACCACCATCATCATTATACACACAACACCACTACCACTATCATCATCATACACACAGCACCACCACTACCACCATCATCATCATACACACATCACCACTACCACCATCATCATCATACACACAGCCACAACCACCACTACCACCATCATAATCATACACACAGCACCACCACCACTACCACCATCATCATCATACACACAGCACCACCACTACCACCATCATCATAACACAGCACCACCACCACTACCACCATCATCATCATACACACAGCTTCACCACCACTACCACCATCATCATCATACACACAGCACCACCACCACTACCACCATCATCATCATACACACAGCATCACCACCACTACCACCATCATCATCATACATACAGCTTCACCACCACTACCACCATCATCATCATCATACACACAGCCACCACTACCACCATCATCATCATACACACAGCACCACCACCACTACCACCATCATCATCATACACACAGCACCACCACCACTACCACCATCATCATCATACACACAGCCTCACCACCATTACCACCATCATCATCATACACACAGCCTCACCACCACTACGACCACCATCATCATACACACAGCACCACCACCACTACTACCATCATCATCATACACACAGCATCACCACCACTACCACCACCATCATCATACACACAGCACCACCACCACTACCACCATCATCATCATACACACAGCACCACCACCACTACCACCATCATCATCATACACACAGCATCACCACCACTACCACCATCATCATCATACACACAGCCTCACCACCACTACCACCATCGTCATCATACACACAGCACCACCACCACTACCACCACCATCATCATACACACAGCACCACCACCACTACCACCATCATCATCATACACACAGCACCACCACCACTACCACCATCATCATACACACAGCATCACCACCACTACCACCATCATCATCATACACACAGCATCACCACCAGTACCACCATCATCATCATACACACAGCTTCACAACTACCACCATCATCATCATACACACAGCCTCGCCACCACTACCACCATCATCATCATTCACACAGCACCACCACCACTACCACCATCATCATCATACACACAGCTTCACCATCACTACCACCATCATCATCATACACACAGCACCACCACTACTACCATCGTCATCATACACACAGCACCACCACCACTACCATCATCATCATCATACACACAGCACCACCACCATTACCATCATCATCATCATACACACAGCACCACCACCACTACCACCATCATCATCATACACACAGCACCACCACCACTACCACCATCATCATCATACACACAGCACCACCACCACTACCACCATCATCATCATACACACAGCATCACCACCACTACCACCATCATCATCATACACACAGCATCACCACCACTACCACCATCATCATCATACACACAGCACCACCACCACTACCACCATCGTCATCATACACACAGCACCACCACCACTACCACCATCGTCATCATACACACAGCACCACCACCACTACCACCATCGTCATCATACACACAGCACCACCACCACTACCACCATCATCATCATACACACAGCCACCACCACCACTACCACCATCATCATACACACAGCACCACCACCACTACCACCATCATCATCATACACACAGCATCACCACCACTACCACCATCATCATCATACACACAGCACCACCACCACTACCACCATCGTCATCATACACACAGCACCACCACCACTACCATCATCATCATCATCATACACACAGCACCACCACCACTACCATCATCATCATCATACACACAGCACCACCACCACTACCACCATCATCATCATACACACAGCCACCACCACCACTACCACCATCATCATCATACACACAGCACCACTACCATCATCATCATCATACACACAGCACCACTACCATCATCATCATCATCATACACACAGCACCACCACTACCACCATCGTCATCATACACACAGCACCACCACTACCACCATCATCATCATACACACAGCCTCACCACCACTACCACCATCATCATCATATACACAGCCTCACCACCACTACCACCATCATCATCATACACACAGCACCACTACCACCATCATCATCATACACACAGCACCACCACCACTACCACCATCATCATCATACACACAGCACCACCACCACTACCATCATCATCATCATACACACAGCACCACTACCACCATCATCATCATACACACAGCACCACCACCACCACCACCATCATCATTATACACACAGCACCACCACCACTACCACCATCATCATCATATACACAGCACCACCACCACTACCACCATCATCATCATATACACAGCCTCACCACCACTACTACCATCATCATCATACACACAGCACCACCACCACCACCACCATCATCATTATACACACAGCACCACCACCACTACCACCACCATCATCATACACACAGCACCACCACCACTACCATCGTCATCATACACACAGCACCACCACTACCATCATCATCATCATACACACAGCTTCACCACCACTACCACCATCGTCATCATACACACAGCCTCACCACCACCATCATACACACAGCACCACCACCACTACCACCATCATCATCATACACACAGCACCACCACCATCATCATCATACACACAGCCACCACCATCGTCATCATACACACAGCACCACCACCATCATCATCATACACACAGCACCACCACCACTACAACCATCATCATCATACACACAGCACCACCACCACTACCGCCATCATCATCATACACACAGCACCACCACCACTACCACCATCATCATCATCATACACACAGCCACCACCATCGTCATCATACACACAGCACCACCATCATCATCATCATCATACACACAGCATCACCACCACCACCATCATCATCATCATCATACACACAGCACCACCACCACTACCACCATCATCATCATACACACAGCCTCACCACCACTACCACCATCATCATCATACACACAGCCTCACCACCACTACCACTATCATCATCATACACAGCACCACCACCACTACCACCATCATCATCATACACACAGCACCACCACCACTACCATCAACATCATCATACACACAGCACCACCACCACTACCATCATCATCATCATACACACAGCACCCCACCACTACCACCATCGTCATCATACACACAGCACCACCACCACTACCATCATCATCATCATACACACAGCACCACCACCACCACCATCATCATCACACACACAGCACCACCACCACTACCATCATCATCATCATACACACAGCACCACCACCACTACCACCATCATCATCATCATACGCACAGCACCACCACCACTACCACCATCATCATCATCATACGCACAGCACCACCACTACCACCATCATCATCATACACACAGCACCACCACCACTACCACCATCATCATCATACACACAGCACCACGACTACCACCATCATCATCATACACACAGCATGACCACCACTACCACCATCATCATCATACACACAGCTTCACCACCACTACCACTACCATCATCATACACACAGCACCACCACTACCACCATCATCATCATACACACAGCTTCACCACCACTACCACCATCGTCATCATACACACAGCACCACCACCACTACCACCATCATCATCATACACACAGCACCACTACCACCATCATCATCATCATACACACAGCACCACCACCACTACCACCATCATCATCATACACACAGCACCACCACCACTACCATCATCATCATACACACAGCTTCACCACCACCACCACCATCATCATCATACACACAGCACCACCACCACTACCATCATCATCATCATCATACACACAGCACCACCACCACTACCATCATCATCATCATCATACACACAGCACCACCACCACCATCATACACACAGCATCACCACCACTACCATCATCATCATCATACACATAGCACCACCACCACTACCATCATCATCATCATACACACAGCACCACCACTACCACCATGATCATCATACACACAGCACCACCACCACTACCACCATCATCATCATACACACAGCACCACTACCACCATCACCATCATACACACAGCACCACTACCACCATCATCATCAAACACACAGCTTCACCACCACTACCACCATCATCATTATACACACAACACCACTACCACTATCATCATCATACACACAGCACCACCACTACCACCATCATCATCATACACACATCACCACTACCACCATCATCATCATACACACAGCCACAACCACCACTACCACCATCATAATCATACACACAGCACCACCACCACTACCACCATCATCATCATACACACAGCACCACCACTACCACCATCATCATAACACAGCACCACCACCACTACCACCATCATCATCATACACACAGATTCACCACCACTACCACCATCATCATCATACACACAGCACCACCACCACTACCACCATCATCATCATACACACAGCATCACCACCACTACCACCATCATCATCATACATACAGCTTCACCACCACTACCACCATCATCATCATCATACACACAGCCACCACTACCACCATCATCATCATACACACAGCACCACCACCACTACCACCATCATCATCATACACACAGCACCACCACCACTACCACCATCATCATCATACACACAGCACCACCACCACTACCACCATCATCATCATACACACAGCCTCACCACCACTACGACCACCATCCTCATACACACAGCACCACCACCACTACTACCATCATCATCATACACACAGCATCACCACCACTACCACCACCATCATCATACACACAGCACCACCACCACTACCACCATCATCATCATACACACAGCACCACCACCACTACCACCATCATCATCATACAGACAGCATCACCACCACTACCACCATCATCATACACACAGCCTCACCACCACTACCACCATCGTCATCATACACACAGCACCACCACCACTACCACCACCATCATCATACACACAGCACCACTACCACCATCATCATCATACACACAGCACCACCACCACTACCACCATCATCATACACACAGCATCACCACCACTACCACCATCATCATCATACACACAGCATCACCACCAGTACCACCATCATCATCATACACACAGCTTCACAACTACCACCATCATCATCATACACACAGCCTCGCCACCACTACCACCATCATCATCATTCACACAGCACCACCACCACTACCACCATCATCATCATACACACAGCTTCACCACCACTACCACCATCATCATCATACACACAGCACCACCACTACCACTACCATCATCATACACACAGCTTCACCACCACTACCACCATCATCATCATACACACAGCACCACCACTACCACCATCATCATCATACACACAGCTTCACCACCACTACCACCATCATCATCATACACACAGCACCACCACCACTACCACCATCATCATCATACACACAGCACCACCACCACTACCACCATCGTCATCATTCACACAGCTTCACCACCACCACCATCGTCATCGTACACACAGCACCACCACCACTACCACCATCATCATCATACACACAGCTTCACCACCACTACCATCATCATCATCATACACACAGCACCACCACCACTACCACCATCATCATCATACACACAGCACCACCACCATCACCACCATCATCATCACCACCACCATCACCATCACCACCATCACCACCATCACCACCACCACCACCATCACCACCATCACCACCACCATCACCACCATCATCACCATCACCACCATCATCATCTTCACCACCACCATCATCATCTTCACCGCCACCATCATCATCTTCACCACCACCATCACCACCACCATCACCACCATCACCATCACCACCATCACCACCACCATCACCACCATCATCACCATCACCACCATCATCATCTTCACCGCCACCATCATCATCTTCACTGCCACCACCACCATCACCACCATCACCACCACCATCACCATCATCACCACCATCACCACCACCATCACCATCATCACCATCATCACCACCATCACCACCATCACCATCACCACCACCATCATCACCACCACCACCATCACCATCACCACCACCATCACCATCATCACCACCACCATCACCACCACCATCATCACCACCATCACCACCACCACCACCATCATCACCACAATGACTGCCATCACCACCATCACCACCATCACCACCATCATCACCACCACCATCATCATCTTCACCACCACGACCACCATCACCATCACCACCATCACCAGCTGCTGCTGCTGCTGCGTCTTGTGCCCAGTTCATGAGTCTCTTCATGATTGGGCTCATCATGGCCAGCTGCACCTACCTGCCTCCCCCCGCGTGGCACGGCCCCGCCAAGAATACGACGCCAGCGCTGCACACGCCGCACACCAGCCTCAAGGGCAGGATCGTGCACACAGGTTAGTGTCTCCCCGTGTGTCTGTGTGTGTGTCTGTTTGTGTGTGTGTGTCTCTGTGTGTGTGTCTGTGTGTCTGTGGTGTGTGGTGTGTCTGTGTGTGTGTGGTGTGTCTCTGTGTGTGTGGTGTGTGTGTTGTGTGTGGTGTGTGTGTGTGTGTCTGTGTGTGTGTGTGTCTCTGTGTGTGTGTCTGTGTGTGTGTGTGTGTGGTGTGTCTCTGTGTGTGTGTGTGTGTGTGTGTCTGTGTGTGTGTGGTGTGTCTGTGTGTGTGTGTGTTGTGTGTGGTGTGTGTCTGTGTGTGTGTTTGTGTGTGGTGTGTCTGTGTGTGGTGTGTGTGTCTGTGTGTGTGTGTGTTTCCCTGTCTGTATGTGTGTGTGTCTGTGCGTGTGTCTGTGTGTGTGTCTTCCCGTGTGTCTGTGTGTGTGTGTGTGTTTGTGTGTGTCTGTGTGTGTGCGTGTGGTGTGTGTCTGTGTGTGTGCGTGTGGTGTGTGTCTGTGTGTGTGCGTGTGGTGTGTGTCAATGTGTGTCTGTGTGGGTGGTGTGTGTGCATGTGGTGTGTGTTGGTGTGTGTGTTTGTGTGTGGTGTGCATGTGTGTGTCTCTGTGTGTGTGCATGTGTGTGTCTGTGTGTCTGTGTGTCTGTGTGTCTGTGTGTGTGTGTGTTTCCCTGTCTGTATGTGTGTGTGTCTGTGCGTCTCCCCGTGTGTGTGTTTGTCTGTGTGCGTGTGTGTCTCCCTGTGTGTGTGTGTCTGTGTGTGTGTGTGTGTCTCCCTTTGCGTGTCTCTCTCCCTGTGTGTGTGTGTCTCCCTGTGTGTGTGTGTGTCTCCCTGTCTGTGTGTGTCTCCCTGTCTGTGTGTGTATCTCCCTGTCTGTGTGTGTGTCTCCCTGTGTGTGTCTCCCTGTGTCTGTGTGTCTCCCTGTGTCTGTGTGTCTCCCTGTGTCTGTGTGTGTGTGTGTCTCTCTCTGTGTGTGTGTGTCTCTCTCTCTGTGTGTATGTGTGTCTCTCTGTGTGTGTGTCTCTCTCTGTGTGCGTGTCTCTTTGTGTGTGTGTGTGTGTGTCTCCCCGTGTGTGTGTCTGTGTGTGTGTGTCTCTCCCTGTGTGTGCGTGTGTCTCTCTGTGTGCGGTGTGTGTGCGGTGTGTGTGTCTGTGTGTGTGTGTCTCCCTGTGCGTCTCTCCCCTCATCTCCCCCTCATCTCCCCTCATCTCCCCCCCCCTCATCTCCCCGCGTGTCTCAGCGCGCACGCTCTGGGAGATCTCGCGTGGCGACGCCGCCGTGTCTCCCAGCCCCCCCGCGACCCCCCAGGGGCCCCCCCCCACGGGCTCCCCCCAGGGGCCCCCCACTCCGGCGGGGGGGGGCCCCCCACGCGTCTCCTCCGCCTGGTCTCGCCGCCTGTCGGGGTGTCTGGGAGTGTTCGACTGGAGCCTGTGGCGGCTGCCCTCCTACTGCACGTGGGCTCTGGGGGTGCCACTTGCCCTCTTCGGATACTTTGTGCCATACGTGCACCTGGTCAGTCGGAGTCCCCCGTGTCCACCGTCCCCCGTGTCCACCATCCCCCGTGTCCACCATCCCCCGTGTCCACCATCCCCCGTGTCCACCATCCCCCGTATCCGCTACTCCCCGTATCCGCCATCCCCCGTATCCGCTACTCCCCGTATCCGCTACCTCATGTACATCACCCCCGTATCCACCATCCCCCGTATCCGCCATCCCCCGTATCCGCCATCCCCCGTATCCGCCATCCCCCGTATCCACCATCCCCTATATCCGCCACTGCTGTGTCCGCTACCTCGTATACACGACCTCATGTACATCACCCCCGTATCCACCATCCCCCGTATCCACCATCCCCCGTATCCGCCATCCCCCGTATCCACCATCCCCCGTATCCGCCATCCCCCGTATCCACTATCTCGTGTACATTATTCCCATATCCGCCATCCCCCATATCCGGCCGTGTACGGGTACCCGTTTGCGACCCTGGTGCGGCCGGGTACGGGTAGGCCGTGAGTCACTGGTGAGTCGCCGTTTGTCACTCATTTCCCAACGTCTTGTCTCTTCTCACAACTCAAGTTCCTAGAATCAACCCACCCGCGCCTGCAACGTGGCTTCATCCCAGAGGTCGCAATCAGGTACCCGATACCCGGACCCTACCCGTACCCTACCCGTACCCTACCCGTACCCGGCCGGGTAGGGTACGGGTACGGCCGGGTACGGGTACGGGTACCCGTTTGCGACCCTGGTGCGGCCGGGTATGGTACGGGTAAGGATTCAAAACCCGTTTGCGACCTCTGGTGTGTTGCCACAGCTGTGGCTGCAGGGTTTTGGTGGTCCATGTTGTTCATGTCGTTTCTTGTGATAATTCGGTCACAGTTCCTATGATCACTGTTACATTGATTTATGGCTTAATTTTGGTGGTTTCGATCACGTTTCTCGTGGTTTGGCCATGTTTGTGTTGTTGTAGTGCGGAGTTAGATGGCCTTAATCTAAGTTATATTATAATTGTTTTTTTACCCTTCTATCTGGCAACAAAACTGACACCTTTTTTACAAGGAGTCATGTTTGCATTGACCACAATACCTGCAGTCGTAATGCAAACAAAAAACATAACTCTGATAATGTGTCCTTGAAGTTGATTGGTCCACACCCGAGACAGCTTTTCTTAGAGCCTAGTCTCACTTGGTGTTGGACCAGATGACGCCAAAAGGCGCACAACTCAAAGACAATGCACCATCAGAGTATGAGAGCTCAGGGTAAAGCATTTACACCATTTGGCCATGTTTGTGTTGTTGTAATACAGAGTTATACTGATGGCCTAAATCTAAGTTGTGGTTGTTGTTGTTTGACTTGCATCCCACTGGGATTTTTGCACACAGCAATTTAAGATTTTTCGATTTGAAGCTTGCGTGACTACAGGGATTCATCTTCTTGGTTCTTTCGGTAAAGTCGCGTAGAAGGGAAATAATAAAATAATAAAACATAATAAAATACAATTCTCACGACGTTTTGGCCACAACGCAAGCAGCCGTCCTCAGGTGAAGAACAGGTCTGTCAGAAAGACAGCGTCTGAAAGACAGCGTCTCATTCAGACGCTGTCTTTCTGACAGACCTGTTCTTCACCTGAGGACGGCTGCTTGCGTTGTGGCCGAAACGTCGTGAGAATAATTTTATTTTTATTATTTTATTATTTCACTTGAAGATGTTTTCTTGTTCGTGTTTTAGTTTTTTTGTTTGTTGCATTTGCACCCGATTCAAGAGCCGCTGCTGCTGCTGCTGCTCCCAGCCACATTCACCAACCAGTCTGTTACAGGTTCCACTAGACCAGGGGTCGGCAACCTACGGCTCCGGAGCCGCATGCGGCTCTTTGCGGGCTGCTTCTTGACAATATGTACGCGAGTACAGTATGTACTCAGATGCATTGCGGCTCTTGAAATACTGAATTTTGTACCGAATTGGAAAGAAATGGCTCTTCTTGTTATTTTGGTTGCCGACCCCTGCACTAGACGGAGGAGATGTATCTTTTAATTTGGAGCTTTCGTGACTGCAGGAATTATTCTTTGGTTCTTTCGGTAAAGTCACGTATAAAGATAAAATATTAAATTAAATTAAATACTAGCATACGACGTTTGGATTGCAACACAAGCAATCATCGTCAGGTATAGATTAAGTAGAAACACAAATCTAGCAGACTTAGAAATGTAATGTAATACAAAACTGTTATGTTATCCGACTCTGTTGTAGTAGTGTATAGTGTAGTGTAGTAGTGTATTGTAGTGTATAGTGTAGTGTATAGTGTATAGTGTAGTGTATAGTGTAGTGTATAGTGTAGTGTATAGTGTAGTGTAGTAGTGTGTAGTGTGTAGTGTAGTAGTGTAGTGTATAGTGTAGTAGTGTAGTGTGTAGTGTAGTAGTGTATAGGTAGGGTGTTGACCGTTATGTTATCCGACTCTCTGTTGTATTACATTACATTTCTAAGTTCACTAGATTCGTGTTTCTATTTCATTTATACCTGACGACGATTGCTTGCGTTGCAATCGAAACGTCGTCGTATGCTAGTATTTAATTTATTTATTATTTTATCTTCATACGTCACTTTACTATGACTAATTGGGAATGGGACGCAAGCGTAGGATTGATCACCCTGTCGCTGGCCGCCTTTGGGGAGGGGGTGTATCGTGAGAAAGGCCGAAACACCCTGGGATCCAAAGGTTCACTACTGACGATGCGCTCCCCAAATTTCACCAGGCTCGCTGTTCATGAACTCTTGGAAGTGCTTGCACAAAGGATGGTACCATCTCATTCTAGATTTGAAGCTTTCGTGACTGCAATGATTCATATTCGTAGGTTTTTTCGGTAAAGTCACCAGGTAGGTAAAAACATAAAAAAGTAAAATAAAATAGAAATCGCGACGTTTCGGAGGCAACACAAGCTTCCGTCTTCAGGTGGAACCGTCACAGTAAATGAGAGATTGCAAGAGCTACCACTCCGTTTATATAATGGTTATATAAACGGAGTGGTAGCTCTTGCAATCTCTCATTTACTTGATACAGCAGCTGTCGTGGCTGTGACGGTTCCACCTGAAGACGGAAGCTTGTGTTGCCTCCGAAACGTCGTGATTTTTATTTTATTTTATTTTACTTTATTATGTTTTTACCTACGTGACTTTACCGAAACAACCTAAGAATATAGTACCATCTCATCCTGTGTTTTTTTGGAATACCGAAAGAACCAATGAATAAGGGATGTATCTTTGTGTTTGTGCGTCAGATGAAGCATGTGGAGGAGAGGTTTCCCAAGGAACAGGGGGAGATCCTTCTCATCTGCATCGGGGTCACCTCCGGCGTGGGTCGCCTGGTGTCCGGCCGCGTGGTCGATCTCATTCCTGGGGTGAACAAAGTCTTCATGCAGGTGATCATCATCATCAACATCATCATCATCATCAACATTGTAATCAACATCATCATTAACATTGTCATCAACATCATCATTAACATCATCATCAACATCATTATCATCATCAACATCATTATCATCATCATCATCAACATCACCACCACCAACATCACCATCATCAACATCATCATCATCATCAACATCACCATCATCACCATCATCAACATCATCATCATCATCAACATCACCATCATCACCATCATCACCACCACTACCATCATCATCACCATCATCACCACCACTACCATCATCAACATCACCACCACCATCATCACCATCATCAACATCACCACCACCATCATCACCATCATCAACATCACCATCACCACCATCAACATCACCATCACCACCATCATCAACATCACCATCATCAACATCACCATCATCAACATCACCACCATTACCATCATCAACAACACCATCATCAACATCACCACCACTACCACCATCATCATCACCACCATCATCACCATCATCAACATCACCACCATCATCATGATCCCCTCTCTCTCTTACGCACAACAACAACAACCGCCATTCGCCACGAAGTGGCGGTGACGTCACCACGACGCTTGTGCCAGGCAATGTGCACCTTGAGGCTACCACGTGAAGTGTCGAACGCCCGCTGGCAGGAGGTCACGGGGCAGACCCAGCAGGTGCCACAGGTCGACTGACCGAGATGACCGAGATGACTGGCTGATGCGCCACCTGTGCCCCCTACTGTACCAACAATGCTGTGCTTTAGCCACCCGGCGCTCCGCTCGTTGTTGTGAGCGTCGCTCCTCCGCCCTCCGTTGTTGTTGGAGGGCGACTGCCTCCAACTGCCCAGTAGCGTCCTTCACGAGCCTCCTCCACAGAGGCCGATCTTGACACCGCTGGTACCAGTCATCGGCAAGTCCACTCAGCTCCACGTCCTCCTGTACCACGTCACTCCATCTCTTCTCTAGCCCGTGCCGCGCTCGTTTAGCCCCCTCGATCCGGCCGAACAAAAGCTGTTTAGGCATGCGGTGGCTGGGCATGCGGGCTACATGACCCAGCCAACGCAGCCTTGCCTGCCGGAGGAGCTCACGCACACATGCACACACGCATGCCTTCGCCACCAAAACGTAATCGATGTTTGTTGTTGTTGGGTTTAGTTTGTTGTGCGAGTATGTGTGTGTGTGTCACTGTGTGTGTCACTGTGTGTGTGTGTCACTGTGTGTGTCACTGTGTGTGTGTGTCACTGTGTGTGCCACTGTGTGTGTGTCACTGTGTGTGTGTGTCACTGTGTATCACTGTGTGTGTGTGCGTCACTGTGTGTGTGCGTCACTGTGTGTGTCACTGTGTGTGTGTGTCACTGTGTTTGTGTATCACTGTGTGTGTGTATCACTGTGTGTCACTGTGTGTGTGTGTGTCACTGTGTGTGTGTGTGTGTATCACTGTGTGTCACTGTGTGTGTGTGTCACTGTGTGTGTGTGTGTCACAGCGTCGTGGTGACGTCACCGCCACTTAGTGGCGAATGGCGGTTGTTGTTGTTGTTGTCACTGTGTGTGTGTCACTGTGTGTATCACTGTGTGTGTGTGTCACTGTGTATCACTGTGTGTGTGTCACTGTGTGTGTCACTGTGTGTCACTGTGTGTGTGTCACTGTGTGTGTGTCACTGTGTGTGTGTCACTGTGTGTGTGTCACTGTGTGTGTGTCACTGTGTGTGTGTATCTGTATGTATCACTGTGTGTGTGTCACTGTGTATGTGTCACTGTGTGTAACACTGTGTGTGTCACTGTGTGTAACACGGTGTGTGTGTGTCACTGTGTGTAACACGGTGTGTGTGTGTCACTGTGTGTGTGTGTGTCACTGTGTGTGTGTGTGTGTGTAACTGTGTGTGTGTGTGTCACTGTGTGTGTGTGTGTCACTGTGTGTGTATCACTGGCCATGTATCACTGGCCATGTATCACTGGCCATGTATCACTGGCCATGTATCACTGTGTGTGTGTGTATCACTGTGTGTGTGTGTGTCACTGTGTGTGTGTGTGTCACTGTGTGTGTATCACTGTGTGTGTGTGTGTGTCACTGTGTGTGTGTATCACTGTGTGTATGTGTCACTGTGTGCATCTAGGTGATCTCGTTCGTGTTGATGGGCCTGTTCTCCATGCTGCTGCCGCTGTGTCCCACTTGGGCCGCCCTCGTCGCGCTCTGCCTGGCCATGTATCACTGTGTGTGTGTGTCACTGTGTGTGTGTCACTGTGTGTGTCACTGTGTGTATCACTGTGTATGTGCAGGTGATCTCGTTCGTGTTGATGGGCCTGTTCTCCATGCTGCTGCCGCTGTGTCCCGCTTGGGCCGCCCTCATTGCGCTCTGCCTGGCCATGGGCTTCGTGGACGGCTGCTTCATCTGCGTCATGGCCCCCGTGGCCTTCGAGCTGGTGGGGCCCGCGAGCGCCTCGCAGGCCATCGGGGGCCTCCTGGGCCTCATGGCCGTGCCCATGACGGCAGGGCCCCCCATCGCCGGTGAGACAGAGACACCGCCATCGCTGTACACTCGTGTGGAGGTGGTGGTGGTGGTGGTGGTAGTGGTGGTGACGGTGGTGGTAGTGGTGGTGGTGGTGGAGGTGTTGTGGTGGTGGTGTGGTGGTGGTAGTGGTGGTAGTGGTGGTGTTGTGGTGATGGTGGTAGTGGTGGTAGTGGTGATGGTGGTGGTGGTAGTGGTAGTGGTAGTGGTGGTGGTAATGGTGGTGGTGGTAGTGGTGGTGGTAGTGGTGGTGGTGGTAGTGGTGGTGGTAGTGGTGGTGGTGGTAGTGGTGTTGGTGGTGATATTGGTGGTAGTGGTGGTGGTGGTAATGGTGGTGGTATTGGTGGTAGTGGTGGTGGTGGTGGTGGTGATGATGGTAGTGGTAGTGGTGGTAATGGTAGTGGTGATGGTGGTAGTAGTGGTGGTAATGGTAGTGGTGATGGGGGTGGTAGTGGTGGTAGTTGTGGTCGTGGTGGTGGTGGTAGTGGTGGTGGTGGTGATGATGGTAGTGGTAGTGGTGGTAATGGTAGTGGTAGTGGTGGTAATGGTAGTGGTGATGGTGGTGGTAGTGGTGGTGGTGGTGATGATGGTAGTGGTGGTGATGATGGTAGTGGTAGTGGTGGTAATGGTAGTGGTGATGGTGGTAGTAGTGGTGGTGGTGGTAGTGGTGGTAGTAGTGGTTGTGGTGGTAGTTGTGGTGGTGGTAATGATGGTAGTGGTAGTTGTAGTGGCAGTGATGATGGTAGTGGTAGTGGTGGTTGATGGTGATGGTGATGATGGTGGTCGTCGTGTTGGAGGTAGTGGTGGTAGTAGTGGTTATGGTGGTGGTGATGATGATGATGATGGTAGTAGTGGTAATGGTAGTGGTGATGGTGGTGGTAGTAGTGGTAGTTGTGGTGGTGGTAATGATGGTAGTGGTAGTCGTAGTGGTAATGGTAGTGGTAGTGGTGGTAATGGTGATGGTGGTGGTAGTGGTTGTGGTGGTGTGTTTTGGGAATGTTTGCACGTGTGTGTCTATGTGTGTGTAAGTGTGTGTATGTGTGGACGTCTCTGTCTGTGTGTGTACGTCTGTTTGTTTGTGTCTGTGTGTGTGTGTGTGTACACGTCCGTGTGTGTGTGTGTCTGTGTGTGTATGTCTGTCCTGCACAGATGCCATATTTTCTGTCCGTCTGCTACAGCAGAGGTGTAGGGAATTCCAACAAGAGCTACATCTCTGCTTTATTGACCTGGTCAAGGCCTATGATAACATCAGTAGGCCTGGGCTCTGGGTTGTTCTTCGTGCTTTTGAAGTCCCTGACCCTCTGCTCACAATCATTAAGGACCTTCATGATGGTGAGCGGGCCCGGGTAAAACTACATGGCCGGGAGTCGGAGCCATTCCCTGTTCACCTTGGGGTGCGACAGGGATGTCCTCTGGCTCCCAAATAATTTAACATCTATTTTGACCACGTAGTTCGTGAAGCCTTCGATTGCTGTATTGAAGGAATTTCCATCTGGTACAGATACAATGGGAGGCTGATCACTACCCGGGTGCGGTCAAGGGATGGATCCCTATTAGTCAGCCACGTTATGTATGCCGATGATCTGGTGATTGCTGCTCACTCAGAGGAGGATTTCGAGGTGCTGCTGCTGAACCTGGAGCTTGCCACCAAGAGGGTGGGGCCTTACCATCAGCCCCACCAAAACTAAGCACCTGCCTGGATGTTTTATGCCATCGGAAACTCCACCTCCTCACCTCCCCATTGGTGATGGGCAGTAGTGGAGAGAGTGGAGAGTTTCCCATACCTGGGCAGTGTGCTTATAACCGGCTCCGGTTTAACAGCAGAGGTGTCACTCTGAATCAGTCGAGCGGCAATATCTTTTCATCGGTTGCGTAACGCTGTGTGGAAGCTACCTGGTCTGTCGATCCACACGAAGCTGCGGGTCTTCTCAGCCACAGTCATTCCCTCCCTTCTCTAAGCTGGCGAAACGTGGACCCCCCTAATGGAGCATCTTCGCCGGTTAGAAACATTTAGGCTGGCCTGCCTACGATCCATCCTGGGTTTAACCTGCAGGCTGGATTGTGTGAGGAGCTCACAAATCCTTGAAAGATCTGGGCAAAGTCCCATCGGTGAGCTCCACCGGCAGGCAAGGCTGCGTTGGCTGGGTCATGTAGCCCGCATGCCCAGCCACCGCATGCCTAAACAGCTTTTGTTCGGCCGGATCGAGGGGGCTAAACAGGCGCGGCACGGGCTAGAGAAGAGATGGAGTGACGTGGTACAGGAGGACGTAGAGCTGCGTGGATTTGCCGATGACTGGTACCAGCGGTGTCAAGATCGGCCTCTGTGGAGGAGGCTCGTGAAGGACGCTACTGGGCAGTTGGAGGCAGTCGCCCTCCAACAACAACGGAGGGCGGAGGAGCGACGCTCACAACAACGAGCGGAGCGCCGGGTGGCTAAAGCACAGCAAGTTGGCAGAGTAGGGGCACAGGTGGTGCATCAGCCAGTCATCTCGGTCATCTCAGTCAGTCGACCCGTGGCACCTGCTGGGTCTGTCCCGTGACCTCCTGCCAGCGGGCATTCGACACTTCACGTGGCTTGGCACAGGTGATAGTGGTCATGGTGGTGGTAGTGGTGGTGGCAGTAGTGGCTCTGTATGGTGCGAAATAATTTGAACATCAAGTCCGCTGCGATCGGTATTGATGAGCTGCTTCTGTGTGCCTCGTATACTCACCCCGCTCACCCACCCCGCTCACCCACCCCGCTCACCCACCCCGCTCACTCCCCTCACCCCCCTCACCCCCCTCACCCACCCCGCTCACCCCACTCACCCACCCCGCTCACCCACCACCCTCACCCCGCTCACCCACCCCGCTCACCCCCCCCCCGCTCACCCCCCTCACCCACCTCACCCCCCTCACCCCCCTCACCCCGCTCACCCCCCTCACCCCCCTCGTACCCCTCACCCCCCTCACCCCGCTCACCCAAGGCATCCTGCGTGACCGCCTGGGCTCGTACGACATCGCCTTCTACCTGGCCGGCGTGCCTCCGCTCCTGGGTGCCATGGTGCTGAGCTCCGTGCCGTGGTTTCACAACCGCCACCGCCGCCGCCTCCGCCGCCCAAGCCGGGGGGACGACGCTGGGACCGGCGGGACGACGCTTGTCGCCCTCCTGCGCGCCGACGACGTGGAAGACCCGGAGCTGGATCACAACGAGAACCCGGAGCGCCGTCCCGACGACGAGAGGGGGGGAGGGAGCGGCGGTGCACCCGGGGAGATTCTGCGATTGGTCGGGAGCCGGGAGCCGGATTCGGATCCCGATCCGGATTGTGGAGGGAAACCCGCTCCGGGTCTTGCCGGCGACGAGGAGGAGGAGGATGAAGATCTGGCGCCGGATCGGAGCTCGGAGCCGGTTCTTGAAAAGAGCCGGGAACTGGACTTCAAGGGAGATCCTCAAACGGATCAAAACCCGGCGCCGGATCGGAGCCCGGAGCCGGTGCTTGAAGAGAGCCGGGAACCGGACTTCAAGGGAGATTCTCAAACGGATCAAAACCCGGTGCAGGATCGGAGCCCGGAGCCGGTGCTTGAAGAGAGCCGGGAACCGGACTTCAAGGGAGATTCTCAAACGGATCAAAACCCGGTGCAGGATCGGAGCCCGGAGCCGGTGCTTGAAGAGAGCCGGGAACTGGACTTCAAGGGAGATTCTCAAACGGATCAAAACCCGGCGCCGGATCGGAGCTCGGAGCCAGTTCGTGAAGAGAGCCGGGAACCGGACTTCAAGGGAGATTCTCAAACGGATCAAAACCCGGCGCCGGATCGGAGCCCGGAGCCGGTGCTTGAAGAGAGCCGGGAACTGGACTTCAAGGGAGATTCTCAAACGGATCAAAACCCGGTGCCGGATCGGAGCCCGGAACCGGTGCTTGAAGAGAGCCGGGAACTGGACTTCAAGGGAGATTCTCAAACGGATCAAAACCCGGCGCCGGATCATAAAGGGAACCCGCCATCTGATGGGGAGCCAGCATCGGATTGTGAGGAAAACCAGGTGCCGGATGGGAATCATCCAGAAGTGGGCGAAAACCCGGAGCGCGAGGGAAACAGGCGACGGATTGATGAAAGCCCGGCATTGGATCGCGAAGGGAATTCGGAACCGGATCAAATCCCGGAGCCAGACCTCAAAGAGAACGTGGACCTGGAGGGCGGCGCAGATGCGAGGACTCCGGATCGCTCGCTCAGGGTTTGAAGAGACGGTGAAATCCGGAGATCCAGAGGCCAGTCGATTAAACTAAACAACTATCTTCATTTTTTATTTTACCAGGGCGTAAGGAGCTAACCTGAGCTCCTGTCTTCTTGGTTCTTTCGGTGAAGTCACGTAGAAGGGAAGTAATAAAGTAATAAAAATAAAACATGATGTTTTATTACGTAGAAGGGAAATAATAAAATAATAAAAATTAAACATGATGTTTTATTACGTAGAAGGGAAATAATAAAATAATACAAATAAAACAACATTTTATTACGTAGAAGGGAAATAATAAAATAATAAAAATAAGACATTATATTTTATTACGTAGAAGGGAAAAAATAAAATAATAAACTTTAAACATTATACAATATAAAACATAATAAAATATTGTTTTATTTTTATTATTTTATTATTTCCCTTCTACGTGACTTTACCGAAAGAACCAAGAAGATGAATCCATGCTGCAGTCACGAAAGCTTTCAATCGAAACTGAGCTCCTGTGTTTAGCTCCTTTTGTCAGAGCCGGCCTGCCCATCGCAAATGATGGCAACTCAACCACGTGATGGCTCCTATCATCATCATAATCACGTGGGCATTCATTGCAGCAGCCACACACTCGAAACGCGTGATGACATTTATCCTAAATGTGGAGGCAGAAAAGCCACAGGACCTTGACAAACATTCACGTGTACCACCACCAGGGGGCGAGAGAGACACAGACTCCAAATACGCAGAAGGCGTCAGGGTCCGGGATCGAACCCACGACCTCCTGCGTACCAGGCGAGGTAGTCAACATCTCCTAGCCACTGTGGTGTCTGGGTCTGGATCGAACGCACGACCCCCTGCGTACCAGGTGAGGTAGTCAACATCTCCTAGCCACTGTGGTGTCTGGGTCTGGATCGAACCTACGACCTCCTGCGTACCAGGCGAGGTAGTCAACATCTCCTAGCCACTGTGGTGTCTGGGTCTGGATCGAACGCACGACCTCCTGCGTACCAGGCGAGGTAGTCAACATCTCCTAGCCACTGTGGTGTCTGGGTCTGGATCGAACGCACGACCTCCTGCGTACCAGGCGAGGTAGTCAACATCTCCTAGCCACTGTGGAGTCTGGGTCAGGATCGAACCCACGACCTCCTGCGTACCAGGCGAGGTAGTCAACATCTCCTAGCCACTGTGGCGTCAGGGTCCGGGATCGAACGCACGACCTCCTGCGTACCAGGCGAGGTAGTCAACATCTCCTAGTCACTGTGGTGTCTGGGTCTGGATCGAACCCACGACCTCCTGCACACTAGGCGAGGTGGTCAACTTCTCCTAGCCACCGTGACGTCAGGTTTACAAGTCTGTGTCGGAGTAAAAGAAACACAAAAAATCAAAACGTGAAACGGAAGACACGTGTTCATGGCGTTGATTCTAAATGTGAAAAAGCGGATCGCCCGGGGAAGAATCCTCGCGACCACGGAGAGAGAGAGAGAGAGAGACACCGCAAACTCCAAATTTCCAGCAGCAGGCATCAGGGTCGGGATCGAAACCACGACCTCCTGTGTACCAGGCGAGGTCGTCAACATCTCCTAGCCACTGTGGCATCAGGGTCGGGATCGAACCCACGACCTCCTGTGTACCAGGCGAGGTCGTCAACATCTCCTAGCCACTGTGGCATCAGGGTCGGGATCGAAACCACGACCTCCTGTGTACCAGGCGAGGTCGTCAACATCTCCTAGCCACTGTGGCATCAGGGTCGGGATCGAACCCACGACCTCCTGCGTACCAGGCGAGGTCGTCAACATCTCCTAGCCACCGTGATGTCAGGTTTACAAGTCACCCCTGGAATCTCTGGGTCTCTTTCGAGGGTCAAGCAGAACGCCTGGTCCACTATGAGCGTCCAATCACTGCCTTGGATCTGGAATCAAAGGCAGCTGTTCTGTGGTATTGTATTGATAGTTGTGCCTGTTTGGGTAATTGTGGTATGTGTTGTATTGTGGTGAAGTGTTCTATTGTTGTGTGGCGTTTGTATTGTTGTGTGGCGTTGCATTGTTGTATTGTATTGTTGTGGTATTGCATTGTTGTGGTATTGCATTGTTGTTGTATTGCATTGTTGTGGTATTGCATTGTTGTTGTATTGCATTGTTGTGGTATTGTATTGTTGTGGTATTGCATTGTTGTGGTATTGCATTGTTGTGCTATTGTATTGTTGTGTTGTATTGTTGTGGTATTGCATTGTTGTGGTATTGTATTGTGTTGCATTGTATTGTTGTGGTGTTTGTTAAAAATGATCGATACAAAAAGTAGATTTTTTCTTCTCAGGAGTAGTACGGTAGGATGCAGACACAAAATAATTTCCGATGTAATCATGAATCGTTATTTGTATGAACAAAATAACGTTTCCCATTTGTGTCATTATGAGCTACAACCTATAACCCCAATGAAGCCCTCGTATATCGCTCGTATGGAAGAAATACAGAGACTCCTCTACGTATGAACGACTTAGTAGTGTAGTGCATAGTGTAGAGTGTAGTGTAGTGTGTAGTGTAGTGCGTAGTGTATAGTGTAGTACATAGTGTAGTGTATTGTAGTGTATAGTGTAGTGTAGTGTGTAGTGTAGTGCGTAGTGTATAGTGTGGTGTATAGTGTAGTGTATTGTAGTGTATAGTAGTGTATAGTGTAGTGCATAGTGTAGTGTGTAGTGTAGTGTGTAGTGTAGTGTGTAGTGTAGTGTGTAGTGCATAGTGTGTAGTGTAGTGCGTAGTGTATAGTGTATAGTGTAGTGTATAGTGTAGTGTATTGTAGTGTAGTGTGTAGTATAGTGTAGTGTGTAGTGGCGTGCTTGCATAGAGCCCATTGTGTAGTATAGTGTTGTTTATAGTAGTCAGTAGTGTAGTGTATAGTGTAGTGTATAGTGTAGTGTGTAATGTAGTGTATAGTGTAGTATGTAGTGTAGTGTGCAGTGTAGTGTGCAGTGTAGTGTGTAATGTAGTGTGTAGTGTAGTATGTAGTGTATAGTGTAGTATGTAGTGTAGTGTGCAGTGTAGTGTGTAGTGTAGTGTGGTGGCTCCGTAGATCTCAATGTATTCGCTTACCGACCATTCCCCTGTTAACGACGGCCTGTTGTAGGTGCAGTAAATATTAACTAATGCATCGATCAACCACGTTTCTTTGAAATAGCATGTGTTCATACTGTTGTTAATATATATATATTTGTGTATGAACATTCATTGTTCAAATATTACGAATAATGTTTTAGTTTTTTTTGCGCGTGAAAAAGGAGGTAACCTCCGATTGCTACCGGAGAGAATTACGCCTTCAAACGTGCATTTCCAATTACTCGCTTAACGACCAAAATCACTTCATGTCCGGCTTCGTGGAGCCAATCGCCGTGGTTGAGAGAGGTGCTCTCTTGTTCAAGATAACACTGTACCAAAACTATACCTCGATGTGCACTGTACACAAGGCGCATCATGCACGGGAGGGCACTTACACGGACAGTGTGCGTGCACTGTACACAAGGCACTTACTGTACAAGGCACTTACTGTACAAGGCACTTACTGTACAAGGCACTTGCTGTGCAAGGCACTTGCTGTACAAAGGACTGCCCGCCGCACGGATACGCGCCGTACAAAACCGCGCTGTATATATTCTATGAACTCTACAAGGCGATTGTAATCGATTCGGGCGTTTTTTTTCCCTCTCTCCCGTCGGAGTGTACCTAGAGGGAGACCGGTCCGATCTGATTTGCAGCTGCTAAACAGCAAACGTACCTCAGTGGTGGTGCTGGTGGTCGTTGTTGTACCTCAGTAGGTGTGTGTGTGTGTCTTGTGGTGTGTGGTCAACATTGCCACTGGGGAGACAAAGGTGGCCGGGCGTGGTGCTGGCCACCAACCTCCGCCTGTGCCGTGCCGGGCTTAATAGGTGCTCGCTAACAGCACTTGCCCCAACAGTCTGTTAAGGGCTACAACGGGGTGGGGGGTGATCTTTGTCTCTTGTAAGCCTGAGCATCCGCAGAGACCTATTGCGTCTGAGCGAGGGGGAAACGCTCGATCCCATGCAGACGAGAATAGGTGGGAGCGGCAGAGGCCCCGAGTTAAAAAGTGACTGCATCGCGGACGCCGTGAGGTTCCGTTGAAGGCTCGACGCGATAAACGATCGGAGAGATCGCTCAAAACTGAGCGCTTCTCGAAACAATTTCGGTCCGTCACTCTTTCGATTTGTAACGAACGACTTTACTCGCTGACGGATCGACAAAGACCCCCCCCCCCTCCCGTGCTCGGTGATGATAAAAATGTCCTGGCACCCGCCCGGGCAGCGCTAAACTCGGCCCACTAAGTGGATGTCAGCAGAGCGACAGCCAATCTGACGTCAGTCAAACTCCGCCCAACCGTTGTCAAGATATGGCAACTACTGTGCTGTAGAGGAGAATCGTGTGGATTTCGTTTTCACCGGAGCAGCACATTTCTTCGGCTTAAGCACGACGGGAGAGATCAAATACCTCGCCTGGTATGCAGGAGGGTCGTGGGTTCGGTCCCGAACCTGATGCCTGCTGTATATTTGGAGTTTGCGTGTCTCTCGCCCCGTGGCCGTGTGGATTTTTCCCCTCCACATTTAGAAACGTGCGTCTAGGGTAGTGATCTGCTGTAAGTTTCCACAAGATGATAAGCCGCCAGTTAAATGAATTTATTTTAGTTCGATTTAAAGCTTTGGTGACTGCAGGGATTCATCTTCTTGGCTCTTTCGGTAAAGTCACGTAGAAGGGAAATAATAAAATAATAAAAATAAAAGATAATAAAATAATATAATAATATAATAAAAATATATACTAATATAATACTTATTTTATTATCTTTTATTTTATTTATTTTATTATCTCCCTTCTACGTGACTTTACCGAAAGAACCAAGAAGATGAATTTATTTTAGTTCAACCTATGGGCCTCTATGTATCTCTATCGGTCTCTATGCATCTCTGTGGGTCTCTATATAAGTGTCTAGAGTTTGTGTCTGCTGCTATGAATTTCTACATGATGATAAGCCCACTTTGTTGATAGCCAGATAGCTTCTGAAGAAGCGCTGCATAGCAGCTTATTGGGCTTTGCTGGTAAAATAAAAACTAGTTTAGTTTATAGTTTAAGTCGATGTGTCTATATGAGTTTCTATGCGTCTCTGTGGCTCTGTGAGCTGTCGTTTGTGATAGCCAGTTCCGCTACAGACCTCAGTGAGAGGGCCTTGTCTTGTTAAAATAAAATGAATTTCGCTCGCAGTTTAATCAGTAGAGTTTAGTTCCCGTCCGATAATCATTTCCCAGAACGACAATGTGATGATAACCGTTTATTTCTGTTTGTTTGTTGGGATCATTAATTTTTCGGGAGGAAATCCGCGATTTTCGTTCATCCGTGTCAACATCTCAGGGGCGCGATGTTCATCGGTCAATCCGCGTAGGCTGATGAACGCGCAGACGGCAGACAACGGGGGACAGTCTTCGCTAGCAAGGGGGGCAACTCCACGTGGGGGTGGTCTTTAGTGTGACCCCCTCTATCTTCAATCCCCCCCCCTCACTCTGACAAGTACACAAACGGGAACGTAATTGTGCCGGTAGACACACACACCGGTGTAGCATAACACAACAACAACAACAGCACACACCGGTGTAGCATAACACAACAACAACACACACCGGTGTAGCATAACACAACAACAACAACACACACAGGTGTAGCATAACACAACAACAACACACACCGGTGTAGCATAACACAACAACAACAACACACACCGGTTTAGCATAACACAACAACAACAACAACACACCGGTGTAGCATAACACAACAACAACAACACACCGGTGTAGCATAACACAACAACAACACACACCGGCTAACTAACCTTACAATCAAGACGGTTGTAATTATGTTAAAGCATTAGAATCGCACAAATCTGTTGATGTGTTGTGAGGGTTTTTTTCTCTCTTCCGATCGCTCTTTTAAAATAATCTGACGGCCGTCACGACATCCAAAGTTCGAAGGTTTTTTGTTGTTGTTTCGTTTGATTTCGGTCCTTTCTGAGGACTTGCCGCTGAACCCCCCAAAAAAATGCAAAGGGATGCAACGTTGACCGTTGATTTGGTTGTCCAGGGAGAAATGCGATGCTGCTGTTCTAGAGCCACCCAACCCCAAAGCCACCGAACCTGACGATGCCGGCGGTATTTTACGCCCCTCGCCATTGCGTGGAACTGCATATTCCTGCATCAGAAGTTGCGCGCTGAGATTCGGAAAGCTACCGTCAAAGAAATGATTGAAGCCGAACGGAGGGAACAGCGGTTGTCTCGGGCCAACGAGTGCAAGCAAATCTTTGCCGCCTTTGGAACAGGGAGGTCAGCCAGCCGCCATTATTGTCATCAGGCTTGGCTGGGCTGCTGTTGTGTGGTGATGAGAATTCGCGTTTTCTGATGTACCGCCACAAACCAGCACCCACCACCATCACCAGCAGCACTCGCCAGCACTCACCAGCATCATCTCCACCATCTCCACCATCTCCACCACCCATCACCAGCCACCAGCATCCACCTCCACTCACCAGCATCATCTCCACCATCTCCACCATCTCCACCACCCATTACCAGCCACCAGCATCCACCTCCACTCACCAGCACCATCTCCACCATCTCCACCACTACCACCATCACCACCACTCACCAGCAACATCTCCACCATCTCCACCACCCATCACCAGCCACCAGCATCCACCTCCACTCACCAGCACCATCTCCACCATCTCCACCACCAGCCACCATCACCATCTACACCATCACCATCTCCACCATCACCCACCATCACCACCACCATCCACCACCACTCACCAGCACCATCTCCACCACTACCACCATCACCACCACTCACCAGCACCATCTCCACCATCTCCACCACCAGCCACCATCACCATCTACACCATCACCATCTCCACCATCACCCACCATCACCACCACCATCCACCACCACTCACCAGCACCATCTCCATCACCAGCCACCATCACCATCTACACCATCACCATCTCCACCATCACCATCTCCACCATCACCCACCATCACCACCACCATCCACCACCACTCACCAGCACCATCTCCACCATCTACACCATCTACACCCACCACCACCCACCATCACCACCAGCCACCAGCATCCACCACCACCCACCATCACCACCAGCATCCACCACCACTCACCAACAACCACCACTCACTGCCGACCGATACCCACTATCACTCATAACTCACCACCACCCACCCTCACTCACCACCACCCACCACCACTTCCACTTCGTTGAACTGCCACCACTTGTGATGGTGTTGTCTGCGTGACCGTACCCCGAGGGTCACGCTTGCAGAAAGCCGATCGGAGAGCAGCAACCAATTTAGAAGATGAAATCATTTCTTACTTTTTTGTACCAACACAAATCGACGGGCAGCGATCGACTTGTCGCGTTTCCGATGGTAGACCAGAGGTCGCAACCGGGTACCCGATACCCGTACCCTACCGGCTACCCGTACCCGGCCGGGTACGGGTAGCCGTTTGTGACCCTGGTGCGGCCGGGTACGGGTACGGGTAGGTCGTGAGCCACTGGTGAGTCACCGTTTGTCACTCATTTCGGGTAGGGTACGGGTAGGAAACGGCTACCTGTACCCGGCCGGGTACGGGTACGGGTACCCATTTGCGACCCTGGTGCGGCCGGGTACGGGTAGGCCGTGAGTCACTGGTGAGTCACCGTTTGTCACTCATTTCGGGTAGGGTACGGGTTGGAAACAGCTACCCGTATCCGACCGGGTACGGGTACCCATTTGCGACCCTGGTGCGGCCGGGTACTGGTACGGGTAAGGAATCAAAACCCGTTTGCGACCTCTGTGGTAGACGCGGCTGTAGTCATTGATCGCGCTGCCGATTGTTTCTGATCGATTCTACAATACGATGGTATCTCTGTCGTCATTGTGGATGGTGGTCACTCGATTGTGTGCCCGATTCGATCTGATAAAGGGCCGTCCATAAATGACGTCACACACCTGGGGTGGGGGGGGGGTGTGTCAGACATTTGTGACGTCGTGTGACGAGCGGGTGGGTGGGGGGTCAAAAATCGTCCAAAATTGCGTGACGTCATTTATGGACTGCCCCTAAGTGCTTTGTATTCGTATAATAATCATTAGTATTGTAGCTGCCGCCATTTTGACGGCGTCTTCATGATTCTATGCAACTGATTGCCCTCCGCTAACTTGATTGCCCACGATGTGATCTGATAAATACTTGCGGTTGTATAATTATTGTAGCCGCTGGTATTTCGACGGCGTTTTGATGATCCTATGCATCCGATTGCAACGCGTCCGATTGTAGCTGTGACGATGGCAATCGAAGCGTGTGGTTGAGGTCTTTGGTTTGGGGGGGGGGGGGGGGTGTCCGATGGGTGTGATGACAATCTGTTGAACTGTGATTTAGTTGGACGACGTTTCATTTCGAGGGGCTGTATCAGCGCGCGGGTCGATGTTGTCTCGACGGATCGTTTTCGTGGGTGTCTGACGGACCGCGATTTGAGTCGAATTGTTGCTGCCAATGTCACTTATGGGGCCGCCGTCCATAAATGACGTCACGCAGACATTTGTGACGATGTGGGACGAAGGGGGGGGGAGGGGGTGGGTTTGAGAAATGTGACGTCACATCAAAATCTTCTTGGTTCTTTCGGTAAAGTCACGTAGAAGGGAAATAATAAAATTGTATTTTATTATGTTTTATTTTTATTATTTTATTATTTCCCTTCTACGTGATGACTTTACCGAAAGAACCAAGAAGATGAATCCCTGCAGTCACGAAAGCTTCCAATCGAAAAGTCCCATCAAAATGCGCAACTCGAAATAAATATAGACAACACGTTCTAACTTGATGAAATAGACTTTTGTAATGAATGTTTTCTCCTACAACATCAGAGTGCAGCGCCACATTAAATACGCACTACAATGACAATAGTTTAAAGCGATTTGAAGCATGTTTATTGTTTTTGGGGGGGGGGGGGGGGCAGAGCTTTGTGACGTCATATTTGAGGGGGGGGGGTCTGACTTTGTGACGCCATGTGACGAGGGGGGGGGGGGGGTCAAAAATCGTCCAAAATCGCGTGACGTCATTTATGGACGGCACCTAACCCCATTCACTGATTGGGCCGTGGTGGGTGGTGGTGGTGGTGGCAGTGGTGGTGGTGGCATCATGTGTTTAACGAGAGACACATTTACAGGAGAAGAACCCCTGCTAACAACTCATCACTCAATGACGGGCTCTCATAGAGACCAATGTGACCATTCCCCCGTTTACGATGGCGCTGTTATAGCTACAGTGGATACGAATGCATTGATTTAACCAACACTGCGTGTTTTTATAATGTTGTTAGCACCTTTTTGTGTATTAACATCCATCGTTCGAATATTATAGAGTACGTTTGTTTTGTGGTGAAAATGGGGTGAAAACGGGTAACTTTTCATGCTGTCGGAAACGAATTAAGAATTGAACTTGGATTTTCCTATTATTCGCCTAACGACCAAAATCATATTCTTAGATTTTTTCGGTGAAGTCACCACGTAGGTTAAAGAAAAGTAATTAATAAAAGTAAAATAAAAAATAAAATAAAAATCACGACGTTTCGGAGGGCAACACAAGCTTCCGTCTTCAGGTGGAACCGTCACAGCAACGATTGCTGTATCAAGTAAAGAGACCAAAATCACTTGACTTCCGGCTTCTTGGAATCAATCGCCGTCGTTAAGAGGAGGACTTCTTCCGTGTCTATAAGTGCGATCGAAACCCCAAAACCCACAGCGACCTCCTCCTGCGTTGTCCGTGACCGTCGATCAACAATCCTCCGTGTTGATACCGTCCTCGTGATTTGCATCCTCATTGCTGTGTTGACGCCAAACTGATGACAGCACTGCTCGTTTTCTCCCCCCCTCCCCCACCTATGTTGATCGTACTGTGACCGCATCCGATGGTGCTATGGGGAGGGGTGAGGGGCTTGGGAGTGTTCCGATGATATTTTGATGGTGTGCGAATCGCAGAGTTGATTAAAAGAAAACGTGTTTTGCCAAAACGTGAGGGCGTGCGGTGTGAGTTCTAACATCAGCGACTACGAACAATACCCCTTGAAACTCTAGAACGATAACACTGGTCAACACACTTTTTCTGGCATAAGGTAATTCCAACGGTTTTAATGTAATTTTGGGGTGCTGATATTCCAAATCTGGCATCAGTTTTTGTCTATCACATCAGGTTTTTGAGATATCAAATATTGCATTTTCAATAAAAACTGCAGAAGAAAAATAAATGTGGATATCTACATAAAATGATATTATAAACACACTATCCTAAAAATACAGCACCGTATTTTAACACTAAAGCAGTCACCGACTCGCAACAACTTGCAATCATGAGTGACAGAGTTAATTTCGGGTAAAATCAATGAAAATGGGGTATGCCGATAGCATAAAAATGAGATGTGATAGAGCAAATCTGAGATCAGATTTGGAATCAGCACCCTGAAATTAGTCTAGAACAGCTGCAAAAGTCCAGGCCAGAATTTTTTTGTTGTTGACCAGTGTAATCCCTATCAAAACCCCCTTACACTGAATCTAATACTAATACTACCCCCGTTACAACCTCTAAAACTCATGCTACCACTTTAACCCTCACAATACCCCTGTCGCTAACACTACGCCTAATTATCACACGAACTCTAGCACCAATGACTGTCATTAATCACTGGTTTATGATCCACGCACATGCGATTCGCACGGTTGGCTGTATACGGTGTGAAAGAAGTTCAACATACATACACACCGAGACTCGCACAGAGACCCATCGATTCACAAAGAGGCCCATAGACTCACAAAGATACCCACAGACTCGCACAGAGACCCATAGACTCACAAAGAGACCCATAGACTCACACAGAGACCCATAGACTCACACAAACACACCGAGACTCATACAGAGACCCATAGACTCACAAAGAGACCCATAGACTCACACAGAGACGCACAAACTCACACAGAGACTCATAGACTCACACTGAGTCCATATACTCACACAGAGACCCATAGACTCACACAGAGACACACAGACTCACACAGAGACCCATAGACTCACACAGAGACCCATAGACTCTCACAGAGACCCATAGACTCACACAGAGACACATAGACTCACACAGACACATAGACTCACACAGACCCATAGACTCACACAGAGACTCATAGACTCTCACAGAGACCCATAGACTCTCACAGAGACCCATAGACTCACACTGAGTCCATATACTCACACAGAGACCCATAGACTCACACAGAGACACATAGACTCACACAGACACATAGACTCACACAGACCCATAGACTCACACAGAGACTCATAGACTCTCACAGAGACCCATAGACTCTCACAGAGACCCATAGACTCTCACAGAGACCCATAGACTCACACAGAGACACATAGACTCACACAGAGACACAGACTCACACAGAGACCCATAGACTCACACAGAGACCCATAGACTCACACAGAGACACATAGACTCACACAGAGACACAGACTCACACAGAGACCCATAGACTCACACAGAGACACATAGACTCACACAGAGACCCATAGACTCACACAGAGACCTATAGACTCACACAGAGACCGACAGACTCACACAGAGACCTATAGACTCACACAGAGACCCATAGACTCACAAAGATACCCACAGACTCACACAGAGACCCATAGACTAACAAAGAGGCCCATAGACTCACACAGAGACCCATAGACTCACACAAACACACCGAGACTCACAAAGAGGTCCATATACTTACACAGAGACCCATAGACTCACAAAGCGACCCAGACTCGCACAGACGCATAGACTCACACAGGGATCCATAGACTTAGAAAGAGGCCCATAGACTCACACAGATGCCGGTGGACTCACAAAGAGACCCATAGACTCACACAGAGACCCATAGACTCACACGGAGACCCATAGACTCACACTGAGACCCATAGATTCACATAGAGACCCATAGACACAGAGACACAGACTCACACAGAGACCCAAAGACTCACACTGAGACCCATAGATTCACAAAGAGACCCATAGACTCACACAGAGACCCATAGACACAGAGACACCGACTCACACAGAGACCCATAGACTCACAAAGCGACCCATAGACTCACACAGAGACCCATAGACTCACACTGAGACCCATAGATTCACAAAGAGACCCATAGACTCACACAGAGACCCATAGACTCACAAAGATACCCACAGACTCACACAGAGACCCATAGACTCACACAAACACACCGAGACTCACAAAGAGGTCCATATACTTACACAGAGACCCATAGACTCACAAAGCGACCCAGACTCGCACAGACGCATAGACTCACACAGGGATCCATAGACTCGCGCAGACGCATAGACTCACACAGGGATCCATAGACTTAGAAAGAGGCCCATAGACTCACACAGATGCCAGTGGACTCACAAAGAGACCCATAGACTCACACAGAGACCCATAGACTCACACTGAGACCCATAGATTCACAAAGAGACCCATAGACACAGAGACACAGACTCACACAGAGACCCATAGACTCACAAAGCGACCCATAGACTCACACAGAGACCCATAGACTCACACTGAGACCCATAGATTCACAAAGAGACCCATAGACACAGAGACACAGACTTACACAGAGACCCATAGACTCACAAAGCGACCCATAGACTCACACAGACCCATAGACTCACACAGGGATCCATAGACTTAGAAAGAGGCCCATAGACTCACACAGATGCCAGTGGACTCACAAAGAGACCCATAGACTCACACAGAGACCCATAGACTCACACAGAGACCCATAGACTCACACTGAGACCCATAGATTCACAAAGAGACCCATAGACACAGAGACACAGACTCACACAGAGACCCATATACTCACAAAGCGACCCATAGACTCACATAGACCCATAGACTCACACAGAGGTCCATGATTTCGATTTAAAGTTTTTGTGACTGCAGGGATTCATATTCTTGGTTCTTTTGGTAAAGTCACATAGAAGGGAAATAATAAAATAATAAAATTTAACATACAAATTATCACGACGTTTCGATTGCAACACCAGCTTGTGTTGCAATCGAAACGTCGGGAGAATTTGTATTGTTTTATTTTTTTATTTTATAATTTCCCGTTTACGTGTCTTTACCAAAAGAACCAAGAATGAGGCCTTTAGACTCACACGGAGACCCACAGACTCACACAGAGACCACATACTCACGCAGAGACCCATAGACTCACACAGAGACTCACAGACTCACACAGAGACCCATAGACTCACACAGAGACTCATAGACTCACACTGAGACCCATAGACTCACACAGATGCCCGTAGACTCAAACAGACCCATAGACTCACACAGATCCATAGACCCACACAGACCCATTGACTCGCACATAGACCCATTAACCCACAAAGAGACCCATAGACTCACACAGAGACCCATAGACTCACATCTCATTTTATGCTATCGGCATACCCCATTTTCATTGATTTTACCCGAAATTAGCTCTGTCACTAATGATTGCAGGTTGTTGCGAGTCAGTGACTGCTTTAGTGTTAAAATATGGTGCTGTATTTTTAGGATAGTGTGTTTATAATATAATTTTATGTAGATATCCACATTTATTTAATATTTTTCTTCTGCAGTTTTTATTGAAAATGCAACATTTGATATCTCAAAAACCTGATGTGATAGACAAAAACTGATGCCAGATTTGGAATCAGCACCCCATAAAATTACCTTAACACCGTTGGAATTACCTTATGCCAGAAAAAGGGTGTTGACCAGTGTAATTGCTGTAAAGTGGCAGTGTGGGCGAATGGTGAGCGTGGATGAACCGATCCGGTGAGAATCATCGAGTCGCACACAAAATCTGCTGGGCGTGCAATTTATAATACAAACGTGATGGCGATAACAATCAAGTGCAGGAGTAGTAGCGTGCACCTCGCTCTCAAGAGGGATCGTGAAGCTCACGGGGAAAGCACCGGTCCCAGGTGACCCACACATCACACCCCACCACCCCACCCAACGCTAACAAACCTCCTGATTGGGACAGATCCTGTGGGGTGGTTTACAGAATCAATGTCCCAGTGTCCTGTCGCCAGAAACTTAATTGTGAACATCTTCTTGGTTCTTTCGGTAAAGTCACGTAGAAGGGAAGTAATAAAATAATAAAAATAAAACAATAAAATACAATTCTCACGACGTTTCGGCCACAATGCAAGCAGCCGTCCTCGGGTGAAGAACAGGTCTTTCTGAAAGACAGCGTCTGAATGACACACCACCAAGCTTGGCAGCGTATATTTAAGCTGGGTTAGGGGAGGAAGGGTGCCTTGACAAAGGAATTTGCAAATTCAAAGGAACCCAGCTTAAATATACGCTGCTAAGCTTGGTGGTGTTCATTCAGACGCTGCCTTTCCGACAGACCTGTTCTTCACCTGAGGACGGCTGCTTGCGTTGTGGCCGAAACGTCGTGTGAATTGTATTTTATTATGTTTTATTTTTATTATTTTATTAGTTCCCTTCTACGTGACTTTACCGAAAGAACCAAGAAGATTAATCCCTGCCGCACTCACGAAAGCTTTAAATCGAAATTTAATTGTGAACAATTAAACTTTGTTTTGTTTTCGATTGCAACACAAGCAGTCATCAACCACGGCAAGAATTGTTGTTTGCTGAAGTGGCTTGCTGTGGTTTTCCCACCTGATGACGATTGCTTGCGTTGCGATCGAAACGTCGTGATTTAATTTATACCCACGTGACTTTACCGAAAGAACCAAAGAGTATGGATCTCTGCATTCACAAAAAACTTCAAATCCAGATTGTTTTGTGTTGTGACCCAATTTTAAATGTTCCGGGGCAAAGGACACACACTCGGCTAAGTGAGGTTAGAAGCTGGTGGACGATGTGCAGTGGGAAGGACCCCCACATTAAGAGCATTACGTGGGCATGGCTATAATATATATTTTTAAAAAGGTGGCCGTTTTTTCAGAAGCGACTTGGCTATCACAAATGATAGCCCAGTGAATTGGCGTCTCCATCGTGTGAACATTTGAAGCCAGTGGCGGCTCCTGCAAAATCTCTCAGGGGGGGGCAAATGTCTGGATGATTGATAAGGATAAGGTCCACCCATGCAATGGATAAATTAACAGCTTAAGCATGTAAAGGCAACTTCACTTCTTTAACATTAATGAAAAATAAAGTGACTCTTACAATACATCTTGTTTGTTTCTATACTCACTATTAAAACAAACCACTCAAGTTTATTTTATTAAAGATTCCACTAGGTGGCGACAAATTATATTGTTGGATGAAACGTGCTTACGTATGATGACGTAAGCACGTATGATGACGTAAGCACGTTAGGGCGAGCCCTCCCGGAAGCCATAGAGAATGCATTGCAGCGCCCCCGTTCGAAAAAAAACATCTTTGAATGTAAGTCTATGGGACCACTCGGGGCGATTCTCAGCCGGAGTGAAATCGCCCAAAAAGAGGCGGTACTCCACAGAACGTAGCATGACGCTGATTGGACTATATCCAGAGGCACAGTGACGGCTAGCGTGACTCTGTGGTTGAATGACATTGGTGGTGCGTCGCCCAATCGCCCTAATGAAGAAACCGCCCCTGTTTGAAGCAGTCAAAATGTTACACGCACCTTTACATAATCTGCACCTAGTTTACACAACAAAGGCTCATTCCTAACAGCGTGCTTCAGCCGCACCGAACCTCACAAAAATAATATCCAGGTGCCTACCTTGGCTCCTCCCACCCTCAACCAGTATATATACAAATACTGTTTTTTTGGAATTTCTCATTTACTTGATACAGCAATCGTGCTGTGACTGTTCCACCTGAAGACGGAAGCTTGTGTTGCCTCCGAAACGTCGTGATTTTTATTTTATTTTTTTATTTAACTTTTATTCATTTAAATGTTTTACCTACATGGTGACTTTACCGAAAAAAACCTAAGAATATGTTCTAAATGCATGTCGATTCTAAATGTTGAGGGGGGGGGGGGGGAACTGGTGGACCCCGAGAAAAATTCCACGCGACCACTGGGAGAGACGCACAAACTCCAAACATGCAGCAAGCATCAGGGTCGGGATCGAATCCACAACCTCCTGAATACTAGGTGAGGTTACTTCCTGGTTCTTTCCGTAAAGTCACGTAGAAAGGAAAAAATAAAATAATAACAGGACCCTGCGGGGTGGGCTGGTAGGAACGAATAACCAAATAATATAAACATAATGTATTATTACACTTGTTCAGCCAGGAAAGCCCCACTGAGTGTAAAGGTTTTTTTAAATTAAAAACTATCTCAGGGAATTATAAGGGAATGTTACACTTGTTCAGCCAGGAAAGCCCCACTGAGTGTAAAGGTTTTTTTAAATTAAAAACTATCTCAGGGAATTATAAGGGAATGTTACACTTGTTCAGCCAGGAAAGCCTGACTGAGTGTAAAGGTTTTTTTAAATTATAAACTATCTCAGGGAATTATAAGGGAATGTTACACTTGTTCAGCCAGGAAAGCCCCACTGAGTGTAAAGGTTTTTGTAGGGTCCTGCCAAGTGTTTGCAGTAGGGGGCGAAGTTGCTACACCTAATCGGACGATACGAAGGGAGACTTTGAGGCCTAGTTCTAGGCTTTAGGCCTAGCTGTAGGCTTTAGGCCGCTGTGAGTTAATTTGTAATTTAAATGTTTCAATTAACAGCTATCTGAGGGAATGATAAGGGAATGTTACACTTGTTCAGCCAGGAAAGCCTGACTGAGTGTAAAGGTTTTTTTTTAAATTAAAAACTATCTCAGGGAATTATAAGGGAATGTTACACTTGTTCAGCCAGGTAAGCCCCACTGAGTGTAAAGGTTTTTGTAGGGTCCTGCCAAGTGTTTGCAGTAGGGGGCGAAGTTGCTACACCTAATCGGACGATACGAAGGGAGACTTTGAGGCCTAGTTCTAGGCTTTAGGCCTAGCTGTAGGCTTTAGGCCGCTGTGAGTTAATTTGTAATTTAAATGTTTTAATTATTTATGTAAAAGCTTGACATTTAAATGTTTCTATTTAAAAGCATCAGGGAATGTAACATTGTGAAACATTAACTCCCTTTCACACACGCGGGAGCACGATACGAAGGGAGAGTTTGTGGCCTAGTTCTAGGCTTTAGGCCTAGCTGTAGGCTTTAGGCCGCTGTGAGTTATTGTTTAATTTAAATGTTTTTATTATTTATGTAAAAGCTTTAAATTTAAATGTTTCTATTTTAAAACATCAGGGAATGTAACATTGTTAAACATTAACTCCCTTTCACACACGCGGGGGTACGATACGAAGGGAGACTGTGAGGCCTATTTCTAGGCTTTAGGCCTAGCTGTAGGCTTTAGGGCGCTGTGAGTTTTTTATTTAATTTCACAGTTTTAAATATTTAATTTCAAAGTTTTAATTAAAAGCTATCTGAGGGAATTATAAGGGAATATTACACTTGTTTAGCCAGGAAAGCGTCACTGAATGTAAAGGTTTTTGTAGGGTCATGCCAAGTGTTTGCAGTAGGGGGCGATGCTGCTACACGGACGGACGGACGGACGGACGGACAAACGGACGGACGATATAATCTATTGGTGTCTGGTCCACTTCGTTCCTACCAGTAAAAATAAAACATCTTAAAATAATTCTCACGACGTTTCGGCCAGAACGCAAGCAGCCGTCCTCAGGTGAAGAACAGGTCTGTCGGAAAGACAGCGTCTGAATGAACACCACCAGGCTTGGCAGCGTCTATTTAAGCTGGGTTAGGGGGGGAAGAGCGCCTTGACAAAATAATTTGCATATCAACAGAAGAATTTAGCATACATTTCGATGTAAAGCTTTCGTGACTGCAGGGATTCATCTTCTTGGTCTTTCGGTAAAGTCACGTAGAAGGGAAATAATAAAATAATAAAAATGAAACAATAAAATAATTCTCACGACGTTTCGGCCAGAACGCAAGCAGCCGTCCTCAGGTGAAGAACAGGTCTGTCGGAAAGACAGCGTCGGAATGAAGAGGTTTGAAGATTTGAAGATTCGAAGGTAAGCTCTGCTGTTTGTTTCACACGTGTGATCTGTGCACGAACTGTATATCATTCAGACGCTGTCTTTCCGACAGACCTGGTCTTCACCTGAGGACGGCTGCTTGCGTTGTGGCCGAAACGTCGTGAGAATTATATTTTATGTTTCATTTTTATTATTTTATTATTTCCCTTCTACGTGATGACTTTACCGAAAGAACCAAGAAGATTAATCCCTGCAGTAACGAAAGCTTTAAATCGAAACTAGGTGAGGTAGTTAACATCTCCTAGCCATCGCGGCTGCCAACTCACACATCTCAGATGAGCCTCCTTGCGATGTGGTTATCGTTAGGTTATCCACACACACCTCCTCCACCGTATCCAAATTTGTCACGGCAAGTAATGCCGAGTCGTGGAAATTCCACATTCGTGTGGCTAGACGGCCACTTGTTACTAGGTTTCTAGCAAAGACAAAGACTCCCCCCATCCGTGTAGCCTTCACAGACTATTGAGGCAAGTGCTGTTAGCGAGTGCACCTATGAAAGCCAGCACCATGGCACACGAGGGAGGGAGTAGGTGGCCAGCACCACGCTCGACTGAATTTGGCTACCCAAGTGTTTTTATACAGAGCACCAGGTAACTCGTTTGAGGCTGAGTCGACCTAGGGGAGGAGGCCCATGACCGGCTCAGATAACACTGGTCAACAACAACAAAACACATTTTTTTCTGGCCTGGACTTTTGAATAATTTCAGGGTGCTGATTCCAAATCTCATCTCAGATTTGCTTTATCACATCTCATTTTTATGCTATCGGCATACCCCATTTTCATTGATTTTACCCGAAATTAACTCTGTCACTTATGATTGCAAGTTGTTGCGAGTCAGTGACTGCTTGAGTGTTAAAATATGGTGCTGTATTTTTAGGATAGTGTGTTTATAATATAATTTTATGTAGATATCCACATTTATTTAATATTTTTCTTCCGCAGCTTTTATTGAAAATGCAATATTTGATATCTCAAAAACCTGATGTGATAGACAAAAACTGATTTGGAATCAGCACCCAAAAATGACCTTAAACCCGTTGGAATACCTTATGCCAGAAAAAGTGTATTGACCAGTGTAATCATCACCGGTGTTGGTGTTGGCCGTGAGCGGGAATCGAACTCGGGTCGCCGGGTTTGTAGCGGTCTGACCGCTGTACCGCTACTAGACCCTCGGCTCCACTTCGAGCGAATGGGCTGGGTGAACGACACGAAGCGATTTACGGTCAAAGTTGGGGTCCAAAACAGCAACGAATCACGATCGTAAATGGCAGCGATGCAGTAAAACGTAACGGCAGCAATTGCAGCAAAACTCTCGATTATCCGCGCTGATGACGGGCAGGACGGCCGCGGATAATTCGTGGATAATCCAAAAATACCTCGATGCTAAAAACCCCGAATTATGTTTAAGTTCATTTAAACGTGATATAAATAATGTTCAAGTTAAGACAATTGAGTTCGATAATTGGTTTTTTACCCTTTTATCTGGCAACAAAACTTTCACCTTTTTTACGAGGAGTCATGTTTGCATAGACCACAATATCTGCAGTCATAATGCAAACAAAAAACACATAACTCTGATAATGTATGCACTGTCCTTGAAGTTGATTGGCACAACTCAAAGACAATGCACCAACTGTTGTTGATTGTGCGATTCTTGGAAGTGTCGATTGCAAGTCAAATGTGTGCTCTGGTTAATTCGAAATGCACGTGATCGCCTCTACACTACAGTAGTTGGCGCATATTTACAACAGTGGGCGGAGCTTTGATTGACTTTGATCTCGGCGTGGCTTTGATAGCCATTTTGTGGGTGGAGTCTTCTGCACGGGAGCAGGAAATCGATTTTTTCATAACCTGTTTAAGTGAGTGTGTTTTTGTATGGACTTTTGTAATGAAACAAGGTCCATACATTCTCTACCACAAATGTCTATTTTATTCATTAACGAGTGCGCCTTTTGGCGTCATCTGGTCCAACATCACGTGAGACTAGGCTCTAAGGAAAGCTGTCTCGGGTGTGGACCAATCACCTTCAAGGACAGTGCGTACATTATCAGAGTTGTATTTTTTGTTTGCATTATGACTGCAGGTATTGTGGTCTTGGGCTTGAGGGGGGGATAAAATCCACGAGCCGTTATTTCACGTCACAATCTCAGGTGCCCGCGGTTAATCCGCAAATCGGATCAACCGCGTGCGGGTTCAAATCGAGATTCTGCCGCGTCAAGAGCGCGGCGATGCGAACGGCAGCGTCCATTCGACGTCATCGCCGGCAGCCATGATGGCCGCCTCGTAGAAAACCCAGCGATGATGTCACGTGAGCGACGTGATTACGACGACGCTCTCCATCCCCCCACCCCCCGCACACACAACACACCACGGCCGGCAGCTCTGATGTCACAACGCGCTTAAAAAGGTGACGACGTGGGGCGGCTCTCCCCAAATTCACAGCACCGAGGCTAAGGGCGACGGGGCGAGCAAAACGATGACGTCACACGCGCGTGACGTCACAAAGGCGGGGGCGCGGTCACAGCGATCGGTGCGATGGCCGTCGCGGATGCGGCACAAGGCTGCGGTGTCGCGGTGATCGCTATGACGTCGACAGTCAAGTAATTACGCGATTATGTCACGGTGATCAGGACAATCCCGCGGTGGCTAGGAGATGTTGACTCCCTCGCCTGGTGTACAGGAGGTCGTCGTGGGTTTTGATCCCAACCCTGACGCCTGCTGCTGTATATTTGGAGTTTGCGTGTATCTCTCTTTCTCATCATCATCACGGTGGCTAGATGTTAAATACCTCGCCTGGTATACAGGAGGTCGTGGGCTTGATCCCAACCCTGACGCCTGCTGCTGTATATTTGGAGTTTGCGTGTCTCTCTCTCATCATCATCACGGTGGCTAGGAGATGTTAACTACCTCGCCTGGTGTACAGTAGGTCGTGGGTTTGATCCCAACCCTGACGCCTGCTACTGCTGTATATTTGGAGTTTGCGTGTCTCTTTCTTCCCGTGGTTCGTGTGGATTTTTCTCTGAGTTCTCCATTTTTTCCCCCCCTCCACGTGGATAATCGATGTCAGGCGTTTCAGAGTCATTTGGTCAGGGTCGCTTCTGAAAATGAGCTACACTCATCTAAGTAGGCTTTACTTGGTAAGCGAAAAAATAGTAAATCATCATCATCATCACGATCCACGGGCAGATAGTCCGTAGTAGGTGTCCAATGCACATTTCGTGATGTTGTTGACACTTTCATCATCTGTCTTGTAGTGCCAATATGCTCAAGTAGTGCCACGTCTTCTTTGGGTCTTTCGGTAAAGTCACGCAGATTAGGTGAAAATAATTCAAAGTAAACAAAAAAACGACGTTTCCATCGCAACACAAGAGACCGTCATCAGCTCGCTTGGGTTGCGATCGAAACGTCGTAGTTTTTTTGTCGTTTATTTGATTCTTTTTTGAACCTATCTACGCAGAGGCGGAGCCAGGATTTTCAGGTATGGGGGGGGGGGGGGGCAACCCCACTCCAGCAAAGAAAAATGATAGAGGAGTTGTTGGTGAGTAACGACTTGTCCCTTGCTTTTTATTCGACGCGTGTGCGGCGATGGCGCATGGCCTAGAAGTCGAATTCGAACCGCGTCGTGTGATCGGCATCGCGCTCGCTGAAGGTGTCGATGCCTTCAGGGAAGTCGTGTCCTGTATACGCAACAATTCTGTGAGTCACTTATAACCGCTTTGCCGTTACTTATCGCCAATAATGGACTCAGACTATTGTCCTATCATCTCACAGAGTCCCTGGCCACGTAATAATTTACTACACAGCGGCAGTGGGGGTCGCAAAATGCCGATTTATTACTAATAAACCCCAATGATCCGATCGAAATTAGAGATTTCGTTTGGATCATTGGGGGAGGCACGTACCACCCTCCCCCGCCTGGCTCCACGCGACTTTACCGAAAGAATTCCTGCGCTCGCGAAACCCTTGGCTCAAGATTTGGTGCCACATCTTTTTTTCCGGCACCCAGTCCCACGATGTCGTCGTCGAACCATTTTGTGTTTAGAGTCTTCCTCTCATTCCGATTCCTTCCACTTTCTCCCAAACAACTCTTCACATGATTATTGGTTTTTTACCCTTCTATCTGGCAACAAAACTGACACCTTTTTTACACAAGGAGTCGTGTTTGCATAGACCACAATACCTGCGGTCGTAATGCAAAAAAAAACATAACTCTGATATGTATGCACTGTCCTTGAAGTTGATTGGTCCACACCCGAGACAGCTTTCCTCAGAGCCTAGTCTCACATGGTGTTGGACCAGATGACGCAAAAAGGCGCACAACTCAAAGACAATGCACCATCAGAGTATGAGAGCTCGGGGCAAGCATTTACACCATTGGAACCTCATTTGCCAGTAAAAAATATGATAATTGTTTTTTTTACCCTTTTATCTGGCAACAATTTTTTTACTGGCAAATGAGGTTCCAATGGTGTAAACTCTTCACGTGTTCCTCTTGTTGCTCACGCGAACTACGCGCGTGTGCGTGTGTGTGTGTCCGAATAGTGCCAGTTTCCATGTCATCAGCCACCTGCATCAGCATCATCATCAGCATCATCATCAGCATCATCATCGCCATCTGCATCAGCATCATCATCAGCATCATCGTCATCTTGTCATCTTCTTCTAGATTTGAAGCTTTCGTGACTGCAAGGATTAGGTTTTTTTCGGTACAAAATAAGTAAATGGTAAATAAATAAATAATACGGGTGATAGAAATAATAATAAAAATAAAATAATAAATCACGACGTTTCGGAGGCAACACAAGCCTCCTTCATCAGGTGTGAATTTTTTTTATATTATAAAAATTATTATAAAAATTTCCATCACTTATTTCTATTATTTTTATTTTTATCATTTATTCATTTTTACCTACGTGACTTTACCGAAAAAAACCCAAGAACATTGACATCTTCTCTTTGGCTCCGGCCACACTTCCAAGCAGAGGTGTGGACTCGAGTCATGTGACTTGGACTCGAGTCAGACTCGAGTCATGAATTTGATGACTTGCGACTCGACTTGGACTTGCATAACAATGACTTTGTCCCACCTATGAGATGTGGACTCGAGTCATGTGACTTGGACTCGAGTCAGACTCGAGTCATGAATTTGATGACTTGCGACTCGACTTGGACTTGCATAACAATGACTTTGTCCCACCTATGAGATGTGGACTCGAGTCATGTGACTTGGACTCGAGTCAGACTCGAGTCATGAATTTGATGACTTGCGACTCGACTTGGACTTGCATAACAATGACTTTGTCCCACCTATGAGATGTGGACTCGAGTCATGTGACTTGGACTCGAGTCAGACTCGAGTCATGAATTTGATGACTTGCGACTCGACTTGGACTTGCATAACAATGACTTTGTCCCACCTATGAGATGTGGACTCGAGTCATGTGACTTGGACTCGAGTCAGACTCGAGTCATGAATTTGATGACTTGCGACTCGACTTGGACTTGCATAACAATGACTTTGTCCCACCTCTGCTTCCAAGTGGCAATATCTTACGGTAAATAGTAAATACCGCACAACAGCCATCGGCTAGACATCTTGCGGAACCTACTGGACGTCTGCGGAACAAAAAGAGCTTTTGGAACTCATCGGCTTCCTCCAGTAGAAGTAAAACATTCCGATTCTGAACTTGATGAACGCCAGGCTTGCTACGGTAACCCGTGACGTCATCGATACCACGGCGATATCGATGACGTCATAGCGTTGTCGGAGGCGTCACGGCGGTATCGATGACGTCATCGCGTTGTCGGAGGCGTCAACGGCGGAATCGATGACGTCATGGCGTTGTCGGAGGCGTCACGGTGGAATCGATGATGTCATGGCGTTGTCGGAGGCGTCACGGCGGAATCGATGACGTCATAGCGTTGTCAGAGGCGTCACAATCGATGTCTTCACAAGTTACATGGCGAGACACACGAGTCCATATTAGGGTTACTGCAATATGATTTTTCACGATTCGATACGATTCCAAAGTTCACGGTACGACGATTATTGCGACATCGACGTCCCTTAATTTTTGGTTTGTATCGTTTGCGCTCCGCTGTACTATCAGCAAACGATGGAAAAGTAAAAATTACTCAAAATTCTAGCTGGCAAGAGGAATCCATTATTTTTGTTGTTGGAATCATCAATACTTGAGGCCCAATGAAAACAAAAATATCAGTTAGCTTCCCACAGCTTACCTTCTGATGGCGGTAAAAAAAAAACCCCTTACAAGCCAAGGCAAGCTTTGGGCGCCGTGGTGACCACGTGGTAACCACCTCGCCTGGTGTGCAGGAGGTCGTGGGTTCGATCCCAACCCTGATGCTAAGGTGACTAGGAGATGTTGACTACCTCGCCTGGTGTGCAGGAGGTCGTGGGTTCGATCCCAACCCTGATGCTAAGGTGGCTAGGAGATGTTGACTACCTCGCCTGATATGCAGGAGGTCGTGGGTTCGATCCCAACCCTGATGCTAAGGTGACTAGGAGATGTTGACTACCTCGCCTGGTGTGCAGGAGGTCGTGGGTTCGATCCCAACCCTGATGCTAAGGTGGCTAGGAGATGTTGACTACCTCGCCTGATATGCAGGAGGTCGTGAGTTCGATCCCAACCCTGACGACGCCTGCTGCTGTATACTTGGAGTCTGCGTCTCTCCCTCTCCTCCGTGGTAGCGTGGATTGTTTTTCTCCGGGTCCTCCGTTTCTTCACTCCACATTTAGAATTTGTGCTCCTGCGATAGATTTCCCAGTCCGTTGGGCTATCGCTTGTGATGTCCAACTCGCTTCTGATGAAATAATAAATCGTTTTCAGTTGTCAGCGGCAGCTGCTGACGATTGGCGGCGATGTCACCAGGCCCCCCCCCCCTGGCAATCACCTCCCGTCCAGCGGCTCGTAAGACGGGGGTGACCACTCTTCAAAGCAAACCTTCACGGGCATCTCAATTGTCCGCGAAAATGGAACCGGAGATTGGCAACATTAAATCGACGGCTCGCAGATATTGGGGCCCACCCGTCCCTGACGATGGAAACAGAAAGAAAAAAATGTCCCGTCAACCGCGCCGCGTTCACTCAACGGCGAGCCTTCGGCTGATCGTTGCGACATTGCGAGCTGACGCTTGGAAACGCGACATGCCGTCATAGTGTAGTGCCATAGGAGCGGCCACTGTGCCAGGCCAAGAGGGGGGAGGGGCTGCTGGGGGCTATGGGATCCTAGACAGATAAGCCCTTGGCGCCAGGCGTTAGATCCCAGGCACCCCAGACAGCTAAGCCCCTTGGCGCCACCAACGGGGGGGCTGTGTGTGCTCTGTGGGATATCTGGGGGCGCACACAACCCCACCCCTCGATGGGGAAGAGGCATAAAAGGGCAGCTCCCTGGCCGATCGGGGCCAGTCGCAGCTCAAGACCCAAGACCCGCCAGCCAGCCGGCTTAGGACCCTGGACCCCCTCGTCCCGCTTGTCCTTGTAAGGGCCGGGACGCTGTGCTGTATATTTGGAGTCTGCGGGACTCCCGGCTCTACGTCCTTGTAAGGGCGAGTTCCGAGGAAGCCAGAGGTCCAGACCCGCACCTTGGCTGGGTCGGGTCAGGTAGCCTCCCCTAGGGTAATTGTAGCCGGAGGACCCCAGAGCGTAGCTAGAGTAGGCTGTGTCCCTAGGCTGTGTTCCTATGTTGTGTCCATAGGCTGTGTACCTAGGCTGTGTACCTAGGCTGTGTACCTAGGCTGTGTCCATAGGCTGTGTATCTAGGCTGTGTCGCTAGGCTGTGTACCTAGGCTGTGTACCTAGGCTGTGTCCATAGGCTGTGTATCTAGGCTGTGTCGCTAGGCTGTGTACCTAGGCTGTGTACCTAGGCTGTGTACCTAGGCTGTGTCCATAGGCTGTGTACCTAGGCTGTGTACCTAGGCTGTGTCCATAGGCTGTGTACCTAGGCTGTGTACCTAGGCTGTGTACCTAGGCTGTGTATCTAGGCTGTGTATCTAGGCTGTGTACCTAGGCTGTGTACCTAGGCTGTGTACCTAGGCTGTGTACCTAGGCTGTGTACCTAGGCTGTGTCGCTAGGCTGTGTACCTAGGCTGTGTACCTAGGCTGTGTACCTAGGCTGTGTACCTAGGCTGTGTACCTAGGCTGTGTCGCTAGGCTGTGTATCTAGGCTGTGTACCTAGGCTGTGTACCTAGGCTGTGTATCTAGGCTGTGTACCTCGGCTGTGTACCTAGGCTGTGTACCTAGGCTGTGTACCTACAGGCTGTAACAGAGTATCAGGACTGTTGGAGTGTTGGATTGTAATAAAGAAGTTACCTCTACAAGTGTCTCCGGAACCCATTACAATAGTACAAAGATTAAATGAAATAGGAAAATCATGGAGTCGTGAAACCATCGGGACGTCAATTATTCCCAACAAGTATTCAAAGCACTAATTTAAATTGGTCCGAGCGTAAAACGGCCTCCACATTTTCATGCCCCTTAGTTTTGTTCAGCAGTGGCTGTCCAAACTCTTCTGCCGTGTCACTCTCTACTTATTTTGTGTACGTATGTTGAACCTCTTCCGCGCTGTTCCAATCAGAGATGTGAGGGAGCGTATGGGTCTGTGAGTATATGGGTCTCTGTGCGAGTCTATGGGTCTCTGTGTGAGTCTATGAGTGTCAATGTGAGTCTATGAGTCTCTTTGTGAGTCTATGGGTCTTTGTGAGGCTATGGGTCTTTGTATGAGTCTATGGGCCTCTGTGCGAGTCTATGGGTCTCTGTGCGAGTCTATGGGTCTCTGTGCAAGTCTATGGGTCTCTGTGCGAGTCTATGGGTCTCTGTGCGAGTCTATGGGTCTCTGTGCGAGTCTATGGGTCTCTGTGCAAGTCTATGGGTCTCTGTTCGAGTCTATGGGTCTGTGCGAGTCTACATCTCTGTGCGAGTCTACGGGCCTCTTTGTGAGTCTATGGGTCTCTTTGCGAGTCTATGATGGAGAGGATGACATGGAAATATAAGCGACAGACAACGATGACGATCGCCAACAGTGGAGTTAACTGCTGCTGGAATGCCGTGGACCCATCGGCCTCCTTGGAAGTGGCCCATGGGGAGGAGTTTGATCTCTCTCCACGTCCGTGCCAGGGAAGTCTTGCGTCTTTGGTTATATCGTGCCACGTCCCCTGACCCACGTTTGCCACGTCCCCTGATCCACGTTTGCCCCGCCCCCTGATCCACGTTTGCCACGCCCCCTAATCCGCGTTTGCCACGTCCCCTGAGCCACGTTTGCCCCTCCCCCTGACCCACGTTTGCCCCTCCCCCTGATCCACGTTTGCCACGTCCCCTGACCCACGTTTGCCACGTCCCCTAATCCACGTTTGCCCCGCCCCCTGATCCACGTTTGCCCCTCCCCCTGATCCACGTGACACGACCCCTGACCCACGTTTGCCACTCCCCCCTGATCCACGTTTGCCACTCCCCCCTGATCCACGTTTGCCACTCCCCCTGATCCACGTTTGCCACTCCCCCCTGATCCACGTTTGCCACTCCCCCCTGATCCACGTTTGCCACTCCCCCTGATCCACGTTTGCCACTCCCCCTGATCCACGTTTGCCACTCCCCCTGATCCACGTTTGCCACTCCCCCCTGATCCACGTTTGCCCCGCCCCCTGATCCACGTTTGCCCCTCCCCCTGATCCACGTGACACGACCCCTGACCCACGTTTGCCACTCCCCCCTGATCCACGTTTGCCACTCCCCCCTGACTCACGTTTGCCCCTCCCCCTGATCCACGTTTGCCACTCCCCCCTGATCCGCGTTTGCCACTCCCCCCTGATCCACGTTTGCCACTCCCCCCTGATCCACGTTTGCCACTCCCCCCTGACTCACGTTTGCCCCTCCCCCTGATCCACGTTTGCCACTCCCCCCTGATCCGCGTTTGCCCTTCCCCCTGATCCGCGTTTGCCCCTCCCCCTGATCCACGTTTGCCCCTCCCCCTTATCCACGTGACACGACCCCTGATCCACGTTTGCCCCTCCCCCTAATCCACATTTTGCTCCTCCCCCTAATCCACGTTTGCCCCTCCCCCTGATCCAAGGGTGCCACTACCCCCCAAACAACAGGTGCCACTACCGTGGCAGCGTGTGGCTGTAACCCGCGACCGGGAACGCAAACTCGCGCCCGTTGGCTCGCGGCCGGCGTGCCAGCGTGTGCCACTGCTGCTGCTGCTGCTCCTGCGGTGCCAGCGTGTGCCACTGGTGGGCGGCTCCCCGTGCGCCGCCTCTGCCGGGCTGCTGCCGCTCCAGGCTGTGCCACTGATGCCGATGGGAGCTGCCTCCGACTCCTCCGCCTCCGCTGACTCCAACTCCGCCTCCGACTCCGCCTCCGACTCCGCCTCCGACTCCGCCTCCTCCGCCTCCTCCGCCGCCTCCGACGCGCACGATGTCGTTGATGATGTTCTCCCTCTGCTCCACGCGCCGCGCCATCTCCGCCTCGTCGGGGTCCGAGAAGACGTCGCGAGGGCGGCGCCGCGACCCGCCCCTCGTCGTCGTCGTCGTCACCGCGTCGTCGTCGTCGTCGTTGTCGTCATCGCGAGAAGGCGACAACGGTGAGGACGGTGAGGGCGGTGAGGGCGGGGGGGAGGCGCGGAGGGGGGGGTGCGACGGAGGGGACGTGGCGGCGGGGGGCGAGGGGGGGGATGGGGGGGAGGGGCGGGGGAGGCGGCGGGCGGACAGGGAGAGGACGGCCGAGACGAGGCCCAGGAAGACGCCGAGCACGAAGATGAGAGCCGCTCGCTCGGGAGCTCCTGGGGGGTGCGCGGAGAGGGGGGGGGCACGTGGGGGGGGGGGAAGAAGGACGAGGGGAGGGAGGAGGACGAGGGGGGGGAGGGGGGAGGAGGAGGGAGGAGGAGGGGGGAGGAGGAGGGGGGAGGAAGGAGGAGGAGGAGGGGAGAAGGAGGGGGGGGGAAGGAGGGGGGAGGTCAGATTTGGAATCAGCACCCTGAAATTAGTCTAAAACAGCTGCAAAAGTCAAGGCCAGAAAACAATGTTTTTTGTTGTTGTTGACCAGTGTTATCATCCAGCAGTTGAACTGCTGAATCAGCGAGAGAGCCGCTACAACAACAAGGAGGTGATATACGTGGCGATGGGCAAGCAGGAGGGGGTCTGAGCTGGAAAGGAATTCCACCCTTCGGACGCAAACACCTCAGTTGTGTTAATGGTGGAGACAGAAACGGAAGCTCATTCATGCAAATCTCTCTCCCTAATCTCTCTCTCCATAACAAAGGTCGCAACCGGGTACCCGATACCCGTACCCTACCCGATACCCGGCTACCCGTACCCGGCCGGGTACGGGTATGGGTACCCATTTGCAACCCTGGTGCGGCCGGGTACAGGTAGGCCGTGAGTCACTGGTGAGTAACCGTTTGTCACTCATTTCGGGTAGGGTACGGGTAGGGAACGGGTACACGTACTCGGCCGGGTACGGGTACCCATTTGCGACCCTGGCACGGCCGGGTACGGGTAAGGAATCAAAACCCGTTTGCGACCTCTGCTCCCTAATCTCCTCCATTAACACAACTGAGGTCTTTGCGTCCGTGGATGGAATTCCTTTCTAGCTCAGATTCCCTTCCTGCTTGCCCATCACCACGTATATAACCTCCTTTCGATTTAAAGCTTTCGTGACTGCAGGGATTCATCTTCTCGTTGTTGTTGTAGCGGGGATGGAATTCCTTTCCAGCTCAGACCCCCCTCCTGCTTGCCCATCGCCACGTATATCACCTCCTTGTTGTTGTAGCGGCTCTCTCGCTGTGTTCAGCAGTTCGACTGCTGAACGATAATTTTGTTTTCCCGCCTGAGGACGATCGCTTGGGTGTTGCGATCGGAATGTCGTTATTATTTTATTTATTCTCTGCCCACGTGGACTTTACCGAAAGAACCAAAGAGCATTGATTCCCTGCAGTCACGAAAACTTCAAATCAAGAATGCGATATATACTCTTAGCTTTTTATTTTCGGTAAAGTCACGTAGGTAAAAATAATAAAAATAAAATATGATAATTAATTTTTTACCCTTCTATCTGGCAACAAAACTGACACCTTTTTTTATAAGGAGTCATGTTTGCATAGACCACAATACCTGCAGCCATAATGCAAAACAAAAAACATAACTCTGATAATGTATGCACTGTCATTGAAGTTGATTGGTCCATACCCGAGACAGCTTTCCTTAGAGCCTAGTCTCACATGGTGTTGGACCAGATGACACCAAAATGCTTAAAATCAAGAATGTGATACAAACTCTTAGATTTTTTTCTTCGGTAAAGTCCTGTCGGTAAAAATAATAATAATAAAATAATAATAATAAATTAAAAGAACTCAATGAAATCACGACGTTTCGGAGGCACTTGATACAGTAAATTCAGCTGTGACGGTTCCACCTGAAGACGGAGGCTTGTGTTGCCTCCGAAACGTCCGTGATTTCATTGAGTTCTTTTCATTTATTAGTATTTTATTTTATTATTTTTATTATTTTTTTCCTACATGACTTTACCGAAAAAAACCTTCCAGTCACGAAAGCTTCAATTCTAGAATTAATGTAATATTTATTGATTTTACTCTGATCACATTTGCAATTTCCCCACACAGACCCAGACCCCTCCGAGGTTGCGTTGGGTCCTACGGACGGCTGCCCCCTAACGGCTACAGTCCGTTAGGGGGCGGCGATCGTAATCCAAACACCGATTTGACGAATCCACAAACACGCTCAAACTCGCACACACATCAGAGGTCGCAACCGGGTACCCGATACCCGTACCCTACCCAATACCCGGCTACCCGTACCCGGCCGGGTACGGGTACCCGTTTGCGACCCTGGTGCGGCCGGGTACGGGTACGGGTAGGCCGTGAGTCACTGGTGAGTCGCCGTTTGTCACTCATTTCCCAACGTCTTGTCTCTTCTCACAATTCATCCCAGAGGTCGCAATCAGGTACCCGATACCCGTACCCTACCCGTACCCGGCCGGGTACGGGTACGGGTAGACCATGAGTCACTGGTGAGTAACTGTCACTCATTTCCCAACGTCTTGTCTCTTCTCACAATTCAAGTTCCTAGAATCAACCCACCCGCGCCTGCAACGTGGCTTCATCCCAGAGGTCACAATCGGGTACCCGATACCCGTACCATACCTGTACCCGGCCGGGTACGGGTAGGGTACGGGTACGGCCGGGTACGGGTACCCGTTTGCGACCCTGGTGCGGCCGAGTACGGGTAAGGAATCAAAACCCGTTTGCGACCTCTGACACACATGCACAGCCTGGAGACATTATAACCGATCTAGGATGTTCTCTCAGCCGGCTGAACGAACACGGCAGCAATTAAAACTTTCGTGCAGGGAATTCAAATTCTTTGGTGCTTCCGGTAAAGTCCATGTAGATAGGAAAAAAAAGTGAATAAAAAAGTAATAAAAATAAAACAAACACCGTCGCGGTTTTTGTTAGATTTGTATTTGTATTACTATTTTATTATTTATTTTTTTATTACTTTTTTATTTCCCTTCTACGTGACTTTCCCGAAAGAACCGAGAATATGCAGCAGCAATTGTCAATACAATAGGGGACGAAAATATTATGATCGAATAATTTTTTAAACTGTAATCAGGATCAGAATATTGCATTGATACTGCAGGAGGAATCTGATGAGCTATGAAGCTCTGGACCAGTAAGTGGTAGGGGTAGGGGCAGTATGAGTGGTAGGGGTAGAGACGGTGTGAGTGATAGGGGTAGAGGCAGGGTGAGTGGTAGGGGTAGAGGCAGGGTGAGTGATAGGGGTAGAGGCAGGGTGAGTGGTAGGGGTAGAGGCAGGGTGAGTGGTAGGGGTAGAGGCGGGGTGAGTGGTAGGGGTAGAGGCGGGGTGAGTGGTAGGGGTAGAGGCGGGGTGAGTGATAGGGGTAGAGGCAGGGTGAGTGATAGGGGTAGAGGCAGGGTGAGTGGTAGGGGTAGAGGCAGGGTGAGTGATAGGGGTAGAGGCAGGGTGAGTGGTAGGGGTAGAGGCAGGGTGAGTGGTAGGGGTAGAGGCGGGGTGAGTGGTAGGGGTAGAGGCAGGGTGAGTGGTAGGGGTAGAGGCAGGGTGAGTGATAGGGGTAGAGGCAGGGTGAGTGGTAGGGGTAGAGGCAGGGTGAGTGGTAGGGGTAGAGGCAGTGTGAGTGGTAGGGGTAGAGGCAGGGTGAGTGGTAGGGGTAGAGGCAGGGTGAGTGGTAGGCGTAGAGGCGGGGTGAGTGGTAGGGGTAGAGGCGGGGTGAGTGGTAGGGGTAGAGGCAGTGTGAGTGGTAGGGGTAGAAGCAGGGTGAGTGGCAGGGGTAGAGGCAGGGTGAGTGGTAGGGGTAGAGGCGGGGTGAGTGGTAGGGGTAGAGGCGGTGTGAGTGGTAGGGGTAGAGGCAGGGTGAGTGGTAGGGGTAGAGGCAGGGTGAGTGGTAGGGGTAGAGGCAGGGTGAGTGGTAGGGGTAGAGGCAGGGTGAGTGGTAGGGGTAGAGGCAGGGTGAGTGGTAGGGGTAGAGGCGGTGTGAGTAGTAGGGGTAGAGGCAGGGTGAGTAGTAGGGGTAGAGGCAGGGTGAGTGGTAGGGGTAGAGGCAGGGTGAGTGGTAGGGGTAGAGGCAGGGTGAGTGGTAGGGGTAGAGGCAGTGGTAGGGGTAGAGGCGGGGTGAGTGGTAGGGGTAGAGGCAGGGTGAGTGGTAGGGGCAGGATGAGTGGTAGGGGTAGAGGCAGGGTGAGTGGTAGGGGTAGAGGCAGTGTGAGTGGTAGGGGCAGGGTGAGTGGTAGGGGTAGAGGCAGGGTGAGTGGTAGGGGCAGGATGAGTGGTAGGGGTAGAGGCGGTGTGAGTGGTAGGGGTAGAGGCAGGGTGAGTGGTAGGGGTAGAGGCAGGGTGAGTGGTAGGGGCAGGGTGAGTGGTAGGGGTAGAGGCAGGGTGAGTGGTAGGGGTAGAGGCAGGGTGAGTGGTAGGGGTAGAGGCAGGGTGAGTGGTAGGGGTAGAGGCAGGGTGAGTGGTAGGGGTAGAGGCGATGTGAGTGGTAGGGGTAGAGGCGGTGTGAGTGGTAGGGGTAGAGGCAGGGTGAGTGGTAGGGGTAGAGGTGGTGTGAGTGGTAGGGGTAGAGGCAGGGTGAGTGGTAGGGGTAGAGGCGGTGTGAGTGGTAGGGGTAGAGGCGGGGTGAGTGGTAGGGGTAGGGGCAGGGTGAGTGGTAGGGGTAGAGGCAGAGTGAGTGGTAGGGGTAGAGGCGGTGTGAGTAGTAGGGGTAGAGGCAGGGTGAGTGGTAGGGGTAGAGGCAGGGTGAGTGGTAGGGGTAGAGGCAGGGTGAGTGGTAGGGGTAGTGGCAGGGTGAGTGGTAGGGGTAGAGGCGGGGTGAGTGGTAGGGGTAGAGGCGGTGTGAGTGGTAGGGGTAGAGGCAGGGTGAGTGGTAGGGGTAGAGGCAGGGTGAGTGGTAGGGGTAGGGGCAGTGTGAGTGGTAGGGGTAGGGGCAGGGTGAGTGGTAGGGGTAGAGGCGATGTGAGTGGTAGGGGTAGAGGCGATGTGAGTGGTAGGGGTAGAGGCGGTGTGAGTGGTAGGGGTAGAGGCAGGGTGAGTGGTAGGGGTAGAGGCATTGTGAGTGGTAGGGGTAGAGGCGATGTGAGTGGTAGGGGTAGAGGCGGTGTGAGTGGTAGGGGTAGAGGCAGGGTGAGTGGTAGGGGTAGAGGCGATGTGAGTGGTAGGGGTAGAGGCGGTGTGAGTGGTAGGGGTAGAGGCTGTGTGAGTGGTAGGGGTAGAGGCATTGTGAGTGGTAGGGGTAGAGGCGGGGTGAGTGGTAGGGGTAGAGGCAGGGTGAGTGGTAGGGGTAGAGGCAGGGTGAGTGGTAGGGGTAGAGGCGGGGTGAGTGGTAGGGGTAGTGGCAGGGTGAGTGGTAGGGGTAGAGGTGGGGTGAGTGGTAGGGGTAGAGGCGGGGTGAGTGGTAGGGGTAGAGGCAGGGTGAGTGGTAGGGGTAGAGGCAGTGTGAGTGGTAGGGGTAGAGGTGGGGTGAGTGGTAGGGGTAGGGGCGGTGTGAGTGGTAGAGGTAGACGGCAGGGTGAGTGGTAGGGGTAGAGGCGATGTGAGTGGTAGGGGTAGAGGCGATGTGAGTGGTAGGGGTAGAGGCAGGGTGATTGGTAGGGGTAGAGGCTGTGTGAGTGGTAGGGGTAGAGGCGATGTGAGTGGTAGGGGTAGAGGCGGTGTGAGTGGTAGGGGTAGAGGCAGGGTGAGTGGTAGGGGTAGAGGCATTGTGAGTGGTAGGGGTAGAGGCGATGTGAGTGGTAGGGGTAGAGGCGGTGTGAGTGGTAGGGGTAGAGGCAGGGTGAGTGGTAGGGGTAGAGGCGATGTGAGTGGTAGGGGTAGAGGCGGTGTGAGTGGTAGGGGTAGAGGCTGTGTGAGTGGTAGGGGTAGAGGCATTGTGAGTGGTAGGGGTAGAGGCAGGGTGAGTGGTAGGGGTAGAGGCAGGGTGAGTGGTAGGGGTAGAGGCAGGGTGAGTGGTAGGGGTAGAGGCGGGGTGAGTGGTAGGCGTAGAGGTGGGGTGAGTGGTAGGGGTAGAGGCGGGGTGAGTGGTAGGGGTAGAGGCAGGGTGAGTGGTAGGGGTAGAGGCAGTGTGAGTGGTAGGGGTAGAGGTGGGGTGAGTGGTAGGGGTAGGGGCGGTGTGAGTGGTAGAGGTAGACGGCAGGGTGAGTGGTAGGGGTAGAGGCAGGGTGAGTGGTAGGGGTAGAGGCAGGGTGAGTGGTAGGGGTAGAGGCAGTGTGAGTGGTAGGGGTAGAGGCGGGGTGAGTGGTAGGGGTAGGGGCGGTGTGAGTGGTAGAGGTAGACGGCAGGGTGAGTGGTAGGGGTAGAGGCAGGGTGAGTGGTAGGGGTAGAGGCAGGGTGAGTGGTAGGGGTAGAGGTGGGGTGAGTGGTAGGGGTAGAGGCGGGGTGAGTGGTAGGGGTAGAGGCAGGGTGAGTGGTAGGGGTAGAGGCAGTGTGAGTGGTAGGGGTAGAGGCGGGGTGAGTGGTAGGGGTAGAGGCAGGGTGAGTGGTAGGGGTAGAGGCAGTGTGAGTGGTAGGGGTAGAGGCAGTGTGAGTGGTAGGGGTAGAGGCAGTGTGAGTGGTAGGGGTAGAGGCAGTGTGAGTGGTAGGGGTAGAGGTGGGGTGAGTGGTAGGGGTAGAGGCGGGGTGAGTGGTAGGGGTAGAGGCGGGGTGAGTGGTAGGGGTAGAGGTGGGGTGAGTGGTAGGGGTAGGGGCGGTGTGAGTGGTAGAGGTAGACGGCAGGGTGAGTGGTAGGGGTAGAGGCAGGGTGAGTGGTAGGGGTAGAGGCAGGGTGAGTGGTAGGGGTAGAGGCAGTGTGAGTGGTAGGGGTAGAGGCGGGGTGAGTGGTAGGGGTAGGGGCGGTGTGAGTGGTAGAGGTAGACGGCAGGGTGAGTGGTAGGGGTAGAGGCAGGGTGAGTGGTAGGGGTAGAGGCAGGGTGAGTGGTAGGGGTAGAGGTGGGGTGAGTGGTAGGGGTAGAGGCGGGGTGAGTGGTAGGGGTAGAGGCAGGGTGAGTGGTAGGGGTAGAGGCAGTGTGAGTGGTAGGGGTAGAGGCGGGGTGAGTGGTAGGGGTAGAGGCAGGGTGAGTGGTAGGGGTAGAGGCAGTGTGAGTGGTAGGGGTAGAGGCAGTGTGAGTGGTAGGGGTAGAGGCAGTGTGAGTGGTAGGGGTAGAGGCAGTGTGAGTGGTAGGGGTAGAGGTGGGGTGAGTGGTAGGGGTAGAGGCGGGGTGAGTGGTAGGGGTAGAGGCGGGGTGAGTGGTAGGGGTAGAGGCAGGGTGAGTGGTAGGGGTAGAGGCAGTGTGAGTGATAGGGGTAGAGGCAGTATGAGTGGTAGGGGTAGAGGCAGGGTGAGTGGTAGGGGTAGAGGCAGGGTGAGTGGTAGGGGTAGAGGCAGGGTGAGTGGTAGGGGTAGAGGCAGGGTGAGTAGTAGGGGTAGAGGCAGTATGAGTGGTAGGGGTAGAGGCGGTATGAGTGGTAGGGGTTTACGTAGTATGAGTGGTAGGGGTAGAGGCAGTTGCATCTCAAATCGGTGGTGTAAACCTTACCCCGTATGTATCCATATACGGCCAAGGTACTGCTAAACGTTACCATAGCAACCATGTCTCCTGGTCACGTGAGTCCTACACACAAAAGGAACATCATCGTCTTCATCATCATGATCAGAGCGGTAGGCAGCGTACGGCACAAAAGAAGCTCAACACGCCCGTGTAACATCGGTAAACATCTTCTTGGTTTTTTTTTTCTCGGTAAAGTCACGTAGAAGGGAAGTAATAAAATAATAAAAATAAAACATAATAAAATGAAACAATTCTCACGACGTTTCGGCCACAACGCAAGCAGCCGTCCTCAGGTGAAGAATCGGTAAACATGTTAACTTGTTGATGGTATGATAACACTGGTCAACAAAAAAAACATGTTTTTCTGGCCTGGACTTTTGCAGCTGTTCTAGACTAATTTCAGGATGCCGATTCCAAATCTGATCTCAGATTTGCTCTATCGCATCTTATTTTTATGCTATCGGCATACCCCATTTTCATTGATTTTACCCGAAATGAACTCTGTCACTTATGATTGCAAGTTGTTGCGAGTCGGTGACTGCTTTAGTGTTAAAATATGGTGCTGTATTTTTAGGATAGTGTGCTTATAATATCATTTTATGTAGATATCCACATTTATTTCATATTTTTCTTCTGCAGTTTTTAATGAAAATGCAATATTTGAGATCTCAAAAACCTGATGTGATAGACAAATACTGATGCCAGATTTGGAATCAGCACCCCATAAAATTACCTTAAAACCGTTGGAATACCTCATGCCAGAAAAAGTGTGTTGACCAGTGTAGTCATAGGTGTTGTACCCTTTATGGGATTTAAAGCAGGAGGTATTAAGGATGTCTAAACACCCCACCAAGAAAAATAATCTAAATTTGAAAACGAATTTCCTGCCATTTTCTGCCTAAATATTTTAAAATCCACTAACACGTGGGAAGGACTTTTTTAATTTATTTTGTACAATAATGTCTAATAGTGTATTGTATTACATTGCTCTGTTTTTTCTTTATTTACCTTTTCTTGTTTCATTGTATGTAATGGCAGAGATTAGGGATTAATAAAGTACAACCATAACCACAATCATATACACAGAAATCTATTTTATAGCAATACATTAGGGGGGGTGACATTTTGAGCATATTTGAATATTGGGGGGATGTGTCCCCCCCCCCCAAAATCTATTATAATTACAGCCTTGCCAAACACCAAACAGATTAAACATTTTGCAACAGGGGGTTGTGTTAAGATGTTAAAACACCAACACACATAATGCATTGTGTAGGGCACCCAGTACTGCATTAACCACACACACACACAGCACATTGCAAACACACATTGACAGAATCCATGGCGTTTGTCATTGCAACCCACTGATCTCCAAGCGTCAAGACTTCTTCTCTCTGGTTTCACCAGCAGTGTCAGACCAGAGAAGGATGTCAAAAGTTGACCAGTACCAGTACAATGCCACTCGAATCAGAGCATCTCTAACTCGGGGTGAGCAGCAGCGATTCAATGGGAACCTATTCACCACCCACCCATCCACCCACCCATCCACCCACCCATTCACCCACCCACCCACTCATCCATCCACCCATCCACCCACCCATTCACCCACACACCCACCCATCCACCCACCCACTCATCCACCCACCCATTCACCCACCCACCCATCCACCCACCCATTCACCCACCCATTCACCCACCCACCCACCCATTCACCCACCCACCCACCCATTCACCCACCCACCCATTCACCCACCCACCCATTCACCCACCCACCCATCCACCCATCCACCCACCCATTCACCCACCCACCCATCCACCCACCCACCCACTCATCCACCCACCCACTCAACATTTTTTTGGCAGTGTCAGAATATGAAAAATAATAAACGTTGTTGTGTTTATCCTTTATGATAATACAATAGGGCTTGTGTTAAGACGTTCAAACAGATGATACATTATCATGATGATTGCTTGTGTTGCAAGTCGATACGTCGTGAGAATTTAATTGTTTTATATTTTTTATAATTGTATTATTTCCCTTCTACGTGGCTTTACCGAAAGAACCAAGAAGATGACTCCATGCAGTCACGAAAGCTTCAAATCAAAAGATGATAGATTGTGCAGGGCACCCAGTACTGCATTAAGCACACACACACACAGCACATTGCAAACAAACATTGACAGAATCCATGGCGTTTGTCATTGCAACCCACTGAATTCCAAGCGGAAAGCTTCGTTAGGGTCGAGAGAACGACCTTAAACGTCGGACATCCTCCTCATTCCTCACCTCGATCAGAGCGAGGCGAGAGAAGCGTTCCAGCTTGTGGTCTCCCCCATTCCTTTGAGTTTGGTGGTTGGTGGTGGTGGCACGAATTGTTTGCGTTATATTTGTGTGTGTGTGCGCTTGTGTCACAACAGTTATTATTAGTTGTTTTAAAAAAAAGTTAGCGAAGAAACGCTTCGGTCGACGGGTAAGTTTTATTTTCTTACAAATGTGTGTGCAACTTTGTGCGCGCGTTGAGGTCTTTGTGCGAACTTTTAAATCGTAGTAATAATTAGATAAATAAATGCGTCTTGACATTCCTCACCCCTCGATTCGACGATTCCCTTCCTTTGTACTCTCAAGCCGGAATCGATTATTTGAACATGCCCACCCAGGAAAGTCTGCCGGCGATTTGTTTAAATATATAAAAACAACCTCCAACAAAATATTTCTTTGCCCCTACAATTTAAACGTGGCGATGTTAAAGAATCGTTTAAAAAAAAATAAAAAATAAAAAAACTTTTTTAATAATGTTTATTTCCTGGATCGAATTGATCGATTTAGGAGGCGTCGTCTTGTTTACTAATCTCGAATCGATTCCGGGCGAGCGCCGTACGTGGTGACGTCGACCCGTAGCCGTGCGCGTGACGTCACGACGCCGAGTCGTAGACCGGTCGTGACGTCGCCACGCAGGCAAGTGCGCGCATGACGTAATGACGTACGTGACGTAATGACGTTCGCATTTGTGCGAGACGTCATTGCGTATTCTGGGGGAGGGGGTGTGAATGCGGCATTTGCGGACGTCGCCCGATGCGCGATGACGTCACGACGCAAGGATTTCCGGGTGACGTCAGCGCGTAACGGTGCGTCATGCGTCACCGACCTTTTCGATGATAATTCACTTTTCGATTTAAAGCTTTCGTGACTGCAGGGATTCATCTTCTTGGTTCTTTCGGTAAAGTCACGTAGAATGGAAATAATAAAATAATAAAAATAAAACATAATAAAATAAACATTATAAAATAAAATAAAAAAAATATAATAATAAAATAACGTGCGAATTATTTTATTATTTTATATTACTATATTATTTAATTATGTTTTATTTTTATTATTTTATTATTTCCATTCTACCTGGCTTTACCGTAAGAACCAAGAAGATAATTCACTTTGTAACACGATTTTTGTCCCTGGTAGGTAGTAAGTGTTATTTTCTAATTCCTTATGCATCAAAGGTACAGAGAGTGGCTATCATTCCCCACAAACTTTGCTTTCGTGACCAGGACTTTCTTTACGTGAAGGAATTTACTGAAAATAAAACACCACGTTTTCTCATTGAAAAAAAATAGGTGGATTTCAAAATAGGTAGATTTCGAATACGATTTACAAATGTCACTGTCCTTGTCACCCAAGCAAAGTTTGTGGGGAATAAGAGCCACTGATAATGTAGTTACTACGCCACTGATAATGTAGTTACTACACCACTGATAATGTAGTTACTACGCCACTGATAATGTAGTTACTACACCACTGATAATGTAGTTACTACGCCACTGATAATGTAGTTACTACACCACTGATAATGTAGTTACTACACCACTGATAATGTAGTTACTACGCCACTGATAATGTAGTTACTACACCACTGATAATGTAGTTACTACGCCACTGATAATGTAGTTACTACGCCACTGATAATGTAGTTACTATGCCACTGATAATGTAGTTACTACGCCACTGATAATGTAGTTACTACACCACTGATAATGTAGTTACTACACCACTGATAATGTAGTCACTACACCACTGATAATGTAGTCACTACGCCACTGATAATGTAGTTACTACACCACTGATAATGTAGTTACTACACCACTGATAATGTAGTCACTACGCCACTGATAATGTAGTTATTACACCACTGATAATGTAGTTACTACGCCACTGATAATGTAGTCACTACGCCACTGATAATGTAGTTACTACACCACTGATAATGTAGTTACTACGCCACTGATAATGTAGTTACTACGCCACTGATAATGTAGTTACTACGCCACTGATAATGTAGTTACTACACCACTGATAATGTAGTTACTACTCCACTGATAATGTAGTTACTACACCACTGATAATGTAGTTACTACACCACTGATAATGTAGTCACTACACCACTGATAATGTAGTCACTACTCCACTGATAATGTAGTTACTACGCCATTGATAATGTAGTTACTACACCACTGATAATGTAGTTACTACGCCACTGATAATGTAGTTACTACACCACTGATAATGTAGTTACTACACCACTGATAATGTAGTTACTACACCACTGATAATGTAGTTACTACACCACTGATAATGTAGTTACTACACCACTGATAATGTAGTCACTACACCACTGATAATGTAGTTACTACGCCACTGATAATGTAGTTACTACGCCACTGATAATGTAGTTACTACACCACTGATAATGTAGTTACTACTCCACTGATAATGTAGTTACTACACCACTGATAATGTAGTTACTACGCCACTGATAATGTAGTTACTACGCCACTGATAATGTAGTTACTACACCACTGATAATGTAGTTACTACTCCACTGATAATGTAGTTACTACACCACTGATAATGTAGTTACTACACCACTGATAATGTAGTTACTACGCCACTGATAATGTAGTTACTACACCACTGATAATGTAGTTACTACTCCACTGATAATGTAGTTACTACACCACTGATAATGTAGTTACTACACCACTGATAATGTAGTTACTACACCACTGATAATGTAGTTACTACGCCACTGATAATGTAGTTACTACACCACTGATAATGTAGTTACTACTCCACTGATAATGTAGTTACTACACCACTGATAATGTAGTTACTACGCCACTGATAATGTAGTTACTACGCCACTGATAATGTAGTTACTACACCACTGATAATGTAGTTACTACTCCACTGATAATGTAGTTACTACACCACTGATAATGTAGTTACTACACCACTGATAATGTAGTTACTACGCCACTGATAATGTAGTTACTACACCACTGATAATGTAGTTACTACTCCACTGATAATGTAGTTACTACACCACTGATAATGTAGTCACTACACCACTGATAATGTAGTTACTACGCCACTGATAATGTAGTTACTACACCACTGATAATGTAGTTACTACTCCACTGATAATGTAGTTACTACACCACTGATAATGTAGTTACTACGCCACTGATAATGTAGTTACTACGCCACTGATAATGTAGTTACTACACCACTGATAATGTAGTTACTACTCCACTGATAATGTAGTTACTACACCACTGATAATGTAGTTACTACACCACTGATAATGTAGTTACTACGCCACTGATAATGTAGTTACTACACCACTGATAATGTAGTTACTACTCCACTGATAATGTAGTTACTACACCACTGATAATGTAGTTACTACACCACTGATAATGTAGTTACTACACCACTGATAATGTAGTTACTACGCCACTGATAATGTAGTTACTACACCACTGATAATGTAGTTACTACTCCACTGATAATGTAGTTACTACACCACTGATAATGTAGTTACTACGCCACTGATAATGTAGTTACTACGCCACTGATAATGTAGTTACTACACCACTGATAATGTAGTTACTACTCCACTGATAATGTAGTTACTACACCACTGATAATGTAGTTACTACACCACTGATAATGTAGTTACTACGCCACTGATAATGTAGTTACTACACCACTGATAATGTAGTTACTACTCCACTGATAATGTAGTTACTACACCACTGATAATGTAGTTACTACACCACTGATAATGTAGTTACTACACCACTGATAATGTAGTCACTACTCCACTGATAATGTAGTCACTACACCACTGATAATGTAGTTACTACTCCACTGATAATGTAGTTACTACACCACTGATAATGTAGTCACTACTCCACTGATAATGTAGTCACTACACCACTGATAATGTAGTTACTACTCCACTGATAATGTAGTTACTACTCCACTGATAATGTAGTTACTACACCACTGATAATGTAGTTACTACACCACTGATAATGTAGTCACTACTCCACTGATAATGTAGTCACTACACCACTGATAATGTAGTTACTACTCCACTGATAATGTAGTTACTACACCACTGATAATGTAGTCACTACTCCACTGATAATGTAGTCACTACACCACTGATAATGTAGTCACTACTCCACTGATAATGTAGTTACTACTCCACTGATAATGTAGTTACTACACCACTGATAATGTAGTTACTACACCACTGATAATGTAGTTACTACTCCACTGATAATGTAGTCACTACACCACTGATAATGTAGTTACTACTCCACTGATAATGTAGTTACTACACCACTGATAATGTAGTTACTACACCACTGATAATGTAGTTACTACACCACTGATAATGTAGTTACTACTCCACTGATAATGTAGTTACTACACCACTGATAATGTAGTTACTACACCACTGATAATGTAGTTACTACGCCACTGATAATGTAGTCACTACTCCACTGATAATGTAGTTACTACTCCACTGATAATGTAGTTACTACTCCACTGATAATGTAGTTACTACACCACTGATAATGTAGTTACTACACCACTGATAATGTAGTTACTACACCACTGATAATGTAGTTACTACACCACTGATAATGTAGTTACTACACCACTGATAATGTAGTCACTACACCACTGATAATGTAGTCACTACACCACTGATGATGTAGTCACTACACCACTGATAATGTAGTTTCTACACCACTGATAATGTAGTTACTACACCACTGATAATGTTGTTACTTATGATGCGTGTCGCCTGCTGGCTCCATCCCCACCATACGATGGCGCTAGAGGCAAGTTGCTTGTGCCGCTCTCCAGGAGGACTGGACGATTAATCGATTTCAAATCGTATTTTCAATTTGAAACAATGCGACTCGCTCATCGCAAAGGCTGCAATTTTAAAAATCCTACGACTTTTTTATTGGAAGTGTTTAATTTTTATTTATTATTATAACTTTTTTTTATTTACCTTAACAATTGTTCTACGTTTGATTGTTCTATTCCAATTAATTTTTTTATAAAATAAATACACGTTACGAGAAATTAATATCTTTTAAGTTCTCGTCCTTGCATTATAACAATAGCAGTTCATATTGTGATGGTATCATGTGGTATTGCTCCATCACACGTTTTAAATCTCTGACACAGTGAATATTGAACTGCAGTTTGACGTCCAAAAAATTAATCGCAAATCAAATCGCAATGCCTGTCCGAAAAATCGCTAATTAGATATTTTCCCCAAATCGTTCAGCCCTAATCTCCACTCCCTTTCTGCTGAATGTCCTTTAACCCCGTGCGGTGGTGAGCCAGCGATTTAGCGATGTCCATCAGAGGGGGGGGGGGGGGGCGATCACCCGGTCGGTGGGGGCCCGGCGGGGGGGGGGCGATGGACGCGGTGGAGGAGGGAGTGGAGGGGGTGGACGTCGCGCCCCATCTGCCCGGCGAGGGCGTTGGGATGGACGGCGTCCCCCACATGTGTAGCAGAGCGTGCCCTGAAGCGTGCGAGGGAATTGTGGAAGTGCACGGCGAAGAAGCAGAATGAGGAGTGAATTGTCCCGCGGTGTGGAGATTGGGGGGGAGGGGTGAGTGGGTGAGTGAGTGGGTGAGTGGGTGAGTGAGTGAGTGAGTGGGTGGGTGAGTGGGTCAGTGGATGGGTGAGTGAGTGCGTGGGTGAGTGGTTGAGTGAGTGGTTGAGTGAGTGGGTGAGTGGGTGGGTGGGTGAGTGAGTGGGTGAGTGGGTGAGTGAGTGGTTGAGTGAGTGGTTGAGTGAGTGGGTGAGTGGGTGAGTGGGTGAGTGAGTGAGTGGGTCAGTGGGTGGGTGAGTGAGTGAGTGGTTGAGTGAGTGGTTGAGTGAGTGAGTGGGTGAGTGGGTGAGTGAGTGGTTGAGTGAGTGGTTGAGTGAGTGAGTGGGTGGGTGAGTGAGTGAGTGGGTGAGTGGGTGGGTGAGTGGGTGAGTGGGTGAGTGAGTGGTTGAGTGAGTGGTTGAGTGAGTGAGTGGGTGGGTGAGTGGGTGAGTGGGTGAGTGGGTGGGTGAGTGGGTGAGTGAGTGGTTGAGTGAGTGGTTGAGTGAGTGAGTGGGTGAGTGGGTGAGTGTGTGAGTGAGTGGGTGAGTGAGTGAGTGGGTAAGTGGTTGAGTGAGTGGGTGAGTGAGTGAGTGGGTGAGTGAGTGAGTGAGTGGGTGAGTGAGTGGGTGAGTGAGTGGGTAAGTGGTTGAGTGAGTGGGTGAGTGAGTGAGTGAGTGGGTAGGTGAGTGAGTGGGTGAGTGAGTGGTTGAGTGAGTGGTTGAGTGAGTGAGTGGGTGAGTGGGTGAGTGGGTGAGTGAGTGAATGGGTGAGGGAGTGAGTGGGTGAGTGAGTGAGTGAGTCAGTGAGTGGGTGGGTGGGTGAGTGGGTGGGTGAGTGAGTGCGTGGGTGGGTGATTGGTTGAGTGAGTGAGTGAGTGGGTGAGTGAGTGAGTGAGTGGGTAAGTGGGTGAGTGAATGGTTGAGTGAGTGAGTGGGTGAGTGGGTGAGTGAGTGAATGGGTGAGGGAGTGAGTGGGTGAGTGAGTGAGTCAGTGAGTGGGTGGGTGGGTGAGTGAGTGAGTGGTTGAGTGAGTGAGTGAGTGGGTGAGTGAGTGGTTGAGTGAGTGGTTGAGTGAGTGAGTGGGTGGGTGAGTGGGTGAGTGGGTGGGTGAGTGAGTGGGTGAGTGAGTGGTTGAGTGAGTGGTTGAGTGAGTGAGTGGGTGAGTGTGTGAGTGAGTGGGTGAGTGAGTGAGTGGGTAAGTGGTTGAGTGAGTGGGTGAGTGAGTGAGTGAGTGAGTGGGTGAGTGAGTGAGTGAGTGAGTGAGTGGGTGAGTGAGTGGGTGAGTGAGTGAGTGGGTAAGTGGTTGAGTGAGTGGGTGAGTGAGTGAGTGAGTGGGTGAGTGAGTGAGTGAGTGGGTGGGTGAGTGAGTGGGTGAGTGGGTGAGTGAGTGGTTGAGTGAGTGGTTGAGTGAGTGGGTGGGTGAGTGGGTGAGTGGGTGAGTGAGTGAATGGGTGAGGGAGTGAGTGGGTGAGTGAGTGAGTCAGTGAGTGGGTGGGTGGGTGGGTGAGTGGGTGGGTGAGTGAGTGAGTGCGTGGGTGGGTGATTGGTTGAGTGAGTGAGTGAGTGGGTGAGTGAGTGAGTGAATGGGTAAGTGGGTGAGTGAGTGGTTGAGTGAGTGGGTGAGTGGGTGAGTGAGTGAATGGGTGAGGGAGTGAGTGGGTGAGTGAGTGAGTGAGTGAGTCAGTGAGTGGGTGGGTGAGTGGGTGAGTGAGTGAGTGAGTGGGTGAGTGGGTGGGTGAGTGAGTGGGTGAGTGGGTGAGTGAGTGGTTGAGTGAGTGGTTGAGTGAGTGAGTGGGTGAGTGGGTGAGTGGGTGGGTGAGTGAGTGGGTGAGTGAGTGGTTGAGTGAGTGGTTGAGTGAGTGAGTGAGTGGGTGGGTGAGTGAGTGGGTGAGTGGGTGAGTGAGTGGTTGAGTGAGTGGTTGAGTGAGTGAGTGGGTGAGTGGGTGAGTGAGTGAATGGGTGAGGGAGTGAGTGGGTGAGTGAGTGAGTGAGTCAGTGATTGGGTGGGTGAGTGGGTGAGTGAGTGAGTGGGTGAGTGGGTGGGTGAGTGAGTGGGTGAGTGGGTGAGTGAGTGGTTGAGTGAGTGGTTGAGTGAGTGAGTGAGTGGGTGAGTGAGTGAATTGGTGAGGGAGTGAGTGAGTCAGTCAGTGAGTGGGTGGGTGAGTGAGTGAGTGAGTGGGTGGGTGGGTGAGTGGGTGGGTGGGTGAGTGAGTGGGTGAGTGGGTGAGTGAGTGGTTGAGTGAGTGGTTGAGTGAGTGAATGAGTGGGTGGGTGAGTGAGTGGGTGAGTGGGTGAGTGAGTGGTTGAGTGAGTGGTTGAGTGAGTGAGTGGGTGAGTGGGTGAGTGAGTGAATGGGTGAGGGAGTGAGTGAGTAAGTCAGTGAGTGGGTGGGTGAGTAGGTGAGTGAGTGAGTGGGTGGGTGTGTGGGTGAGTGGGTGAGTGAGTGGTTGAGTGGGTGAGTGAGTGAGTGAGTGAGTGGGTGAGTGAGTGGGTGAGTGGGTGAGTGGGTGAGTGAGTGGTTGAGTGGGTGAGTGGGTGAGTGGGTGAGTGAGTGAGTGAGTGGGTAAGTGGTTGAGTGAGTGGGTGAGTGAGTGAGTGAGTGAGTGAGTGAGTGAGTGGTGTGAGTGAGTGAGTGAGTGAGTGGGTGGGTGAGTGAGTGGGTGAGTGAGTGGTTGAGTGAGTGGTTGAGTGAGTGAGTGGGTGAGTGGGTGAGTGAGTGAATGGGTGAGGGAGTGAGTAGGTGAGTGAGTGAGTGAGTGGGTGGGTGAGTGGGTGGGTGAGTGAGTGCGTGGGTGTGTGTGTGGGTGGGTGATTGGTTGAGTGAGTGAGTGGGTGAGTGGGTGGTTGAGTGAGTGAGTGGGTGAGTGGGTGAGTGAGTGAGTGGTTAAGTGGTTGAGTGAGTGGTTGAGTGAGTGAATGGGTGAGCGAGTGAGTGGGTGAGTGAGTGAGTGAGTGAGTGAGTCAGTGAGTGGGTGGGTGAGTGGTTGAGTGAGTGAGTGGGTGGGTGAGTGAGTGGGTGAGTGGGTGAGTGAGTGGTTGAGTGAGTGGTTGAGTGAGTGAGTGGGTGAGTGAGTGAATGGGTGAGGGAGTGAGTGAGTCAGTGAGTGGGTGGGTGAGTGGGTGAGTGAGTGAGTGGGTGAGTGGGTGGGTGAGTGGGTGAGTGAGTGAGTGGGTGAGTGGGTGGGTGAGTAAGTGGGTGAGTGGGTGAGTGAGTGGTTGAGTGAGTGGTTGAGTGAGTGAGTGAGTGAGTGGGTGGGTGAGTGAGTGGGTGAGTGAGTGGTTGAGTGAGTGGTTGAGTGAGTGAGTGGGTGAGTGAGTGAATGGGTGAGGGAGTGAGTGGGTGAGTGAGTGTGTGAGTGAGTCAGTGAGTGGGTGGGTGAGTTAGTGAGTGGGTGAGTGGGTGGGTGAGTGAGTGGTTGAGTTAGTGGTTGAGTGAGTGAGTGAGTGGGTGAGTGAGTGAATGGGTGAGGGAGTGAGTGAGTGAGTCAGTGAGTGGGTGGGTGAGTGAGTGAGTGAGTGGGTGAGTGGGTGGGTGAGTGGTTGAGTGAGTGGTTGAGTGAGTGAGTGGGTGAGTGGGTGAGTGAGTGAATGGGTGAGGGAGTGAGTGGGTGAGTGAGTGAGTGAGTCAGTGATTGGGTGGGTGAGTGGGTGAGTGAGTGAGTGGGTGAGTGGGTGGGTGGGTGAGTGAGTGGGTGAGTGGGTGAGTGAGTGGTTGAGTGAGTGGTTGAGTGAGTGAGTGAGTGGGTGAGTGAGTGAATGGGTGAGGGAGTGAGTGAGTCAGTCAGTGAGTGGGTGGGTGAGTGAGTGAATGAGTGGGTGGGTGAGTGGGTGGGTGAGTGAGTGGGTGAGTGGGTGAGTGAGTGGTTGAGTGAGTGGTTGAGTGCGTGAATGAGTGGGTGGGTGAGTGAGTGGGTGAGTAGGTGAGTGAGTGGTTGAGTGAGTGGTTGAGTGAGTGAGTGGGTGAGTGGGTGAGTGAGTGAATGGGTGAGGGAGTGAGTGAGTCAGTGAGTGGGTGGGTGAGTGGGTGAGTGAGTGAGTGGGTGAGTGATTGGGTGAGTGGGTGAGTGGGTGAGTGAGTGGTTGAGTGGGTGAGTGGGTGAGTGAGTGAGTGGGTAAGTGGTTGAGTGAGTGGGTGAGTGAGTGAGTGAGTGGGTGGGTGAGTGAGTGGGTGAGTGAGTGGTTGAGTGAGTGGTTGAGTGAGTGAGTGGGTGAGTGGGTGAGTGAGTGAATGGGTGAGGGAGTGAGTAGGTGAGTGAGTGAGTGAGTGGGTGGGTGAGTGGGTGGGTGAGTGAGTGAGTGCGTGGGTGTGTGTGTGGGTGGGTGATTGGTTGAGTGAGTGAGTGGGTGAGTGGGTGGTTGAGTGAGTGAGTGGGTGAGTGGGTGAGTGAGTGAGTGAGTGGGTAAGTGGTTGAGTGAGTGGTTGAGTGAATGAATGGGTGAGGGAGTGAGTGGGTGAATGAGTGAGTCAGTGAGTGGGTGGGTGAGTGGTTGAGTGAGTGAGTGGGTGGGTGAGTGAGTGGGTGAGTGGGTGAGTGAGTGGTTGAGTGAGTGGTTGAGTGAGTGAGTGGGTGAGTGGGTGAGTGAATGGGTGAGGGAGTGAGTGAGTCAGTGAGTGGGTGGGTGAGTGGGTGAGTGAGTGAGTGGGTGAATGGGTGGGTGAGTAAGTGGGTGAGTGGGTGAGTGAGTGGTTGAGTGAGTGGTTGATTGAGTGAGTGAGTGGGTGGGTGAGTGAGTGGGTGAGTGAGTGGTTGAGTGAGTGGTTGAGTGAGTGAGTGGGTGAGTGGGTGAGTGAGTGAATGGGTGAGGGAGTGAGTGGGTGAGTGAGTGTGTGAGTGAGTCAGTGAGTGAGTGGGTGGGTGAGTGAGTGGGTGAGTGGGTGAGTGAGTGGTTGAGTGAGTGGTTGAGTGAGTGAGTGAGTGAGTGAGTGGGTGAGTGAGTGAATGGGTGAGGGAGTGAGTGAGTGAGTCAGTGAGTGGGTGGGTGAGTGAGTGAGTGGGTGAGTGGGTGGGTAAGTGAGTGGTTGAGTGAGTGAGTGAGTGGGTGGGTGAATGAGTGGGTGAGTGGGTGAGTGAGTGGTTGAGTGAGTGGTTGAGTGAGTGGGTGAGTGGGTGAGTGGTTGAGTGAGTGAATGGGTGAGGGAGTGAGTGAGTGAGTCAGTGAGTGGGTGGGTGAGTGGGTGAGTGAGTGAGTGGGTGGGTGGGTGAGTGGGTGGGTGAGTGAGTGGGTGAGTGAGTGGGTGAGTGGGTGAGTGAGTGGTTGAGTGAGTGGGTGAGTGGGTGAGTGAGTGAATGGGTGAGAGAGTGAGTGAGTGAGTCAGTGAGTGGGTGGGTGAGTGGGTGAGTGAGTGAGTGGGTGAGTGGGTGGGTGAGTGAGTGGGTGAGTGGGTGAGTGAGTGGTTGATTGAGTGAGTGGTTGAGTGAGTGAGTGGGTGAGTGAGTGAGTGAGTGGGTAAGTGGTTGAGTGAGTGGGTGAGTGAGTGAGTGGGTGAGTGAGTGAGTGCGTGGGTGAGTGGGTGAGTGAGTGAGTGAGTGAGTGAGTGGGTGGGTGAGTGGGTGAGTGAGTGAGTGGGTGAGTGGGTGGGTGAGTGAGTGGGTGAGTTGGTGAGTGAGTGGTTGAGTGAGTGGTTGAGTGAGTGAGTGGGTGAGTGGGTGAGTGGATGAGTGAGTGGGTGAGTGAGTGAGTGGGTAAGTGGTTGAGTGAGTGGGTGAGTGGGTGAGTGAGTGAGTGGGTGAGTGAGTGAGTGAGTTGGTGAGTGAGTGCGTGGGTGAGTGGTTGAGTGAGTGGTTGAGTGAGTGGGTGAGTGAGTGAGTGAGTCAGTGAGTGGGTGGGTGAGTGGGTGAGTTAGTGAGTGGGTGAGTGGGTGGGTGAGTAAGTGGGTGAGTGGGTGAGTGGGTGGGTGAGTAAGTGGGTGAGTGGGTGAGTGAGTGGTTGAGTGAGTGGTTGAGTGAGTGAGTGGGTGAGTGGGTGAGTGAGTGGGTGAGTGAGTGAGTGAGTGAGTGGGTAAGTGGTTGAGTGAGTGGGTGAGTGAGTGAGTGAGTGAGTGGGTGAGTGAGTGAGTGAGTGAGTGAGTGGGTGAGTGATTGAGTGAGTGGGTGAGTGGTTGAGTGAGTGAGTGGGTGAGTGAGTGGGTGAGTGATTGGGGAGTTAGAGCGTGGATGAGAGAGTGGATGAGTGAGTGGGTGAATGAGTGGGTGAGTGAGTAGGTGAGTGAGTGAGGGAGTGGGTGAGTGAGTGGATGGGTGAGGAAGTGGGTGAGTAAGGGATTAGGTGCGTGAGTGGCTGGGTGAGGGAGTCGGTGAGGGAGTCCGTGAGTTGGTGGGTGAGTGAGTCGGTGAGTGGGTAAGTGAGTGGGTGGATGAGAAAGTGGATGAGTGTGTGAGTTGCTGAGTGGGTGGGTGAGTGGGTGAGAGAGTGGGTAAGTGAGTGTTTGGGTGAGTGGGTGAGTGAGTGTTTGGGTGAGTGTCTTGGTGAGTGGGTGGGTGAGTAGATGGGTCAGTGAGTGAGTTGGTGGGTGAGGGAGTGGGTAAGTGAGTGTGTGGGTGGGTGGGTGGGTGAGGGAGTGGGTGAGTGGTCGAGTGAGTGAGTGGGTGAGTGAATGAGTGAGTGAGTGGGTTAATGAGTGGGTGGGTGAGTGGGGGAGTGAGAGAATGGATGAGAGAGTGGATGAGTGGGTGGGTGAGTGGGTGGTTGAATGGTTGAGTGGGTGGGTGAGTGGGTGAGAAAGTGGGTGAGAGAGTGGGTGAGTGGGTGGGTGAGTGGGTGGGTGAGGGAGTGGGGGAGTGGGTCGGTGAATGAGTACGTGAGCGAGTGGGTGAATGAGTAGGTGATTGGATGAATGAGTAGTTGAGTGAGTAGGTGAGTGGATTGGTGAGTAGATGGGTCAGTCAGTGAGTTGGTGGATGAGGGAGTGGGTACGTGAGTGTGTGGGTAAGTAGGTGGGTGAGGGAGTGGGTAAGTGAGTGTGTGGGAGAGTGAGTGGTTGAGTGAGTGGGTGAGTGGAAGAGTGGGTGAATGAGTGGGTCGGTGGGTGAGTGAGTGAGTGGGTGAGTGGAAAAGCGGGTGAGTGAGTGGGTGAGTGAGTGAGGGAGTGAGATAATGGATGAGAGGGTGGATGAATGAGTGGGTGAGTGGGTAGGTGAGTGGGTGGGTGAGGGGGTGAGTGGGTGGGTGAGGGAGTGGGTGAGTGAGTGGCTGGGTGAGGGAGTCGGTGAGGGAGTCGGTGACTGAGTGGGTAGGTGAGTAGTTGAGTGGGTGTGTGAGTGTGTTTGTAAGTGGCTGGGTGAGTAGGTGAGTGAGTCGATGAGTGGGTGGGTGAGTTGGTGAGTGGGTGGTTGAATGGGTGAGTGGGTGGGTAAGTGGGTGAGAGCGTGGGTGAGGGAATGGGTGAGTGAGTGGGTGGGTGATGGAGTGGGTAATGGAGTGGGTGAGTGGGTGGGTGAGAGAGTACGTGAGCGATTGGGTGAATGAGTCGGTGAGTTGATGAGTGAGTAGGTGAGTGTGTGGGTGAGTGGATTGGCGAGTGAGTGTGTGGGTGAGTGGGTGAGTGGGTAGGTGAGTGGATGGGTCAGTGAATGAGTTGGTGGGTGAGGGAGTGGTAAAGTGAGTGTTTGGGTGAGTGAGTGAGTGAGTGGGTGGGTGAGGGAGTGGGTGAGCATACCTGTCAACACCTTATCAGTGCCTACCTTATTACAGACCAATTAAGACCTTATTAGTCCCATCACAATGGAGAAACACAAATAAATAGACCCATTTTTGCACGTGTAGTGACTGTGCTTGTCACTGTACGTTGCCGGGGCTTGCGAAGCCACGGCCGGTAATGCGTTGTCATTATGGGCAGCCCGGGTTACGAGATGTAGTACCAGCCCTAGTGGTGCTTGGGCGAGCGCTGGTCAGCGCAGAGGCACCGCGAGCAGTGTGAGGTGCGCAGAGGTCGCAAACGGGTTTTGATTCCTTACCCGTACCCGGCTGCACCAGGGTCGCAAACGGGTACCCGTACCCTACCCGATACCCGGCTACCCGTGCCCAGCCAGGTATCGGGTAGGGTACGGGTATCGGGTACCCGGTTGCGACCTCTGGCGGTGCGAGCTCCCGGTGAGGGAGCGAGAGGGAGCGTCATCCAGCCAGGGTCACCTTGGGGCACGATACGCTGGTTGACCTGCTGTCACGTGACCGGATGATAATGGAGGGGGGCCACCGGGGGCCGTGGGGCGGTCACGTGGTCCAAAGGAGCTCTCGGGAACCTTCGAGAAGGAGCTCGTGAGAGATCTGGAAGGTGGGCGGGGCTAAGGGCGGGGCTAAGGGCGGGGCTAAGGGCGGGGCTAAGGGCGGGGCTAAGGGCGGGGCTAAGGGCGGGGCTAAGGGCGGGGCTAAGGGCGGGGCTAAGGGCGGGGCTAAGGGCGGGGCTAAGGGCGGGGCTAAGGGCGGAGCCTGCCCCATTCAGGGGGCATATCACGAGGGCTCCGTGAAGAGTTCGGATCGTCTTTGTGTTGCTGGTGTTACGAATATCTACGTCGGGGAGAAGAAGCTTCTAGATTTGAAGCTTTCGTGACTGCAAGGATTCATACTCTTAGGTTTTTTTTTGGTAAAGTCACGAAGGTAAAAAATTTAATTTAAATTAATAAAAATAAAATAATAATAAATCACGACGTTTCGGAGGCAACACAAGTCTCCATCATCAGGTGGGACCGTCACAGCCAGATTTGCTGTATAAACTGAGGCAGGGATTCCAAGATGCAAGTTCTTAAATACAAGTCAAGGGGGAGGAGAGGGGGGGAGCTTATCAGAATGTGGTAGCCAATGAATGGAACGTATTACCGAAAAAACTACGAGTATGAGAAGCTTCTAGCCACGTGGACTGGGACCCAGCTCGTGGTCCGGACTGGGTAGCGAACCGTGTTCTAGTTCTGCCGTAGCGTGGCTAGATGGGCATGCGAGACCCGAGCGTAGATCGTGTTGTGTTGCGTGTTAATGCGGAATGAATACAAGACAGCCTGCCTCTGCCACGATGCCTTCATGTCCGCCTGCCCGCCCCGTACCTCTCTTCATTATTGACAACTTGCAGCTCAGCACACGGCAGATGCCTGCGCAGCGCCACTCGCGACCTCCTTTTGTTACCAAGATCCAGGATGGTCATCGTGTCTATGCGCCGCTTCTCGGTGGCAGCCCCAACAGTCTGGAACGCAATCCCTCTGCACATTCGCAGCATCACCTCAATCGCCTCCTTCAAGAGAGACTTAAAAACTCACCTCTACAGCCACGTGCTTTCGAGCGACTCTGAGCTTGGCTCCGCGCCTCTGAGTTGCGGCCACTACGTCTGCAAATTTGCGCGCGTTACAAATTGAACTATTATCATTATTATTATAATAATAGTGTTGCTCCCAAGATAACGTCTATCGACTCAGTTGGACTCTCTACGCACGTATTGAAACGGCCGTACGCCATATGGACCTGAAATCTCGATTTCCCTGGACAAGAATCCGGGGTAAACCGTATGTATGGGTTGGCAGCTGTGGGTGATTTTCTTGGGTCGTTCGGTAAAGTCACGTAGACAGGTTATATCTTGATTTTAAGCTTTCGTGACTGCAGGTAATCCATAGGTATATACCTACGTGACTTTACCTGAAATATCCAAAGAGTATAGATAGGTTCTGTTCACGTGACAACCCTTGCCCAGTTGGCTGTTTTGACGACAAGTTTATATATTTACGCGATCTAACCCCAAAACAAAAAAAAAACCCTATTATGAATGATATTGGTCGCGAAAGCCTACGCGTTAAACTGATTGGTTCACGCTGTTATTAATATTGCTGAATCCTCACAGTACATCGTGGGCGTATATAGGGGGGGGTGGCGGGGGCTTCCAAATGGACAATGCTGTCGTAAAGAGCCATGAACCACCCACCTGGAAACAATGACCCACAGTTACGCTTAGGGGCCGTCCATAAATGACGTCACGTGATTTTGGACGATTTTTGACCCCCCCCCCCCCCCTTCGTCACACGGCGTCACAAAAAGTTGTTTGAGTTGCAGTTGGCGGTGGTAGTTGCATAAGTTGTAAAATGTAGATGGTATGCTGGTGGTTGGGTGAATTGTGGTGGATGGTGGTGATTGTGTCGTGAGTGGTGGTGGGTTGTGGGAAACAGTAGTGTAGCGGTTAGCGCTACGCTGCGCTACAGACATGGTGATCCGAGTTCATTCCCCGCTCAAGACTAACACTAGTGACGATTATCTTAACCGGTCCTGGGCCTCCCTTATGTTGAATCAGCCTCAAATGCGTACCTGGTGTAGCGGTGTGGCGTAGTAAACATCGCCACTGGGGAGACAAAGACGGCCGGGCGTGGTTCTGGCCACTCACCCTTCGTGTGCCGTGTCGGCCTTTAAAGGTGCTCGCTAACAGCTCTTATCCCAACAGTCCGTTCAGGCTATTTGGGGGATCATTGTCTTTTGGTGGGTTGTGGATGGGTACACGGTGTGTAGCAGAGGTCGCAACCGGGTACCCGATACCCGTACCCTACCCGTACCCGGCCGGGTACGGGTAGGGTACGGGTATCGGGTACCTGATTGCGACCTCTGGGATGAAGCCATGTTGCAGGCGCGGGTGGGTTGATTCTAGGAACTTGAATTGTGAGAAGAGACAAGACGTTGGGAAATGAGTGACAAACAGTTACTTACCAGTGACTCACGGCCTACCCGTACCCGTACCCGGCCGGGTACGGGTACGGGTACCCGTTTGCGACCCTGGTGCGGCCGGGTATGGGTACGGGTAAGGAATCAAAACCCGTTTGCGACCTCTGGTGTGTAGGCTGGTTGGGCAGGGTGAGCTGTGTATTTATTTACTGTCCTGTCGAATTGTTTCCAGACTTCTCTGGGAATCCGCTGGTTATTGATTCCAATGCCCCACATAGCAAATTTCAACAATGGAGCAAGTTTCGAAAATGTATTTATTACGATTATTAAGGCCCACTGAGCTATTTAGCCCTTTTTCAGAAGTGACCTGGCAATCACAAATGATAACCCAACGAAGTGGCATATCACGTGGAAATGTAAATCATCCAAATAACTCTGAAACACACTTGTCTAAATTTGGAGGGTAAACCGGAGGCCCCGAGAAAAATCCCCGCGACCACCGGGAGAGAGAACACGCAAACTCCAAACAGAGAGCAGCCATCAGGGTCTGCGTCGAACCCCGCGACCTCCTATATACCATCTTCTTGGTTCTTTCGGTAAAGTCACTTAGAAGGGAAATAATAAGATAATAAAAATTAAACATAATAAGATAATTCTCACGACGTTTCAGCCATAACGCAAGCAGCGGTCCTCATGTGAAGAACAGGTCTGTCGGAAAGACATCGTCTGAATGAACACCACCAAGCTTGGCAGCGTATATTTAAGCTGGGTTAAGCTATACCAGGCGATGTAATTGACAATATTAGCCACCGTGACACCCTGGGTCGTTCGGGATCCCCTCCCGCTCCACGCACAAACAAGGGGACAAGTAGGGCTCATGTTTATTGATGAAACAGCGCCTCTGTGGACTTATCAGCAGACACACGCGTCTTGGTGTCAGGATCAAATACAAGGACACCACCACATGACATTTTCGACATCAGTTTGCGACCACGGCGACAGGCTTTCTCGAATGCTTGCGAACTACCACAGTCCCATCTTTCTACCTTGACCAGTCCTCCCGCACTCGAATACAAATGAGGGTGCATGCCCGCACGAGCCCGGTGATCGGTAAAACATTCCCGGCGTGATGTAGATAGCGCGAACCGTCACTCCGATCATCAGGAGAGTGCAGTTTGTTCACCGTCTGATTTGCGTTTGAGGTGCGGAGGCGACTGATTAATCCGGCGAGAACGAGGCAAATCCAAAACTGACTCAATTACGAACCGGACGTAATGACTCGGCAGTGAGCAGAAACCGCGTAGACCAAAACACACGAAAAATGATATTAGGTTTTTTTCGGTAAAGTCACGTAGGTAAAAAATTACTTGATGCAGCAATCGTTGCTGTGACGGTTCCACCTGAAGACGGAAGCTTGTGTTGTCTCCCAAACAGTCGTGATTTTTATTTTATTTTTATTTTACTTTTATTAATTTTAATTTTTTACCTACGTGACTTTACCGAAAAAAACCAAAAATATGAATCCTTGCAGTCGCGAAAGCTTCGAATCTAGAAAAAAATTATCCCGTCTGACCGCAATTATTTCTCACTTTCTAATGATGATGCTTCTTGCCCTCCTTCTTCCCGTGCTTTCCCTCCTTGCCATGCTCCTCGGATGAGGAGGAATCCTCGTGTTTCTTCTTCTTCTCGGACACGGGAGGGGGGTTCGTGACCCTTCCTGCGAAGAGCAGAGCGCCCGTCTCGTCGTCTCTGATGAGGAAGACGAACGGTCTGTCCACCTTCAGCTCCTCGGGAAACCGGACGGACATGAGATTGATCATAATCCCCGTGGCGGCCGCGGCCTTGACTCCCTCCTCGTTGAGGGTCATGGTGGCACGGTGGATGACCTTGGAGACACGGAGAGGAGAGTCCGAGATCTTGCTGAGGTCCGGAGCCGTGAAGAGATCTCCAAGACCTGGGTCATGGATGGGAAGCAGGAGGAGGCGGAGGCACACAGAGAGGGGTTAGAAGCTTTCAGTGAATAATTGAGGATCCATCATCATCATCATCATTCTCTATACCTCCAGTCTTTGTCTAACGTTTTCCCCTCACATACTTATCCCATATCTTCCCCCCATTATTCAGTTCGTTACGGGCGTGTCTTCGCTCAAACAGCGTCCTTTGCAAGAGCATTTGAGTGAAGACAGATTCGTAAAGACGGGAAAAGGGGACATAAGTTTTTAGAAAACAATTGAGGGTCCATCATGGGACCTCCTTTGCCAGTACCTCAATTGATAATGGGGTTTTCCCCTTTTTTTGGGCAACAAAACAGGTGTTAAGATGTTAAATCAACAAACTGAAACTTTTTACAAGGAATCATGTCTGCATTAACCACGATACTTGTGGTCAGAATGCAAACAAAAAACATCATCTGATAACACTGGTCAACAAAAAAAAAATTCTGGCCTGGACTTTTGCAGCTGTTTTAGACTAATTTCAGGGTGCTGATTCCAAATCTGATCTCAGATTTGCGCTATCACATCTCATTTTTATGCTATCGGCATACCCCATTTTCATTGATTTTACCCAAAATTAACTCTGTCACTTATGATTGCAAGTTGTTGCGAGTCAATAACTGTTTTAGTGTTAAAATATGGTGCTGTATTTTTAGGATAGTGTGTTTATAATATCATTTTATGTAGATATCCACTTATTTAATATTTTTCTTCTGCAGCTTTTATTGAAAATGCAATATTTGATATCTCAAAAACCTGATGTGATAGACAAAAATTGATTTGGAATCAGCACCCCAAATTACCTTAAAACCGTTGGAATACCTTATGCCAGAAAAAGTGTGTTGACAAGTGTAATAAATGCGTTGTCCTTGAAACTAATTGGTCCACACCAGAGACGGTGTCTAACACCGTTTGACACGAGGCTCAAAAGAAAGCTCTCTCAAACACGAAAAGCGGTTCTAAAGAAATTCGATTTCAATGTAGATGACTTAAAAGTGCACAGCTCCAGTGGTTTCCTAATGTCATAAGGAAGAGCGTTCCAGACGGCGGCAGAAGCAGCGCATCTCAAAGCGCCGGATGCAGTGACCGGTCTTTGTTCAATGGTTCGCCAAAAGATGCTGCTGCTGCTGGGAGGATGGATCGGAGTTTTGCGTGACGGTTTGAGTTCTGGCAGAGGCTGCAACAACAAAAAAACCACCCGGATTCAGGTTTGAAAAAATCTCAATCCCAGAACCTCACCGATGTCCGTCAGCGTCTGCTTGAGGTCGCTCTCGACGTCCAAGGAGATGAGCGGCAGCTGCAAGTTGATCTTCTTCTGCACCAGCGTCTCCTCCACCAGCGTGGTCACGAGCTGGGAGGACAGCGACGACTCCAGCGCAGAGAGGTTGGTGCTCACCGCGTCAGGGACGAACAGCAGCAGACTCGTGTTGCCCTGGAACTGGATTTGTGCGACCTGGGGGTTTGGGAGGGGGATCAGACTCGCCGGTGAGACGTTGAAAAGATCTCTTCTTTCATGGGACCTCCTTTGCCAGTACCAAAAAATACTAATAGGGGGTTTTCCCCTTTTTTCTGGCAACAAAACTGACACCTTTTGCAAGGAATCATGCTTACATTAACCACAATACTTGCAGTCAAATGCAAACAAAGAACAATACTCCGATAATTTATGCAGGCAATCAGTTTCAAAGACAATGCATAAATTATCAGAGTATTGTTTTTTGTTTGCATTTGACTGCAAGTATTGTGGTTAATGTAAGCATGATTCCTTGCAAAAGGTGTCCGTTTTGTTGCCAGAAAAAAGGGGAAACCCCCTATTAGCAAGATCTCTTCTGTTCGTGTGTGTGTGTATACGTGCGTTTGTGGGGAGCGGTAGTGGGTTGTAGTTCGTGGTGGTGGCTGCGTAGGTGGTAGAATGTTGATGGTATGCTGGTGGTTGGGTGAGTTATGTTGGTGATTGTGTCGTGAGTGGTGGTGGGTTATGGGAGCAGTAGTGTAACGGTTAGTGCTATGCCGTGCGACGAAACCGCCGATCGAAGTTCAATTCCCGCTCACTGCCGCCAATACCATTGACGAGTATCTTAAGAGGTCCTGGGCCTCCCCTAATTCCACCCAGCCTCAAATGTGTATCTGGTGCAGTGTGTAAACAATGCCGCAAGGGAGACAAAGGCTGGCTGAGCGTGGTGTTGACCAACAACTGCCTCCTGTGCCATGCCGGCTTTCATAGGTGCTAACTAACAGCACTTGCCCGAGCAGTTTGTTAAAGGCTATACGGGTGATCTTAATCTTTTTCCATTATTCTTACTACACTCGCTCAGCCAGGAAGTCTCACTTAGTCTAAGTTTTTATGATAGTAATTACGCTTCCTTATCCCAGGAAAATTCTAGAAGGCAAGTCCCCCCTTAACGCGTGGCGTTCACAAGACGCGTTTTCCCTTGAACGCGGTTTTGTTTTCCATGGAACGTTTGTCACTTCGCGTGTATAGCGCGGGACAGACTGAGTACTTTCTAGCATGGGATGGACTGACTACTCACTACATTGCGAGTCTAGTGAGCAGAGGTGTGGACTCGAGTCATGTGACTTGGACTCGAGTCAGACTCGAGTCATGAATTTGATGACTTGCGACTCGACTTGTACTTGCATAACAATGACTTTGTCCCACCTATGCTAGTGAGTGACAAACGGCGTGAGTGTTGACAGCGCTGTTAAGTGATGCTGGGAGCTGGTACTGTAGTACCATAGTACTATTACTGTAGTACTAGAGTACTCGTCCTGTTGTACTGGTGTGAGCTGTGATACACGGAGTGCCTTTCTCTTCCTCAGTCTATATTGCGGCATCTTTGTGTATAGAGCGTTATTTCCCTCCCTTGTCCTTTTTCATTCGCCATCTCTCTCTCTCCCTCTCACAGACTTTGTATGTAAATAAACGTTGCATATTTTTTTCTAAATACGATATAAAACACAACACATTTAGCAAAAAAGAAACATTTAAAACAAGTGTACTGTCAAATTATAACGATAGTTAATGGAACGGCACCCCCACTTGAAAAGTAATCTGTACATTTCAAAGCGTAATGTACGTGTGTGCGTATGTGCGTGTGTTTGCGAGTGTCTCAGACCGTGACTGGCAGGCTGGGGTGTCTCCCCTTCTTCACGGGGTAACCCCTGGCAAACATCGTGGGGACCTGCGTCTCGTTGGTTGGACTCAGGTGGAACGGCCTCGGACTCGTAGACTCAACCTGGAAGGGTTTCAGCCACTTACCTGTCCAGGTAAGAGAGTGGTAAAGGGAGGTGGGGTTGAGGGGGGGGACCAGGTCAGTCCGTGGAGTTATGTATACAGACACACCTCGACTTACAAACACCCGACTTACGATCGTCTGCACTGACGAACCAGCTTCCATTAGAAGAATTTATATTTTTTACGTTGACAAAGCGCGAACTCGCACAGGCAAACTGAACTGCGGAACTATTTTGTTCAGCGGAGCGATCCTCCTCGACATTTAATGAGTCAGCCTCGTGCACGTGTGTGTGTGTATTCCACCGTGTGTGTGTGTGCCTGTCTGTTTGTGGGGAGCCATAGTGCAATGGTGAGCGATCCAAGTTCGATTCCCGCTCACGACCAAAACCAGTGACGATTATCTCAATGGGTTTTGGGCCTCCCGACTCAGCTTCAAATGAGTCCCCCCCACCACCTCGTGTGCTGTGTCGGCTTTAATTGGTGCTCGCTTACAACACTTTCCCCAACAACCTGTGAAGGCTATACAGGGGATCTTTGTCTTGCGTGTGTGCATGTGTTCCCCTGTGTGTGTGTTTGTCTTGTCATCTCAGGCTGTACTCGTGGGTTATGAAAGCCAATGCGGCCATTTTGTCATCTCAGGCTGTGCTCGTGGTTTATGATCGCCAAGGCGGCCATTTTGTCATCTCAGGCTGTGCTCGTGGGTTATGATAGCCAAGGCGGCCATTTTGTTCCTCGGTCTGCCTTACCCTTGAAGAAAATGGCGCTCACAATAAAGAGCTGCAGATCGGCGGGAAGCTCTTTGATGAAGTCTGGGATGTGTCCTTCCGTCTTTTCGGCCACCCACTTATTTATCAGTGCCACGTCTTCCTTCATGTTCCCGATCAAGTTCTGCGGTTTGGCTTTGTGGTATTTCTCCACCGCGTCGAGAAATTGCTGCTTGATTTTGGCATCTGGTGGAAATTTTTTTATCAAGAAACAACAAGGCAAATCAAACCAGTCAAGTGAGTGCCCGTTCTAGATGCACTTTGATTAAAACTCTGGACGAGAAGAAATTTCATCTCATATTCTTGGTTCTTTCGGTAAAGTCATGGACTCGTCCATCTGAATAACTGCCAAAATCGCTGTCCGTGGTGCTAACATTAAGAAAAATTAACCCGTAAAAACAAAGTTTTTCACTATAAATCCTTTATATGCGTGGCGGCTAGAGTCCTCTCGTCCTCTGGCTTGAGATGGCTGCCACCTATGGGTCAGATGATTGTCTGGCAGCATTAAGCAATTGCTAATTAAATATTTTAAAAAATTTCCCTAAACAGTGTAAAATTTTTGAAACATTTTTTTACGAAAAATAATTGTCACGCACAACGAGTCTGTGTGCAAAATGTCAGCTCAATTAGATCACGGGAAGTGGGTTAAAACACGACCGAAAGATTTGCACGGTTGTAAGCAAGCACGCAAGCACGCAAGCACGCAAGCAAGCAAGCGAACTTAATATAAAGGATTTTTAAAAAAACGGCACTTTTTTCAAAATTTCTTGCTGTGTTTTTCACACCTGATGATGATTGCTTGTGTTGCATTCGAAACGTCGTGAGAATTTAATTGTTTTATATTTGTATTATTTTATTGTTCCTCTTCTACGTGACTTTACTGAAAGAACCAAGAATACGAATCCCTGCAGTCACGAAAGCTTTAAATCAAAATTGGATCTCGTTCTGGTTTTATGAGCCACTGCCATTATCTCTGAGCCATTATAAATGTTCACGTGTCTTACATGAACATACAATGTCCGTGGAGAGCTGTAGCACAGTGGTTAGTGCACTGTGTTACGAACACTGCGAGTTGAGTTTGAATCCCTGTCACGGCTAGCATCAGTTGTGAGTGATATCTGAACTTGCCTGAATGGTGAAGTGTTAACTATCCAGCAACCGCCCATGGGGCCAACACTGCATTGAGAGGACTCATGCAGCAGTGGATTCAACAATGGCCAAATAATATGAGTAATCAGAAGCAGGCTTCTGCTTTCTATTGCTTCTTTCTAGAGGATTAACTCTTCACCCCCGTAGAAAAACATATTTAGACGAATGTTAGATTTAGGGGAAAAAAATTCATAGCCGACGTTAAAAAGAGACAAATGTTAAAAATTTTGTTTCCAAGATTTTTGGCTTTGCAAGGATGGACTCCACTACATTTGTGCTACATCTGAGCTCTCTAAGCCCTTTTTAGAACATTTTTCGAAATTAATTACAGCAGTCACTCACCCTTCTCGTCATTTGTGACTACTATATCTATGCGAGACATTGGAGACCAGGCTGTGACCTTCAACTCGCTACGATCGAGAACCCAGCTTAGTCACAGGAGGCTGAATCCCCAGATTCTAACCAAATATCTCAGTGGTGCCAGCTGCGTATCTGACTCCCGATCCTCCCAGACTTTTCTTCTTGGTTCTTTCGTTAAAGTCCACTGGTTTACATAGTGGATAGAAATTAGTTTTCCACCCACTGCACATACGAGTAATGTTAATTGCATGACAGTCAAATTTATATATTTTTTTCAAAGCTGACTTAAGCGACATAACTACATATCACAATAAATGTGATCTTTATTGTTTTGCAGTCCATTGGTAACTGAGCTAAAACCATCAACACGCTAACACTTGAGAACCCAGTTTAACCACAGGAGGCTGAATGCCCAGGTTCTAACGCAGGATGTCGGCGGTGCAGGCTCAGTGGCTCTGAGCCCCCGAACCTCCTGGACTTTGTAAGCGATTCCCACATCATCACTAACCTTTGGCGGTGAAGATGCGGGCAGCGATGTTGGTGCTGTGGTGGCCATGTTGCAGTTTGGAAACCAGGGCTTGGAAAGAGGCCTGGGGATTCGGGTCACGGAGGAATTGGAGACGCAGGGCGTTGGTCAGCTGGGTCTCTGTCTGATGGGCCGTGCCTAAGAAGCTCAGAGTGAGCAGCACAAGACAGGAAGAGAGAGAGTGCGGGGATTAGTTTCACAATAACGATGGTTGCAGAGTGTGGCTCAAATTAAATGTGAGCCAAAACAATTAACCAGCACGAGTTCATTTAACAACACACAAAGATGCACGTTGCATGTCCAAAAGCACTCAGCCTTGTCCAGACCACCAGCTCAAAATAACTTAATGGCGTGCCCATTTTTGTATTTTAGAACCCCTGACTCATGGAGTTCAGAAAATGTGGCCACCCAACAGGCAGTGAAATGAAGACAGAGCTGTCGGCAGAATGCATCTTTACTAGGACCCATCAGGGCAATTTACTACAATAATGAGTCATGAATGTCCGTGTGTCCCGCGCGTGACGTCACTCCACGTTGACCAGCCCCCCTCGTTAATACACCGGTCAACAACAAAAAAACGTTTTTTTCTGGCCTGGACTTTTGCAGCTGTTCTAGACTAATTTCAGGGTGCCGATTCCAAATCTGATCTCAGATTTGCTCTATCACATCTCATTTTATGCTATCGGCATACCCCATTTTCATTGATTTTACCCGAAATTAACTCTGTCACTTATGATTGCAAGTTGTTGCGAGTCAGTGACTGCTTTAGTGTTAAAATATGGTGCTGTATTTTTAGGATGGTGCGTTTATAATATAATTTCATATAGATGTACACATTTATTTAATATTTTTCTTCTGCAGTTTTTATTGAAAATGCAATATTTGATATCTCAAAAACCTGATGTGATAGACAAAAACTGATGCCAGATTTGGAATCAGCACCCCAAAATTACATTAACACCGTTGGAATACCTTATGCCACAAAAAGTGTGTTGACCAGTGTTATCATCCTCCACATGGACCCCCCCCCCCTCATTAATAATCATGAGCGGGTGACGTCAATCCACAGCGAACAGCCCCCCTCATTAATAATTATCATGAACAGGTGACGTCTTCCAAATGGACACCCCCCCCCCCTCCATTAATAATAATTAGCGGCTGACGTCACTCCACATGGGGGGGGGGGCGAGGTGCCTCCTCCCCCCTCCTCAGCGTCAACTTACAACCCTCACTACGAAGGCAGAACCCTCACGTCATCACGCGATCTACGTAACGCTGTTGAGACATCAAAGTAAAAAGGACGTCGTGATGAACAAGGGATTATAACCTTTGAATGAAATAGGTCTGTGTCACCGCGGCCGTACAAAATGCACACGAATCGATGCAATGAATATCACATCGCAGTCTGCTTTTCGTTTGCAAGTTTCAGGTTTACTGCAATACACCCGTCCTTGGACGGGCAAAAGGCCAGTGTCTCAATATACACTCCTACAGAATTCCACTGGGAGGCCATATATAGAGATGACTTAACTTTATACGAATGAGAACCCCGATGTCACTTGCCTAAAGGAAACAACAGTTAACATTTGTGAATATTGGTTTTCCAGCCTGTATCATTTTTTTTCTGTTGCGATGGAGTTTTTGTTGTTGTCATTTACAAATATAAATTACAAGTTCATACTCTTATGTTTTTTCGGTAAAGTCACGTAGGTAAAAAAATAAAATTAAAAGTTAATAAAAGTAATAATGGAAATAAAATAAAATAATAAATCACGACGTTTCGGAGGCAACACAAGTCTCCGTCATCAGGTGGGACCGTCACAGCAAAAATTAATGCATCAATTACTTTTCATTACTTTTCATCATTACTTTTATTAACTTTTAATTTTATTTTTTACCTACGTGACTTTACCGAAAAAACTTAAGAGTATGAATCCTTGCAGTCACGAAAGCTTCAAATCTAGAATTACAAGTTCACTCAATAATTTTGATTGTGTGTGGCACGATATGTCTAAAGGAGGACTGAAATAAGACCCCCCTCCGTTTAAAATTGTGAAAAAAATAAAGTCTATTTCCTAATTCGCGCAACTTACTCATTTGTGGAGTGTAAGATGATCTCGCTCAGGATGGTCCAGGCACCTACCTGTCAACCCCTTATCAGTGCCCTACATTATTACAGACCAATTCAGACCTTACTGGTCACCCCGTGCCCTTATACAGTGAGGGAAAAAAGTATTTGATCCCCTGGTGATTTTGTACATTTGCCTACTGACAAAGAAATGATCAGTCTATAATTTTAATGGTAGATGTATTTGAACAGTGAGAGACAGAATCACGACAACAAAATCCAGAAAAACGCAGCGTCTTTTTTTCTCTGTATCATACCAGAGCTCTGGGGCGATGTCTATTTTAAAAAAAAAACGTGTAGCGTCCAGTCTGGTTGCAATCTCATCAGTCTGGAAGGGCAAACGTATGCGTCATAGCGAAATACGACTGGAGAACATGCATGCTGCTTATACGACTCTACGTCTAACTTGCAGGTGGACCAAGATCAAAATGTGGTTGTTATATTTTACGTGGTTGTTTAGTTACTGCAGCTACATACTATTGACATTCCTTCCCTTTATTAATGCTATCCCTATCCCCTCCCTTTGATGCTGCTAATCCTGCATAACGCACGGGCATAATATGACTTTGAAACCCCCCCACCCCACCTCCTACGCATTTCACAAGTAGTACTAATCACATACCTGCATTTCCCATAAATATGCTAAATTCCTCTTGATATGCAAATTATTTTTTCAAGGCGCCTTTCCCCCCTTCCAACCCAGCTTAAATATACGCTCCAAGCGTGGTGGTGTTTCATTCAGACGCTGTCTCCCCGACAGACCTGTTCTTCACCTGAGGACGGCTGCTTGCGTTGTGGCCGAAACGTCGTGAGAATTATTTTATTATGTTTTATTTTTATTATTTTATTATTTCCCTTCTACGTGATGACTTTACCGAAAGAACCAAGAAGAAGATCAAAATGGTGAACGAAGATCGGTGGCTGAGAGCGAGTTCGGTTGCTTTGCAAAGCGGAACAAAATGCAGGGTGAGAAACGAACCGAGGTCACTGTGAGAAACGTGAACATCGACAGGGAAAGTGGAACAAGCTGTGACTAAGTGGAGTGGTTTTGATTGAATTACGAGACAGAAAACTGGAACTCGTAGATTAGAAATAGCACGCAAGTTAGAGAGATTATATTCACTGTTTAGAACAACACTGGTCAACACACTTTTTCTGGCATAAGGTATTCCAATTGCTTGAAGGTAATTTTGGGGTGCTGATTCCAAATCTGGCATCAGTTTTTGTCTATCACATCAGGTTTTTGAGATCTCAAATATTGCATTTTCAATAAAAACTGCAGAAGAAAAATATTAAATAAATGTGGATATCTACATAAAATGATATTATAAACACACTATCCTAAAAATACAGCACCATATTTTAACACTAAAGCAGTCACTGACTCGCAACAACTTGCAATCATAAGTGACAGAGTTAATTTCGGGTAAAATCAATGAAAATGGGGTATGCCGATAGCATAAACATGAGATGTGATAGAGCAAATCTGAGATCAGATTTGGAATCGGCACCCTGAAATTAGTCTAGAACAGCTGCAAAATTCCAGGCCAGAAAAAAAAAAAAATGTTGACCAGTGTAATTAGTGGGCTTGGGGCAGTACACGTCATGGACAGTGCCGGATGAAGCTAGTGTGGGGCCTGTAGCATTTGCTATAAAGAGGCCCTAAATATAAAAAAAAACACTTGAATTTTCCAACACATACATTTTAAACTTGCATAGTAAACGATTTGTTTCATTTGCTATAAAGCCAGATAATACGACACATCGCTAGCCTTAAAAGCCCCAGTCGTTCATAAATGTTGAAGGCGGTATAGTACTATAGTAATAGAGCAAGTGCAGAAACACTGAACCGGAATTGATATTTTATTGTTTTTATTTTTTATTAATTTTAATTTCATTTTTTACCTACGTGACTTTACCGAAAGAACTAAGCGTACGGAATTGATATCTTGAAAGCATTTAGCTACTTCTGCTACTCAGATCATCCGGCACTGGTCATGGATAGAAGAGACCATGTCCAATGGCCGAGACTCCTCACAGAGTGGCATCAGAAATAGGAAGGACACCACGAGGAGACGCATCCGTTATGGAGATGAGTCGATGAGATCGGATTGCGCGCAGGAGCTAAACGGAATGTTAGAGACGTCGCTGACTTCGAGGAGGCATTCATCCAGTGGTGGACTGAGCGTGTGGGGAGCTCCTCTCACCGGCTAGGAGCATCATCAGCGCTGCAGAGGTGGTGAGAGGCGAGAAGAAGACATTCTGGCCCGGTGAGGCCTCGCCCAGTTTGTGGAAGAGTTGGAAGCCCAGGTCCCCCTGGGAACCCGCAAGGCGAGACACCGTGAACGGAGAGATGTCCTGGGAGGGTGAGAGTGGGAGAGAGGGGACTGTGAGGAGTTGTGTGTGGGGAACGGGGAGCAGTGGTGATGATGATGGTTATGAGTGTGGTGATGATGGGTTCAAACTTGATGGTGGTGATCATTGAAAAAAATTATGATGATGATGATGATGGTTATGAGTGTGGTGCTGATGGGTTAAAAATTGATAGTGGTGATTATTAAAAAAAAATGATGATGATGATGATGGTTATGAGTGTGGTGGGTTAAAAATTGATGGTGGTGATGAATGAAAAAAATGATGATGATGATGATGGTTATGAGTGTGGTGCTGATGGGTTCAAAATTGATGGTGGTGATTATTTAAAAAAATGATGATGATGATGATGGTTATGAGTGTGGTGGGTTAAAAATTGCTGGTGGTGATGATTGAAAACAATTATCATGATCGTTATGAGTGTCGTGCTGATGGATTCAAAATTGATGGTGGTGGTGATTGAAAAATGATGATGATGATGATGATGATGATGGTTATGAGTGTGGTGCTGATGGGTTCAAAATTGATGGTGGTGATGATTGAAAAAAATGATGATGATGGTTATGAGTGTCGTGCTGATGGATTCTAAATTGATGGTGGTGATGATTGAAAAAAATGATCATGATGATGATGGTTATGAGTGTGGTGCTAATGGGTTAAAAATTGATCGTGGTGAAAATTTAAAAAAATTATGATGATGGTTTTGAATGTGGTGCTGATGGATTCAAAATTGATGGTGGTGATGTTGAAAAAAATGATCATGATGATGATGGTTATGAGTGTGGTGCTAATGGGTTAAAAATTTATGGTGGTGATTATTTAAAAAAATGATGATGATGGTTTTGAGTGTGGTGCTGATGGGTTAAAAATTGATGGTGGTGATGATTGAAAAAAATGATCATGATGGTGATGATGGTTATGAGTGTGATGATGATGGTTATGAGTGTGATGCTGATTAATTCAAAATTGATGGTGGTGATGATTGAAAAAAATGATCATGATGGTTATGAGTGTGGTGCTGATTGGTTCAAAATTGATGGTGGTGATGATTGAAAAAAATGATGATGATGGTTATGAGTGTGGTGCTGATGGGTGAAAAATTGATGGTGGTGATGATTGAAAAAAATTATGATGATGATGATGGTTATGAGTGTGGTGCTGATGGGTTAAAAATTGATGGTGGTGATGATTGAAAAAAATGATCATGATGGTGATGATGGTTATGAGTGTGATGATGATGGTTATGAGTGTGATGCTGATTAATTCAAAATTGATGGTGGTGATGATTGAAAAAAATGATGATGATGGTTTTGAGTGTGGTGCTGATTGGTTCAAAATTGATGGTGGTGATGATTGAAAAAAATTATGATGATGATGATGGTTATGAGTGTGGTGCTGATAGGTGAAAAATTGATGGTGGTGGTGATTGAAAAAAATGACGATGATGGTTATGAGTGTGGTGCTGATTAATTCTAAATTGATGGTGGTGGTGATTTTTAGAAAATGACGATGATGGTTATGAGTGTGGTGCTGATGATTTCAAAATTGATGGTGGTGATGATTGAAAAAAATGATCATGATGGTTATGAGTGTGGTGCTGATTAATTCTAAATTGATGGTGGTGGTGATTTTTAGAAAATGACGATGATGGTTATGAGTGTGGTGCTGATGATTTCAAAATTGATGGTGGTGATGATTGAAAAAAATGATGATGATGATGGTTATGAGTGTGGTGCTGATTGGTTCAAAATTAATGGTGGTGATGATTGAAAAAAATGATGATGATGGTTATGAGTGTGGTGCTGATGGATTCAAAATTGATGGTGGTGATGATTGAAAAAATGATGATGATGGTTATGAGTGTGGTGCTGATGGGTGAAAAATTGATGGTGGTGGTGATTGAAAAAAATGACGATGATGGTTATGAGTGTGGTGCTGATAGATTCAAAATTGATGGTGGTGATGATTGAAAAAAATGATGATGATGGTTATGAGTGTGATGCTGATTGGTTCAAAATTGATGGTGGTGATGATTGAAAAAAATTATGATGATGATGGTTATGAGTGTGGTGCTGATGATTTCAAAATTGATGGTGGTGATGATTGAAAAAAATGATCATGATGGTTATGAGTGTGGTGCTGATTAATTCTAAATTGATGGTGGTGGTGATTTTTAGAAAATGACGATGATGGTTATGAGTGTGGTGCTGATGATTTCAAAATTGATGGTGGTGATGATTGAAAAAAATGATGATGATGGTTATGAGTGTGGTGCTGATTGGTTCAAAATTGATGGTGGTGGTGATTGAAAAAAATGATGATGATGATGATGATGGTTATGAGTGTGGTCCTGATTGGTTCAAAATTGATAGTGGTGATTATTTAAAAAAATGATGATGATGATGGTTATGAGTGTGGTGGGTTAAAAATTGATGGTGGTGATGATTGAAAACAATTATCATGATCGTTATGAGTGTCGTGCTGATGGATTCAAAATTGATGGTGGTGGTGATTGAAAAAAATGATGATGATGATGATGGTTATGAGTGTGGTGCTGATGGGTTCAAAATTGATGGTGGTGATGATTGAAAAAAATGATGATGATGATGGTTATGAGTGTCGTGCTGATGGATTCTAAATTGATGGTGGTGATGATTGAAAAAAATGATCATGATGATGATGGTTATGAGTGTGGTGCTAATGGGTTAAAAATTGATCGTGGTGATGATTTAAAAAAATTATGATGATGGTTTTGAATGTGGTGCTGATGGATTCAAAATTGATGGTGGTGATGTTGAAAAAAATGATGATGATGATGATGATGGTTATGAGTGTGGTGCTAATGGGTTTAAAATTTATGGTGGTGATTATTTAAAAAAATTATGATGATGGTTTTGAGTGTGGTGCTGATGGGTTAAAAATTGATGGTGGTGATGATTGAAAAAAATGATCATGATGGTGATGATGGTTATGAGTGTGATGATGATGGTTATGAGTGTGATGCTGATTAATTCAAAATTGATGGTGGTGATGATTGAAAAAAATGATGATGATGATGGTTTTGAGTGTGGTGCTGATTGGTTCAAAATTGATGGTGGTGATGATTGAAACAAATTATGATGATGATGATGATGGTTATGAGTGTGGTGCTGATAGGTGAAAAATTGATGGTGGTGATGATTGAAAAAAATGACGATGATGGTTATGAGTGTGGTGCTGATTAATTCTAAATTGATGGTGGTGGTGATTTTTAGAAAATGACGATGATGGTTATGAGTGTGGTGCTGATTAATTCTAAATTGATGGTGGTGGTGATTTTTAAAATATGACGATGATGATTATGAGTGTGGTGCTGATGAATTCAAAATTGATGGTGGTGATGATTGAAAAAAATGATGATGATGATGATGATGGTTATGAGTGTCGTGCTGATGGATTCAAAATTGATGGTGGTGGTGATTGAAAAAAATGATGATGATGGTTATGAGTGTGGTGCTGATGGGTTCAAAATTGATGGTGGTGATTATTTTAAAAAATGATGATGATAGTTATGAGTGCGGTGCTGATGGATTCAAAATTGATGGTGGTGATGATTGAAAAAAATGACGATGATGGTTATGAGTGTGGTGATGATGGGTTCAAAATTGATGGTGGTGATGATTGAAAAAAATGACGATGATGGTTATGAGTGTGGTGCTGATAGGTTTAAAATTGATGGTGGTGATGATTTTTTAAAATGTTGGTGAATCTGATTCTCAAAATGGCGATGCTGATGGTGGTGAAAGTTGACCTCCACATTCTCATGGCATGATGCAGTTCGCTTCAGACGTGACTTCTTACCGACTTCGCCGAGACGGGAGGGGCACCCTGTGAGAGGGGGGAAGGGAAGAGTGGGATCGTGAGGCGAGTCGTAGGGTCCCCTATTTATCCAAGAGGTCAAACGCTCGTTGCGACACATGATGCATTGACTCTGTCGCATGGGGTGACGTGATTTACATAAAGCCATTTAGAATACAACAACATTTTAAATTTCGATTTAAAGCTTTCGTGACTGCAGGGATTCATCTTCTTGGTTCTTTCGGTAAAGTCACGTAGAAGGGAAATAATAAAATAATAAAAATAAAACATAATAAACTTTCGATTTAAAGCTTTCGTGACTGCAGGGATTCATCTTCTTGGTTCTTTCGGTAAAGTCACGTAGAAGGGAAATAATAAAATAATAAAAATAAAACATAATAAACTTTCGATTTAAAGCTTTCGTGACTGCAGGGATTCATCTTCTTGGTTCTTTCGGTAAAGTCACGTAGAAGGGAAATAATAAAATAATAAAAATAAAACATTATTAAAATGCTCACGACGTTTCGCTTGCAACACAATCAATCATCATCAGGTGTGAAAACTACAGCAAGACAATGTAAGCTGGTTCTCCAACACACCGGTCAGTGCTGTACTAGTGACGAATTGCCAATGTTCTGTTTACTGACAACCCTTACTAGTTGGCTGTGTCGGGTGGTGGCGGGTTTTAACGACACGTTTTGTATATTTACAGCGATCTAACCCAAAAAAAAACTCTATTATAAACAATATTACATCTGACACATACAGTCCGTATCTATGGAAAATTGCTTTACAATAGTGAATATGTGGTGACGCACAATCCCTATGGAAAATTGCTTTACAATAGTGAATATGTGGTGACGCACAATCCCTATGGAAAATTGCTTTACAATAGTGAATATGTGGTGACGCACAATCCCTATGGAAAATTGCTTTACAATAGTGAATATGTGGTGACGCACAATCCCTATGGAAAATTGCTTTACAATAGTGAATATGTGGTGACGCACAATCCCTATGGAAAATTGCTTTACAATAGTGAATATGTGGTGACGCACAATCCCTATGGAAAATTGCTTTACAATAGTGAATATGTGGTGACGCACAATCCCTATGGAAAATTGCTTTACAATAGTGAATATGTGGTGACGCACAATCCGCAATAACTCGTGAGATCAAACTTAATTCGGAGCTTTTTGAAAAGCGTAATCAACCAGGCTATGCGTTAATTGTGTGTTGACCGACTCTCTCTGTTGCATTACACCACATTTCGAAATTTTGCGAGGTTATTTAGTTCAGTGTGTCTCTCTCCCTGTCTCCTAATTTTTTCAAGCTTTCACACCGTACCACTCACCGTGCTACGCATTGACATGCTAGTTTCTCTAAGCGCCTCCCTCTCTCTCCGCCCCCTCTTTCTCTATTTAAGGCCTCGACACAGAGGCGTGGTTTCTCTGTGTGCCTATGTTTGTTCTCTCTCTATGTATCTCTGTGATATCTGTATCTGCTTAAATGTCTGTCTATATGTCTCTGGTTCTGTGTTTGATCTCTCTCTCAAATTTAGAATTCTCAGCAAGAACGCAATCAACCAGGTAGGGTGTTGACTGTTATGTTATCCGACTCTCTGTTGTATTACATTACATTTCTAAGTGTACTAGATTTGTATTCTTAGGTTTTTTCGGTAAAGTCACGTAGGTAAAACATTAAAATTAATGAAAGTAAAATAAAATAAAAAAATAAAAAAATTCACGACGTTTCGGAGGCAACACAAGTCTCCGTCATCAGGTGGGACCGTCACAGCCGTCACAGCCGAATTAGCTGCAGCTAATTCGGCTGTGACGGTCCCACCTGATGACGGAGACTTGTGTTGCCTCCGAAACGTCGTGAATTTTTTTTTTTTACTTTCATTAATTTTAATGTTTTACCTACATGGTGACTTTACCGAAAAACCCTAAGCATATGAATCATTGCAGTCACGAAAGCTTCAAATCTAGAATTATACTAGACTTGTGTTTCTATTTCATTGATACCTGATGACGATTGCTTCTGTTGCAATCCAAACGTCGTATGCTAGTATTTAATTTATTATTTTACCTTTATACGCCACTTTACCGAAAGCACCACCACAGTAACTCGTGAGATGCGTACGCAGGCTGAGCAAAGACTTAAGGCGCGATGGTAGCATCTAGAATAATCCAGCAGCATCCCATCTTGTGCGATGACGGCGACGATGATGATGATATGCCGAGGCAGCCGTACAAACCTTTTGCTGTTACTCGCGTGAGCTAGATCCGTTCGCTCGATCGCGTTATATACAATTAGTAAAAAAAAACAAGTGTTCCCTCTTGATGTGAAGCTTTGCCTGATGACGACCGCTTGTGTTGCGATCGAAACGTCGTGATTTGTTTCATTTTACTTGATTTCTAACTACTTGGCTTTACCGAAAGAACCAAAGAGAATGTGTTCCCTAATCGATGAATTGTGTGACATCGCGTGATGAAAACGACGCATTATAGGAGAACAGACTTTACAGGCCATCTTCTTGGTTCTTTCGGTAAAGTCACGTAGAAGGGAAGTAATAAAATAATAAAAATAAAACATCATAAAATAATTCTCACGACCGAAAGAACCAAGAAGATTAAAATATGTGAATATAATAGAAGGAATAATCTAAACAATCATAAAAATATTAAAAAATAATAACCAAAAAAATAATTAAAATGATAAAACAAATTCTTAAAAACCTAAAAAAACGTCGTCACCAGGCAGAGAGAAGAAAAAAAAGTTAAAAGTCAAAATTAAAATGTCGATTTAAAGCTTCTTTCGTGACTGCAGGGATTCATCTTCTTGGTTCTTTCGGTAAAGTCACGTAGAAGGGAAGTAATAAAATAATAAAAATAAAACATAATAAAAATGAAATAATTCTCACGACGTTTCGGCCACAACGCAAGCAGCCGTCCTCTTCACCTGAGGACAGCTGCTTGCGTTGTGGCCGAAACGTCGTGAGAATTATTTTATTATGTTTTATTTTTATTATTTTATTACTTCCCTTCTACGTGACTTTACCGAAAGAACCAAGAAGACGAATCCCTGCAGTCACGAAAGCTTTAAATCGAAATTTACAGGCTATGTTAATCACTATTTTGTACGTTTGAAACGTTTAACTATTTCCAGGAAATATAATGAGGCGTTATGGAAAGGAGATGAGGGAAGAGTTGGCAATAATCGATACTGCCTGGAATGTGAGCACATCATCTGGAGGCAGAGGAACGAAACGCGGGGAAACTAAAAAGGTTCAAACGAACACATTTACGATGACCTTGGTGAGCTTAGATTGAATTTTTTTTATTCGCAATAAGTTTCATTTTTTAAGAATAATTACATTTATATCGTAGCTTTTCAACAAGGATCTCAAAGCGCTGCACACGACACAGTAGCGGCGGCAGACACTCAGCAAACAAATAATAACGATATTACAAATAGATTTTTAGAATCCATTTACGAAATACACCTAAAGTTTAATTAGCAGAAGCGTACGAATTGGTGTTAAGACGCATTTTTTAAGACGTCCGCAGCCTCAGAGATCCAAATTCGCGAGTTAACTAAATAATAAATTCCATTTATATAGCGGATTTTCAACAATAATCTCAAAGCACTGCACATGACACAGCAAGCATGAAAATAATCAAAATACATTTTAAGAATCCTTTTTTCTCAATGAAATAAACGTTTGACGAGTTGACGCGTATAACATCGGTTTCATTTTTTTTTAAATGACCACATACTCTATAGAGAGATTCCCTGATATGTTGTGGAAAGCGCGTTAAAAAGCCTGGGGGCTACAGGGGGAAACATCTCGGTCAACAATACACCGAAGCGTCGCCCTGGTAATTTAGAGAAGATCTGCATCACAATTGATGATGGTGGTGGTGGTGGTGATTTAATGATGGTTGATGCTGATAACACTGGTCAACAAAAAAACAACATTTTGTTTCTGGCCTCGACTTTTGCAGCTGTTCTAGAATAATTTCAGGGTGCCGATTCCAAATCTGATCTCAGATTTGCTCGATCGCATCTCATTTTTATGCTATCGGCATACCCCATTTTCATTGATTTTACCCGAAATTAACTCCGTCACTTATGATTGCAAGTTGTTGCGAGTCGGTGACTGCTTTAGTGTTAAAATACGGTGCTGTATTTTTAGGATAGTGTGTTTATAATATCATTTTATGTAGATATCCACATTTATTTAATATTTTTCTTCCGCAGTTTTTATTGAAAATGCAATATTTTATATCTCAAAAACCTGATGTGATAGACAAAAACTGCGGCCAGATTTGGAATCAGCACCCCAAAATTACATTAACACCGTTGGAATTACCTTATGCCAGAAAAAGTGTGTTGACCAGTGTTGTCAAAATTGCAATGGTGGTAGTACTCCAATTTTTAAATGCTGTTTGATTCTCTCTTCAACACACCGGTGGGCTAAAGAAGTGAATGATTTCGTCCTTTGAAAAACGTGACACATTTTTTTACTCTTTGACCGTGTCGGGTGGTGGAGGGTTACGACACATTTATAAATAACGCGATCCGACCCAAAAACCTTGATCATGAATCATATTGGTCGCGAAAGCCTCACACGTGTTAAACTGAGTGAAAAATATGATAATTGTTTTTTTACCATTTTATCTGGCAACAAAACTGACACCTTTTTTTACGAGGAGTCATGTTTGCATAGAATGCAAACAAAAAACACAACTCTGATAATGTATGCACTGTCCTTGAACTTGATTGGTCCACACCCGAGACAGCTTTCCTTAGAGCCTAGTCTCACATGGTGTTGGACCAGATGACGCCAAAAGGCGCACAACTCAAAGACAGCGCACCATCAGAGTTTGAGAGCTCTGGGTGAAGCATTTACACCATTGGAACCTCATTTGCCAGTAAAAAATATGATAATTGTTTTTTACCCTTCTATCTGGCAACAAAACTGACACCTTTTTTTAACAAGGAGTCATGTTTGCATAGACCACAATACCTGCAGTCGGAATGCAAACCAAAAACACAACTCTGATAATGTATGCACTGTCCTTGAACTTGATTGGTCCACACCCGAGACAGCTTTCCTTAGAGCCTAGTCTCACATGGTGTTGGACCAGATGACGCCAAAAGGCGCACAACTCAAAGACAACGCACCATCAGAGTATGAGAGCTCGGGGTAAGCATTTACACCATGGGAACCTCATTTGCCAGTAAAACATTATAATAATTGTTTTTTTACCCTTTTATCTGGCAACAAAACAGACACCTTTTTCACGAGGAGGTCTATGCAAACATGACACCTCGTAAAAAAAGGTGTCAGTTTTGTTGCCAGATAAAAGGGTAAAAAACCAATTATCAAACTGAGTGAAGTTTAACTCCACGTTCTGATGACGGGATCCACTTTGCACCAGACATGCCCTCTTACCGGCTTCACCGAGATGGGAGGGGCGGCCTGTGAGAGGGGGGGGGGCAGAAGGGAAGGGAGTGGGATCGTGAGGAAAGCCATAGGATCTGCGATGTATCCACAATCTGAAATACCGGGCTCGTTGTGACATATGATGCATTGCCTCTTTCGCAGGCGGGCGAGACGTGATTTACATCAAGCCATTTACAATACAACAGAGTAAAACACTAAAACACAACATTAGAATACGTTTTCCCCTTTTTTCTGGCAACAAAAAAGCTGTGTTAAGATTTTGATTCAAAGCTTTCGTGACTGCAGCAGGGATTCATATTGTTGGTTCTTTCGGTAAAGTCACGTAGAAGGGAAATAAAAAAAAAATAAAAAAAAATAAAACAATACAAATTCTTTTTCGATTTAAAGCTTTCGTGACTGCAGGGATTCATCTTCTTGGTTCTTTCGGTAAAGTCACGTAGAAGGGAGATAATAAAATAATAAAAATAAAACATAATAAAATACAATTCTCACGACGTTTCGGCCACAACGCAAGCAGCCGTCCGCAGGTGAAGAACAGGTCTGTCGGAAAGACAGCGTCATTCACCGACAGCCATTCAAGCCCTCTCAATCCCCTTCTCTCGAAACTTAGAATTTCTCATTTACTTGATACAGCGAGCGTGGCTGTGACGGTTCCACCTGAAGACGGAGGCTTGTGTTCCCTCCGAAACGTCGTGATTTTTTATTTTTTATTTTACTTTTATTAATTTATGGGTCCCTGTGTGACTGTGGGTCTCTGTGTGAGTCTATGGGTCTCTTTGTGAGCTTATAGGTCTCTGTGTGAGTCTATGGGTCCCTGTGTGACACTGTGGGTCTCTGTGTGAGTCTATGGGTCTCTTTGTGAGCTTATAGGTCTCTGTGTGAGTCTATGGGTCCCTGTGTGACACTGTGGGTCTCTGTGTAAGTCTATGGGTCTCTTTGTGAGCTTATAGGTATTTGTGTGAGTCTATAGGTCCCTGTGTGACACTGTGGGTCTCTGTGTAAGTCTATGGGTCTCTTTGTGAGCTTATAGGTCTCTTTGTGAGTCTATGGGTCTCTGTGTGACACTGTGGGTCTCTGTGTGAGTCTATGGGTCTCTTTGTGAGCTTATAGGTCTCTGTGTGAGTCTATGGGTCCCTGTGTGACACTGTGGGTCTCTGTGTAAGTCTATGGGTCTCTTTGTGAGCTTATAGGTCTCTGTGTGAGTCTATGGGTCCCTGTGTGACACTGTGGGTCTCTGTGTAAGTCTATGGGTCTCTTTGTGAGCTTATAGGTATCTGTGTGAGTCTATGGGTCCCTGTGTGACACTGTGGGTCTCTGTGTAAGTCTATGGGTCTCTTTGTGAGCTTATAGGTCTCTGTGTGAGTCTATGGGTCCCTGTGTGACACTGTGGGTCTCTGTGTAAGTCTATGGGTCTCTTTGTGAGCTTATAGGTCTCTGTGTGAGTCTATGGGTCCCTGTGTAACTTTGTGGGTCTCTGTGCAAGTCTATGGGTCTCTTTGTGAGCTTATAGGTCTCTGTGTGAGTCTATGGGTCCCTGTGTGACACTGTGGGTCTCTGTGTAAGTCTATGGGTCTCTTTGTGAGCTTATAGGTCTCTGTGTGAGTCTATGGGTCCCTGTGTGACACTGTGGGTCTCTGTGTGAGTCTATGGGTCTCTTTGTGAGCTTATAGGTATCTGTGTGAGTCTATGGGTCCCTGTGTGAGCCTATGATGTCTCCTCCTCTGTATTTGTGGATCGGGGTGGATGGCATTGATTCTAGATTTGCAGCTTTCGTGACTGCAAGGATTCATATTTTTAGGTTTTTTCTGTAAAGTCACGTAGATAAAAAATAAAAATTAATAAAAATAAAATAAAAAATATCAAGTGATACAGCAATTGTGCTGTGACGGTTCCACCTGAAGACGGAGGCTTGTGTTGCCTCCGAAATGTCGTGATTTTTTATTTTATATTTTACTTTTATTAATTTAAATTAAAAAAAAATTACCTACGTGACTTTACCGAAACAAACCCAAGAATATGAATCCTTGCAGTCACGTAAAACTTAAAATCTAGCAAATAACTACGATTATTTCATAGACACCCATAGACTCACATAGACACCCATAGACTCGCACAGAGACCCGTAGACTCATCACACAGAGACCCATAGACTCATCACACAGAGACCCATAGACTCATCACACAGAGACCCACAGACTCACACAGAGACCCGTAGACTCACCACACAGAGACCCATAGACTCATCACACAGAGACCCACAGACTCACACATAGACCCATAGACTCACCACACAGAGACCCATAGACTCATCACACAGAGACCCACAGACTCACACAGAGACCCGTAGACTCACCACACAGAGACCCATAGACTCACCACACAGAGACCCATAGACTCATCACACAGAGACCCACAGACTCACACAGAGACCCATAGACTCACCACACAGAGACCCATAGACTCATCACACAGAGACCCATAGACTCACACAGAGACCCGTAGACTCACCACACAGAGACCCATAGACTCATCACACAGAGACCCACAGACTCACACAGAGACCCGTAGACTCACCACACAGAGACCCATAGACTCATCACACAGAGACCCACAGACTCACACAGAGACCCATAGACTCATCACACAAAGACGCACAGACTCACACAGAGACCCGTAGACTCATCACACAGAGACCCACAGACTCACACAGAGACCCATAGACTCACACAGAGACCCATAGACTCACCACACAGAGACCCACAGACTCACACAGAGACCCATAGACTCATCACACAGAGACCCACAGACTCACACAGAGACCCGTAGACTCATCACACAGAGACCCACAGACTCACACAGAGACCCATAGACTCATCACACAGAGACCCACAGACTCACACAGAGACCCGTAGACTCATCACACAGAGACCCATAGACTCATCACACAGAGACCCACAGACTCACACAGAGACCCACAGACTCACACAGAGACCCATAGACTCATCACACAGAGACCCATAGACTCACCACACAGAAACCCACAGACTCACACAGAGACCCATAGACTCATCACACAGAGACCCACATACTCATCACACAGAGACCCATAGACTCATCACACAGAGACCCATAGACTCACCACACAGAGACCCACAGACTCACACAGAGACCCACAGACTCACCACACAGAGACCCGTAGACTCATCACACAGAGACCCATAGACTCACCACACAGAGACCCACAGACTCATCACACAGAGACCCATAGACTCACCACACAGAGACCCACAGACTCACACAGAGACCCACAGACTCACCACACAGAGACCCGTAGACTCATCACACAGAGACCCATAGACTCATCACACAGAGACCCACAGACTCACACAGAGACCCGTAGACTCATCACACAGAGACCCACAGACTCATCACACAGAGACCCACAGACTCATCACACAGAGACCCATAGACTCACCACACAAAGACCCACAGACTCACACAGAGACCCACAGACTCACTACACAGAGACCCGTAGACTCATCACACAGAGACCCATAGACTCATCACACAGAGACCCACAGACTCACACAGAGACCCGTAGACTCATCACACAGAGACCCATAGACTCATCACACAGAGACCCACAGACTCACACAGAGACCCACAGACTCATCACACAGAGACCCATAGACTCACCACACAAAGACCCACAGACTCACACAGAGACCCACAGACTCACTACACAGAGACCCGTAGACTCATCACACAGAGACCCATAGACTCATCACACAGAGACCCACAGACTCACACAGAGACCCGTAGACTCATCACACAGAGACCCATAGACTCATCACACAGAGACCCACAGACTCACACAGAGACCCGTAGACTCATCACACAGAGACCCATAGACTCACCACACAGAGACCCACAGACTCACAAAGAGACCCATAGACTCAATCGTTCGTGTTAGTTCACAACCGCTCGGCACAGACCCACGATGCTTCACTCACCGGCTTTGTGCGTCCGTGATGGTCCGCGACTCCCAGGGAGAGAATGGCGATGAGGAGTGAGACGAAGAGAGGGGAGAGGCGAGCCATGGCGACGGTCGCTCTACACACACAGGGAAGGCGTGGGATGACAGAGGGACACAGGGAGAGACGGGATTATTGTAATTGTCCTGGTTTGAGTGTAGTGGTTTAGCCATGTTTGTTTGCTGTAGCACAGAGTTAGACTGATGGCCTTAATCTAAGTGGTCTGGTACAAAAACTGACACTGATAAAAACTGACACTAATAATGATATGCAATCATGATATGCAATCATTATCAGAGTTGTTTCTTTTTGTTTGCATTTTTGACTGCTTGTGTTGTGGTTATTGCAAACATGATGCCTTGTATAAAGCTGTCAGTTTTTGTACCAGTTGAAAGGGTAAAAACCTCTTACTATATTTTGCCACTGGTAAAGGAGATGTCTCATAGTCTAAGTTGTCTTGTGGTTGTTGTTGTTGTTTGACTTGCATCCCACTGGGATTTTTGCACACAGCGCTGGTGTAACGTTGCTTTTTTCTGCAATATTTTGCTGTCTTTTCTTGGATTTTCTGTTTGCACTCAGTCCCATATAGTCACTTTAAGATGTTTTTTTGTTCATGTTTTTGTTTTTTTGTTTGTTGCGGTTGCACCCGATTCAAGAGCCGAATGGCTCACAGGGCTCTATACCTAATCAATGAACTTGAACTTGAGGAGGCAAGTTGTACTCATCTCGTCAATAAGCATAAAGCATCGTGCGACACCCGGTCATCCTCGCAGCAGAGGTCGCAACCGGGTACCCGATACCCGTACCCTACCCGATACCCGTTCCCTACCCGATACCCGTACCCTACCCGATACCCGTACCCTACCCGATACCCGTTCCCTACCCGATACCCGTACCCTACCCGATACCCGAACCCTACCCGATACCCGTACCCTACCCGATACCCGTACCCTACCCGATACCCGTACCCTACCCGATACCCGTACCCTACCCGATACCCGTACCCTACCCGATACCTGTACCCTACCCGATACCCGTACCCTACCTGATACCCGTACCCTACCCGATACCCGTACCTTACCCAATACCCGTACCCTACCCAATACCCAGCTACCCGTACCCGGCTGGGTACGGGTACCCGTTTGTGACCCTGGTGCGGCCAGGTACGGGTAGGCCGTGAGTCACTGGTGAGTCGCCGTGTGTCACTCATTTCCCAACGTCTTGTCTCTTCTCACAATTCAAGTTCCTAGAATCAACCCACCCGCTCCTGCAACATGGCTTCATCCCAGAGGTCGCAATCAGGTACCCGATACCCGTACCCTACCCGTACCCGGCCGGGTGAGGGTAGGGTACGGGTACGGCCGGGTACGGGTACCCGTTTGCGACCCTGGTGCGGCCGGGTACGGATACGGGTAAGGAATCAAAACCCGTTTGCGAGCTCTGCATAAGCAGCAGCGGCTTTTGGCTAACCATCGAGCACAGACGATCAGCGCATCGCGAGCCTTGAGATGCGCTTCTGCGGCCGTCTGGAACGCTCTTCTATCCGATATTCGGGATGCCACTGGAGCAATGCATTTAAAAGCATCAACATTAAATTTCTATTTGAAACTTTCGTGACTGCAGGGATTCATCTTCTTGGTTCTTTCGGTAAAGTCATGTAGAAGGGAAATAATGAAATAATAAAAATAAAATAATAAAATAATTCTCAGCGCTGTCTCCCCGACAGACCTGGTCCTCACCTGAGGACGGCTGCTTGCGTTGTGGCCGAAACCTCGTGAGAATTATTTTATTATGTTTAATTTTTATTATTTTATTACTTCCCTTCTACGTGACTGTAGCATCAACATTGAGAACTAATTTCTTCAGAAGATCTTCTTGTGTTGACTTTGTTGTATTTCCCCCGCACCTCCGATTATCACTGGTCAACACACTTTTTCTGGCATAAGGTAATTCCAACGGTAAGGTAATTTTGGGGTGCTGATTCCAAATCTGGCATCAGTTTTTGTCTATCACATCAGGTTTTTGAGATCTCAAATATTGCATTTTCAATCAAAACTGCAGAAGAAAAATGTTAAATAAATGTGGATATCTACATAAAATGATGTATTATAAACACACTATCCTAAAAATACAGCACCGTATTTTAACACTAAAGCAGTCACTGACTCGCAACAACTTGCAATCATAAGTGACAGAGCTAATTTCGGGTAAAATCAATGAAAATGGGGTATGCCGATAGCATAAAAATGAGATGTGATAGAGCAAATCTGAGATCAGATTTGGAATCAGCACCCTGAAATTAGTCTAGAACAGCTGCAAAAGTCCGGGCCAGAAAGAAATGTTTTTTTTTGTTGACCAGTGTTATCTATCATCTTCTTGATTCTTTCGGTAAAGTCACGTAGAAGGGAAATAATAAAATAATAAAAATAAAACATAATAATATAATTCTCACGACGTTTCGGCCACAACGCAAGCAGCCGTCCTCAGGTGAAGAACAGGTCTGTCGGAAAGACAGCGTCTGAATGAAGAGGTTTGAAGATTCGAAGATTCGAAGGTAAGCTCTGCTGTTTGTTTCACACGTGTGATCTGTGCACGAACTGTATATCATTCAGACGCTGTCTTTCCGACAGACCTGTTCTTCACCTGAGGACGGCTGCTTGCGTTGTGGCCGAAACGTCGTGAGAATTATTTAATTGCTTTATTTTTATTATTTCCCTTCTACGTGACTTTACCGAAAGAACCAAGAAGATGAATCCCTGCAGTCACGAAAGCTTTAAATCGAAATCTGTCTATTGTTGTTGTATCCTCAAAATTTGTAACTCAATTTTAACCAACTTCCCAATGTGGTATCGACTGCAAACTCGGTATACTTATGTCATACTGATGACAATACTATGTTCTATCATAAAAAATACAATATTTTTTTTTTAACATCATTTTTTATGTTATGTTTCGGCTTGGGTCTAATTTTCTACGTTCAACTGACGTTGCCTGTAAATCACCACGGCCCCTTACGTCGTGGCAAGCTTCGGGGCCACTTCCTGGAGTCGTGGAGTTCTGCCATTACTAGTACATTTCATAAAAGCGTGTTTTTAAAAAAATAGTGTTTTTAAATGTTACTTATTTAATGGTATGATATAGAATGACGTGAAAGTGCTGCATAGACAGTGGGGTCTCGTTTAACGCGCTAGTAGTAGATGTGTTCCTGAAAAATTCCGTGTTAAGTGAAAATTATTTCCCCATAAACAATGCAACGATAAAGTTTGTCGAGATGTGATGTACTCCTACACACACGCGGTAAGATGGACACACTGCACACCGCGTTAGTGTGTCATTTCGCGTTACCCTATCACTCACACAGAGACCCATAGACTCATCACACAGAGACCCGTAGACTCATCACACAGAGACCCGTAGACTCATCACACAGAGACCCATAGACTCATCACACAGATACCCACAGACTCATCACACAGAGACCCACAGACTCATCACACAGAGACCCATAGACTCATCACACAGATACCCACAGACTCATCACACAGAGACCCACAGACTCATCACACAGAGACCCACAGACTCACCACACAGAGACCTATAGACTCATCACACAGAGACCCATAGACTCATCACACAGAGACCCATAGACTCATCACACAGAGACCCATAGACTCATCACACAGAGACCCATAGACTCGTCACACAGATACCCACAGACTCATCACACAGAGACCCACAGACTCATCACACAGAGACCCATAGACTCATCACACAGATACCCACAGACTCATCACACAGAGACCCACAGACTCACCACACAGAGACCTATAGACTCATCACACAGAGACCCATAGACTCATCACACAGAGACCCATAGACTCATCACACAGAGACCCATAGACTCATCACACAGAGACCCGTAGACTCATCACACAGAGACCCATAGACTCATCACACAGAGACCCATAGACTTTTCACACAGAGACCTATAGACTCATCACACAGAGACCCACAGACTCATCACACAGAGACCCGTAGACTCACCACACAGAGACCCATAGACTCATCACACAGAGACCCACAGACTCATCACACAGAGACCCGTAGACTCATCACACAGAGACACGTAGACTCATCACACAGAGACCCACAGACTCATCACACAGAGACCCGTAGACTCACCACACAGAGACCCATAGACTCATCACACAAAGACCCGTAGACTCATCACACAGAGACCCGTAGACTCACCACACAGAGACCCATAGACTCATCACACAGAGACCCGTAGACTCATCACACAGAGACACGTAGACTCATCACACAGAGACCCACAGACTCATCACACAGAGACCCACAGACTCATCACACAGAGACCCGTAGACTCACCACACAGAGACCCGTAGACCCACCACACAGAGACCCACAGACTCATCACACAGAGACCTATAGACTCATCACACAGAGACCCATAGACTCATCACACAGAGACCCATAGACTCATCACACAGAGATCCATAGACTCATCACACAGAGACCCACAGACTCATCACACAGAGACCCACAGACTCACCACACAGAGACCCGTAGACTCATCACACAGAGACCCATAGACTCATCACAGAGACCCATAGACTCATCACAGAGACCCATAGACTCATCACAGAGACCCATAGACACATCACACAGAGACCCACAGAATCATCACACAGAGATCCGTAGACCCGTAGAGACCCACAGACTCATCACACCGAGACCCGTAGACTCACCACACAGAGACCCACAGACTCACCACACAGAGACCCATAGACTCACCACACAGAGACCCACAGACTCACCACACAGACCCACAGACTCACCACACAGAGACCCATAGACTCACCATACAGAGACCCATAAACTCACCACACAGAGACCCACAGACTCATCACACAGAGACCCATAGACTGATCACACAGAGACCCATAGACTCATCACACAGAGACCCATAGACTCATCACACAGACCCATAGACTCATCACACAGAGACCCATAGACTCATCACACAGACCCATAGACTCATCACACAGAGACCCATAAACTCACCACACAGAGACCCACAGACTCATCACACAGAGACCCACAGACTCATCACACAGAGACCCATAGACTCATCACACAGAGACCCATAGACTCATCACACAGACCCATAGACTCATCACACAGAGACCCATAGACTCACCACACAGACCCATAGACTCATCACACAGAGACCCGTAGACTCATCACACAGACCCATAGACTCATCACACAGAGACCCATAGACTCATCACACAGAGACCCATAGACTCACCACACAGAGACCCATAGACTCACCACACAGAAACCCACAGACTCACCACACGGAGACCCACAGACTCACCACACAGAGACCCACAGACTCACCACACAGACCCACAGACTCACCACACAGAGACCCATAGACTCACCACACAGAGACCCATAAACTCACCACACAGAGACCCACAGACTCATCACACAGAGACCCATAAACTCATCACACAGAAACCCATAGACTCATCACACAGATACCCACAGACTCATCACACAGAGACCCATAGACTGATCACACAGAGAACCATAGACACATCACACAGAGACCCATAGACTCATCACACAGAGACCCATAGACTCATCACACAGACCCATAGACTCATCACACAGAGACCCATAGACTCATCACACAGAGACCCATAGACTCACCACACAGAGACCCATAGACTCACCACACAGACCCATATACTCATCACACAGAGACCCATAGACTCATCACACAGAGACCCATAGACTCACCACACAGAGACCCATAGACTCACCACACAGACCCATAGACTCATCACACAGAGACCCGTAGACTCATCACACAGAGACCCATAGACTCATCACACAGACCCATAGACTCATCACACAGAGACCCATAGACTCATCACACAGAGACCCATAGACTCACCACACAGAGACCCATAGACTCACCACACAGACCCATAGACTCATCACACAGAGACCCATAGACTCACCACACAGACCCATAGACTCATCACACAGTGACCCGTAGACTCATCACACAGACCCATAGACTCATCACACAGAGACCCATAGACTCATCACACAGAGACCCATAGAATCAGCACACAGAGACCCATAGACTCACCACACACACCCATAGACTCATCACACAGAGACCCGTAGACTCATCACACAGAGACCCATAGACTCATCACACAGACCCATAGACTCATCACACAGAGACCCATATACTCATCACACAGAGACCCATAAACTCACCACACAGAGACCCATAGACTCACCACACAGACCCATAGACTCATCACACAGAGACCCGTAGACTCATCACACAGACCCATAGACTCATCACACAGAGACCCATAGACTCATCACACAGAGACCCGTAGACTCATCACACAGACCCATAGACTCATCACACAGAGACCCATAGACTCACCACACAGAGACCCATAGACTCATCACACAGACCCATAGACTCATCACACAGAGACCCATAGACTCACCACACAGAGACCCACAGACTCATCACACAGAAACCCACAGACTCATCACACAGAGACCCATAGACTCATCACACAGAGACCCATAGACTCATCACACAGACCCATAGACTCATCACACAGAGACCCATAGACTCATCACACAGACCCATAGACTCATCACACAGAGACCCAAACTCCAAATACACAGCAGGCGTCAGGGTTGGAATTGAACCACAACCTCTTTTATTAAAGGCGAAGTTTGTTAACATATTCCAGCCACCGTGGTGGACCCACAGCTACAACAACCACAGCCACATCCACCACATCCACAGCTTGCGAATGAAGCAAAGGTGACCTTACCAGGTTGATCCGAGTGAACTTGGCCTGGGATGAACGTTGCCTTTATACACGGGAGAGTGGGAGGGGCGGAGTGAGGGTGGGAGGGAGGGAGGAGTGGGAGAGGGGCGGAGTGAGGGTGGGAGGGAGGAGAGTGGGGGAGTAAGGGTGGGAGGGAGGGAGAGTGGGGGGGTGTAAGGGTGGGAGGGAGGGAGAGTGGGGGGGGGTGTAAGGGTGGAGAGTGGGGGGGGGGGGGTGTAAGGGGTGGGAGGAGGGAGAGTGGGGGGGGGGCGGAGTGAGGGAGGGAGGGAGAGTGGGGGGGGGTGTAAGGGTTGGGAGGGAGGGAGAGTGGG
>NC_136329.1:5039131-5081631 GCF_964198595.1 Lampetra fluviatilis
GGGAGGGAGGGAGAGTGGGGGGGTGTAAGGGTGGGAGGAGGGGAGAGTGGGGGGGGGTGTAAGGGTGGGAGAGTGGGGGGGGGGGTGTAAGGGTGGAGGGAGGGAGAGTGGGGGGGGGCGGAGTGAGGGAGGGAGGGAGGGAGAGTGGGGGGGGTGTAAGGGTGGGAGGGAGGGAGAGTGGGGGGGCGGAGTGAGGGTGGGAGGGAGGGAGAGTGGGGGGAGTAAGGGTGGGAGGGAGGGAGAGTGGGGGGGTGTAAGGGTGGGAGGGAGAGTGGGGGTGTGTAAGGGTGGGAGGGAGGGAGAGTGGGGGGGGCGGAGTGAGGGTGGGAGGGAGGGAGAGTGGGGGGAGTAAGGGTGGGAGGGAGGGAGAGTGGGGGGGTGTAGGGTGGGAGGGAGAGTGGGGGGGTGTAAGGGTGGGAGGGAGGGAGAGTGGGGGGGGTGTGAGGGTGGGAGGGAGGGAGAGTGGGGGGGGGTGTAAGGGTGGGAGGGAGGGAGAGTGGGGGGGTGTAAGGGTGGGAGGGAGGGAGAGTGGGGGGGGTGGAGTGAGGGTGGGAGGGAGGGAGAGTGGGGGGAAGTAAGGGTGGGAGGGCGGGAGAGTGGGGGGGTGGAGTGAGGGTGGGTGGGAGGGAGGGAGAGTGGGGGGGGTGGGGTGAGAAGAGGGTGGGGGGGGCAGGGTGGGTGGGGGGGGGGACGGTGGGGGGAGGGACAGGGTGGATGGGGGGGGGCAGGGTGGATGGGGGGGGGCAGGGTGGGTGGGTGGGTGTGGAACAGGATGGGTGGGTGGGAGAGGCAGATTTGCTGATGGCAGTCATTCTATCGACTGGTGAAAATGAACCAGAGGAGGTTACTGAACAAGTTCACGAAACTTCTGAAAAGGTGGGGCCCAAGATGGAGTCCGTTCCCCTGTTACGCTGCGCGTCGTTTTCATACCGCCAATTGGATGTATAACGCGATGAATCTATTAGGGAACGAATCTTTTTTTTACAACGCAAATTGTACGTAGTAACGTAATCGCGTGGACAGAACTACGCCGCGTGAGTAGACATTAGCGGTTCGTAATGGCCGCCTCGTCATCGCCCAAGGCATCGTGGTGCTTCGGGATGCTGCTGAACCAGAAGTCGCAAACGGGTTTTGATTCCTTACCCGTAACCGTACCCTGCTGCACCAGGGTCGCAAACGGGTACCCGTACCCGGCCGTAGCCGTACCCTACCCGTACCCGGCCGGGTATGGGTAGGGTACGGGTATCGGATACCCGATTGCGACCTCTGGGATGAAGCCACGTTGCAGGCGCGGGTGGGTTGATTCTAGGAACTTGAATTGTGAGAAGAGACAAGACGTTGGGAAATGAGTGACAAACGGTGACTCACCAGTGACTCACAGTCTACCCGTACCCGTACCCGGCCGTACCCGTACCTTACCCGTACCCGGGCGAACACCATATGAGACTAGGCTCTAAAGAAAGCTGTCTCTGGTGTCGACCAATCAGTTTCAAAGACAATGCATAAATTATCAGACTATTGTTTTTTGTTTGCATTTGACTGCAAGTGTTGTGGTTAATGTAAGCATGATTCCTTGCAAAAGGTGTCAGTTTTGTTGCCAGAAAAAAGGGGGAAACCCCTATTAGTATATTTTGGTACTGGCAAATGAGGTCCCATGATAAAAGCCTATTGTTAACTTACAAAGTGGTGAACCATCTTAACCCCAGCCTACACCATTGACCCGTGTGTCCCCCTCGAGGTCCCGAAGATCTGGGGGGTGCAGATCTTCTCTCTGCCTTCTCAGGTGGAGGCTTCTTCGGTCTGTGGGTGACCGAGATGTTTTCCCGTGAAGCCCCCATGCTATGACCCTTGGTCTACACCCATTTAAAACCTTTTAAAACAGTCTGCCTCAGCAGCAGACCATGCTTTTCCACCTGATGTAATCGCGCCGGCTGGTGGACAGGGGCGGCAACTGTGGTGGACAGAGAGTACACACGCCGGTGAGGGTGTGTTGGCAGAGCGGAGAATCTAGGGCAAGGGTCACAGAGGACCTCATCTGGAGGCCCCTGGAACCCGCTAGTGGGTTCGAGAAGGGGGCGTGGTCAGGGCGGAGACAGGCCACGCCGGGAGCATAAAAGGAGCTAAGAGCGGGAGCTCGAGGCTGCCGGTTCTGGGAATGGACTCGTCTCGTCGTTGCTGTCGTCTCTTCGCCGTCGTTGCTAAACGTCTCCGCTAGATATTGCGCTACAAGGTAGTAGTTGGCTATCTCAGTCGGCGCCGTCAGTTTTAGACGGCTAGTGTTGTGTACAGGCTGGGCTGAGCTACTGTGGAGAGTGTGTTGACGAGACCGTGGAAGTTGTTTAATAAAGAAGGTGCCTCCTGCAAACTCTGTCTCCGAATCAGTGACACTACGAATGTATACAATGCAATATAGACAGTACTCAGTGTCAGATTTAGTTAGTGGAATTTTACATAAACACTAAAAAAAATGTATTTCAACATTTTTATACGAATCTTTAATGACTGAAATTTTGCGATAACTGAATAAACTTTAAAAAATATTTATTTTTGAAACCGTTTGCCTGGCGAAGACAGGATTTGTGAACTAGTATACAATAATATGGAAGACTATAGCTATGTACAGCGCCGAGAAAAAGTTTGCAAACCCCAATGATAAACACATTCCTGCGGAGGGAGCTGGTAGGAAGGTTGGGTTGCTCGGTCAATGGCCTGCAGGGTCAACGGCGGCGTGGTGTATTCCGCAAATATGCCCGACTGTGAGGGTGGGCAACAAGCCGGCGTGAGTAGGTTAAATGTTGAGTTTTATAAGGGCACCACGGGGTGAGCAGCCCCTCCCCACCCAGCCCCACCCCTCCCTCCCACCCCCCACCCAGCCCCACCCTCCCCACCCAGCCCCTCCCCACCCAGCCCCACCCCTCCCACCTCCCACCAAGACCCACCCTCCCCACCCAGCCCCTCCCCACCCTCCCCACCCAGCCCATCCCCACCCTCCCCTCCCCACCCAGCCCCTCCCCACCCAGCCCCTCCCCACCCTCCCCACCCAGCCCATCCCCACCCTCCCCCTCCCCACCCAGCCCCTCCCCACCCAGCCCCTCCCCACCCTCCCCTCCCAGCCCATCCCCACCCTCCCCTCCCCACCCAGCCCCTCCCCACCCAGCCCCTCCCCACCCTCCCCTCCCCACCCAGCCCCTCCCTGCACGACGGACGGACACTAATCCCCTGTGGGCTGGTGGAACCAGTGGGTTCCTACCATATTCATGGAAATGCCATACTTTTACCAAGATAGCAGCCTTCTTAAATCGACACCGCTCTTAAATATCCAATAGGGTTTATATTAACTAATTTCATGTCTTTTGAAACAAAATCATGTATGAAGTAAACAATGAGTACCAAAGGTTCAGGGTATGTGGAAAATTAAGTAAATCCCTGGTTTCATTAGCTCAATTAAGGGAGTAATTAAATTCAGGTGTTTAAATAATTAGGTAGATCTTATGGGGTGAGTTTTGGGGGCCCCTACCCTATATAAAGATTAGAAAATTCATGAGTTTGGTCTTCACCATACAGGTGTGGGGAAGCAAGTCATGCTACGACAAAAAAAAATCTCTGAGGACCTCAGAAAAATAGATGTTGATGCTTATTAGTCCAGAAATGGTTACAAAACCACTCCTAACGATTTGGGGCTCCACCAATCCACTGTCAGACAGATAGTCTACAAATGGAGAAAGTTCATGACGACTGTCACTCGACTCAGGAGCGGTCATCCTACCAAAATCTCTCCGAGAACAAATTGGACAATTATCAAGGAAGTCACAACTAGCCAGAGGTGGGACAAAGTCATTGTTATGCAAGTCCAAGTCGAGTCGCAAGTCATCAAATTCATGACTCGAGTCTGACTCGAGTCCAAGTCACATGACTCGAGTCCACATCTCATAGGTGGGACAAAGTCATTGTTATGCAAGTCCAAGTCGAGTCGCAAGTCATCAAATTCATGACTCGAGTCTGACTCGAGTCCAAGTCACATGACTCGAGTCCACACCTCTGCAAATAGCCCCATGCAGAGAAACATCCAAGGATCCGTAGGCCACTCTCGCCAATGTGAGTGTTCATGACTCAACTATCAGAAAAAGTTTAACACGTGGCAGGCTTTCGCGACCAATATTATTCATAATAATAAACGTTTTTGGGTTAGATCGCGTTATTTATAAATGTGTCGTAACCCTCCACCACCCGACACTGCCAATCAGCAAAAAAGTGTCAATTCGCCCGATGATGCTGGATGCAATTACCAGCGAAACGTCGCACTACTCAAAAATTGTAAATATTGTGGTTTCACGCTTCAACACACCGGTGGGCTAAAGTAGTGAACTATTTGTCTTTTGTCAACGTGACACCGTATGGACCTACACACTACGTTTCCCTCTACAAGAATACGGGTAAACAGTATGGGTTGACAGCTATGTATTTCCCCCCCACCGGAACGAGGTCTCTGAGTTCGCGAATTCTGCTGTTCGCAGAGCGTTTTCAAGAGAAGGGTTTAGTGTGTACACACACGACGAGATTACAGAGGGTGAACAAGATAATCGGAGTCACGCGTGCGTGGAATGCACGTGAGAGAACAGCTATTTGGTGGGGTGTCGAGTGAGTGAGTAGGTGAATGGGTGAGTGAGTGAGTAGGTGAATGGGTGAGTAGGTGAATGGGTGAGTAGGTGAATGGGTGAGTAGGTGAATGGGTGAGTAGGTACATTGCTGAGTGAGTAGATGAATGGGTGAGTGGGTGAATGGGTGAGTGTGAGTAGGTGAATGGATGAGTGAGTAGGTGAATGGATGAATGGGTGAGTAGGTGAATGGGTGAGTGAGTAGGTGAATGGATGAGTGAGTAGGTGAATGGGTGAGTGTGAGTGGGTGAATGGGTGAGTGGGTGAATGGGTGAGTAGGTGAATGGGTGAGTGAGTAGATGAATGAGTGAGTGGGTGAATGGGTGAGTGTGAGTGAGTGAGTGAGTAGGTGAATGAGTGAGTAGGTGAATGGGTGAGTAGGTGAATGGATGAGTGAGTAGGTGAATGGGTGAGTAGGTGAATGGGTGAGTGTGAGTGGGTGAGTGAGTGAGTGAGTGAGTAGGTGAATGGGTGAATGGGTGAGTAGGTGAATGGGTGAGTAGGTGAATGGGTGAGTATGAGTGGGTGAGTGAGTGAGTGAGTAGGTGAATGGGTGAGTGGGTGAATGGGTGAGTGTGAGTGGATGAGTGAGTGAATGGGTGAGTGAGTAGGTGAATGGGTGAGTAGGTGAATGGGTGAGTAGGTGAATGGGTGAGTGGGTGAATGGGTGAGTGTGAGTGGGTGAGTGAGTGAGTGAGTAGGTGAATGGGTGAGTGTGAATGGGTGAGTGAGTGAGTAGGTGAATGGGTGAGTAGGTGAATGGGTGAGTAGGTGAATGGGTGAGTAGGTGAATGGGTGAGTAGGTACATTGCTGAGTGAGTAGATGAATGGGTGAGTGGGTGAATGGGTGAGTGTGAGTAGGTGAATGGATGAGTGAGTAGGTGAATGGATGAATGGGTGAGTAGGTGAATGGGTGAGTGAGTAGGTGAATGGATGAGTGAGTAGGTGAATGGGTGAGTGTGAGTGGGTGAATGGGTGAGTGGGTGAATGGGTGAGTAGGTGAATGGGTGAGTGAGTAGATGAATGAGTGAGTGGGTGAATGGGTGAGTGTGAGTGAGTGAGTGAGTGAGTAGGTGAATGAGTGAGTAGGTGAATGGGTGAGTAGGTGAATGGATGAGTGAGTAGGTGAATGGGTGAGTAGGTGAATGGGTGAGTGTGAGTGGGTGAGTGAGTGAGTGAGTGAGTAGGTGAATGGGTGAATGGGTGAGTAGGTGAATGGGTGAGTAGGTGAATGGGTGAGTATGAGTGGGTGAGTGAGTGAGTGAGTAGGTGAATGGGTGAGTGGGTGAATGGGTGAGTGTGAGTGGATGAGTGAGTGAATGGGTGAGTGAGTAGGTGAATGGGTGAGTAGGTGAATGGGTGAGTAGGTGAATGGGTGAGTGGGTGAATGGGTGAGTGTGAGTGGGTGAGTGAGTGAGTGAGTAGGTGAATGGGTGAGTGTGAATGGGTGAATGGGTGAGTAGGTGAATGGGTGAGTAGGTGAATGGGTGAGTAGGTACATTGCTGAGTGAGTAGATGAATGGGTGAGTGGGTGAATGGGTGAGTGTGAGTGGATGAGTGAGTGAGTAGGTGAATGGGTGAATGGGTGAGTAGGTGAATGGGTGAGTAGGTGAATGGGTGAGTAGGTGAATGGGTGAGTAGGTGAATGGGTGAGTGAGTGAGTGAATAGGTGAATGGGTGAGTAGGTGAATGGGTGAGTGGGTGAATGGGTGAGTGTGAGTGGATGAGTGAGTGAGTAGGTGAATGGGTGAATGGGTGAGTAGGTGAATGGGTGAGTAGGTGAATGGGTGAGTAGGTGAATGGGTGAGTGAGTGAGTGAATAGGTGAATGGGTGAGTAGGTGAATGGGTGAGTGGGTGAATGGGTGAGTGTGAGTGGATGAGTGAGTGAGTAGGTGAATGGGTGAATGGGTGAGTAGGTGAATGGGTGAGTAGGTGAATGGGTGAGTAGGTGAATGGGTGAGTGAGTGAGTGAATAGGTGAATGGGTGAGTAGGTGAATGGGTGAGTAGGTGAATGGGTGAGTAGGTGAATGGGTGAGTAGGTGAATGGGTGAGTAGGTGAATGGGTGAGTGAGTGAATAGGTGAATGGGTGAGTAGGTGAATGGGTGAGTAGGTGAATGGGTGAGTATGAGTGGGTGAGTGAGTGAGTGAGTGAGTAGGTGAATGGGTGAGTAGGTGAATGGGTGAGTAGGTGAATGGGTGAGTATGAGTGGGTGAGTGAGTGAGTGAATAGGTGAATGGGTGAGTGGGTGAATGGGTGAGTGTGAGTGGATGAGTGAGTGAGTGAGTAGGTGAATGGGTGAATGGGTGAGTAGGTGAATGGGTGAGTAGGTGAATGGGTGAGTAGGTGAATGGGTGAGTGAGTGAGTGAATAGGTGAATGGGCGAGTAGGTGAATGGGTGAGTAGGTGAATGGGTGAGTATGAGTGGGTGAGTGAGTGAGTGAGTAGGTGAATGGGTGAGTGTGAATGGGTGAATGGGTGAGTAGGTGAATGGGTGAGTAGGTGAATGGGTGAGTAGGTACATTGCTGAGTGAGTAGATGAATGGGTGAGTGGGTGAATGGGTGAGTGTGAGTGGATGAGTGAGTGAGTAGGTGAATGGGTGAATGGGTGAGTAGGTGAATGGGTGAGTAGGTGAATGGGTGAGTAGGTGAATGGGTGAGTGAGTGAGTGAGTGAGTGAATAGGTGAATGGGTGAGTAGGTGAATGGGTGAGTGGGTGAATGGGTGAGTGTGAGTGGATGAGTGAGTGAGTAGGTGAATGGGTGAATGGGTGAGTAGGTGAATTGGTGAGTAGGTGAATGGGTGAGTAGGTGAATGGGTGAGTGAGTGAGTGAATAGGTGAATGGGTGAGTAGGTGAATGGGTGAGTAGGTGAATGGGTGAGTAGGTGAATGGGTGAGTAGGTGAATGGGTGAGTGAGTGAGTGAGTGAATAGGTGAATGGGTGAGTAGGTGAATGGGTGAGTAGGTGAATGGGTGAGTATGAGTGGGTGAGTGAGTGAGTGAGTAGGTGAATGGGTGAGTAGGTGAATGGGTGAGTAGGTGAATGGGTGAGTAGGTACATTGCTGAGTGAGTAGATGAATGGGTGAGTGGGTGAATGGGTGAGTGTGAGTGGATGAGTGAGTGAGTAGGTGAATGGGTGAATGGGTGAGTAGGTGAATGGGTGAGTAGGTGAATGGGTGAGTAGGTGAATGGGTGAGTGAGTGAGTGAGTGAGTGAATAGGTGAATGGGTGAGTAGGTGAATGGGTGAGTGGGTGAATGGGTGAGTGTGAGTGGATGAGTGAGTGAGTAGGTGAATGGGTGAATGGGTGAGTAGGTGAATTGGTGAGTAGGTGAATGGGTGAGTAGGTGAATGGGTGAGTGAGTGAGTGAATAGGTGAATGGGTGAGTAGGTGAATGGGTGAGTAGGTGAATGGGTGAGTAGGTGAATGGGTGAGTAGGTGAATGGGTGAGTGAGTGAGTGAGTGAGTGAATAGGTGAATGGGTGAGTAGGTGAATGGGTGAGTAGGTGAATGGGTGAGTATGAGTGGGTGAGTGAGTGAGTGAGTAGGTGAATGGGTGAGTAGGTGAATGGGTGAGTAGGTGAATGGGTGAGTATGAGTGGGTGAGTGAGTGAGTGAGTGAATAGGTGAATGGGTGAGTGGGTGAATGGGTGAGTGTGAGTGGATGAGTGAGTGAGTGAGTAGGTGAATGGGTGAATGGGTGAGTAGGTGAATGGGTGAGTAGGTGAATGGGTGAGTAGGTGAATGGGTGAGTGAGTGAGTGAATAGGTGAATGGGTGAGTAGGTGAATGGGTGAGTAGGTGAATGGGTGAGTATGAGTGGGTGAGTGAGTGAGTGAGTGAGTGAGTGAGTAGGTGAATGGGTGAGTGTGAATGGGTGAATGGGTGAGTAGGTGAATGGGTGAGTAGGTGAATGGGTGAGTAGGTACATTGCTGAGTGAGTAGATGAATGGGTGAGTGGGTGAATGGGTGAGTGTGAGTGGATGAGTGAGTGAGTAGGTGAATGGGTGAATGGGTGAGTAGGTGAATGGGTGAGTAGGTGAATGGGTGAGTAGGTGAATGGGTGAGTGAGTGAGTGAATAGGTGAATGGGTGAGTAGGTGAATGGGTGAGTGGGTGAATGGGTGAGTGTGAGTGGATGAGTGAGTGAGTAGGTGAATGGGTGAATGGGTGAGTAGGTGAATGGGTGAGTAGGTGAATGGGTGAGTAGGTGAATGGGTGAGTGAGTGAGTGAATAGGTGAATGGGTGAGTAGGTGAATGGGTGAGTGGGTGAATGGGTGAGTGTGAGTGGATGAGTGAGTGAGTAGGTGAATGGGTGAATGGGTGAGTAGGTGAATGGGTGAGTAGGTGAATGGGTGAGTAGGTGAATGGGTGAGTAGGTGAATGGGTGAGTGAGTGAGTGAGTGAATAGGTGAATGGGTGAGTAGGTGAATGGGTGAGTAGGTGAATGGGTGAGTATGAGTGGGTGAGTGAGTGAGTGAGTAGGTGAATGGGTGAGTAGGTGAATGGGTGAGTAGGTGAATGGGTGAGTATGAGTGGGTGAGTGAGTGAGTGAGTGAATAGGTGAATGGGTGAGTGGGTGAATGGGTGAGTGTGAGTGGATGAGTGAGTGAGTGAGTAGGTGAATGGGTGAATGGGTGAGTAGGTGAATGGGTGAGTAGGTGAATGGGTGAGTAGGTGAATGGGTGAGTAGGTGAATGGGTGAGTGAGTGAGTGAGTGAATAGGTGAATGGGTGAGTAGGTGAATGGGTGAGTAGGTGAATGGGTGAGTATGAGTGGGTGAGTGAGTGAGTGAGTGAGTGAGTAGGTGAATGGGTGAGTGTGAATGGGTGAATGGGTGAGTAGGTGAATGGGTGAGTAGGTGAATGGGTGAGTAGGTACATTGCTGAGTGAGTAGATGAATGGGTGAGTGGGTGAATGGGTGAGTGTGAGTGGATGAGTGAGTGAGTAGGTGAATGGGTGAATGGGTGAGTAGGTGAATGGGTGAGTAGGTGAATGGGTGAGTAGGTGAATGGGTGAGTGAGTGAGTGAATAGGTGAATGGGTGAGTAGGTGAATGGGTGAGTGGGTGAATGGGTGAGTGTGAGTGGATGAGTGAGTGAGTAGGTGAATGGGTGAATGGGTGAGTAGGTGAATGGGTGAGTAGGTGAATGGGTGAGTAGGTGAATGGGTGAGTGAGTGAGTGAATAGGTGAATGGGTGAGTAGGTGAATGGGTGAGTAGGTGAATGGGTGAGTAGGTGAATGGGTGAGTAGGTGAATGGGTGAGTGAGTGAGTGAATAGGTGAATGGGTGAGTAGGTGAATGGGTGAGTAGGTGAATGGGTGAGTATGAGTGGGTGAGTGAGTGAGTGAGTGAGTAGGTGAATGGGTGAGTAGGTGAATGGGTGAGTAGGTGAATGGGTGAGTATGAGTGGGTGAGTGAGTGAGTGAATAGGTGAATGGGTGAGTGGGTGAATGGGTGAGTGTGAGTGGATGAGTGAGTGAGTGAGTAGGTGAATGGGTGAATGGGTGAGTAGGTGAATGGGTGAGTAGGTGAATGGGTGAGTAGGTGAATGGGTGAGTAGGTGAATGGGTGAGTGAGTGAGTGAATAGGTGAATGGGTGAGTAGGTGAATGGGTGAGTAGGTGAATGGGTGAGTATGAGTGGGTGAGTGAGTGAGTGAGTGAGTAGGTGAATGGGTGAGTGTGAATGGGTGAATGGGTGAGTAGGTGAATGGGTGAGTAGGTGAATGGGTGAGTAGGTACATTGCTGAGTGAGTAGATGAATGGGTGAGTGGGTGAATGGGTGAGTGTGAGTGGATGAGTGAGTGAGTAGGTGAATGGGTGAATGGGTGAGTAGGTGAATGGGTGAGTAGGTGAATGGGTGAGTAGGTGAATGGGTGAGTGAGTGAGTGAATAGGTGAATGGGTGAGTAGGTGAATGGGTGAGTAGGTGAATGGGTGAGTAGGTGAATGGGTGAGTAGGTGAATGGGTGAGCAGGTGAATGGGTGAGTGAGTGAGTGAGTGAATAGGTGAATGGGTGAGTAGGTGAATGGGTGAGTAGGTGAATGGGTGAGAATGAGTGGGTGAGTGAGTGAGTGAGTAGGTGAATGGGTGAGTAGGTGAATGGGTGAGTAGGTGAATGGGTGAGTATGAGTGGGTGAGTGAGTGAGTGAATAGGTGAATGGGTGAGTGGGTGAATGGGTGAGTGTGAGTGGATGAGTGAGTGAGTGAGTGAGTAGGTGAATGGGTGAATGGGTGAGTAGGTGAATGGGTGAGTAGGTGAATGGGTGAGTAGGTGAATGGGTGAGTAGGTGAATGGGTGAGTGAGTGAGTGAATAGGTGAATGGGTGAGTAGGTGAATGGGTGAGTAGGTGAATGGGTGAGTATGAGTGGGTGAGTGAGTGAGTGAGTGAGTAGGTGAATGGGTGAGTAGGTGAATGGGTGAGTAGGTGAATGGGTGAGTATGAGTGGGTGAGTGAGTGAGTGAATAGGTGAATGGGTGAGTAGGTGAATGGGTGAGTAGGTGAATGGGTGAGTGGGTGAATGGGTGAGTGTGAGTGGATGAGTGAGTGAGTGAGTAGGTGAATGGGTGAATGGGTGAGTAGGTGAATGGGTGAGTAGGTGAATGGGTGAGTAGGTGAATGGGTGAGTATGAGTGGGTGAGTGAGTTAATAGGTGAATGGGTGAGTAGGTGAATGGGTGAGTAGGTGAATGGGTGAGTATGAGTGGGTGAGTGAGTGAGTGAGTGAGTAGGTGAATGGGTGAGTAGGTGAATGGGTGAGTAGGTGAATGGGTGAGTATGAGTGGGTGAGTGAGTGAGTGAATAGGTGAATGGGTGAGTAGGTGAATGGGTGAGTATGAGTGGGTGAGTGAGTGAGTGAGTAGGTGAATGGGTGAGTAGGTGAATGGGTGAGTAGGTGAATGGGTGAGTATGAGTGGGTGAGTGAGTGAGTGAGTGAATAGGTGAATGGGTGAGTGGGTGAATGGGTGAGTGTGAGTGGATGAGTGAGTGAGTGAGTAGGTGAATGGGTGAATGGGTGAGTAGGTGAATGGGTGAGTAGGTGAATGGGTGAGTAGGTGAATGGGTGAGTAGGTGAATGGGTGAGTGAGTGAGTGAGTGAATAGGTGAATGGGTGAGTAGGTGAATGGGTGAGTAGGTGAATGGGTGAGTATGAGTGGGTGAGTGAGTGAGTGAGTGAGTGAGTAGGTGAATGGGTGAGTGTGAATGGGTGAATGGGTGAGTAGGTGAATGGGTGAGTAGGTGAATGGGTGAGTAGGTACATTGCTGAGTGAGTAGATGAATGGGTGAGTGGGTGAATGGGTGAGTGTGAGTGGATGAGTGAGTGAGTAGGTGAATGGGTGAATGGGTGAGTAGGTGAATGGGTGAGTAGGTGAATGGGTGAGTAGGTGAATGGGTGAGTGAGTGAGTGAGTGAATAGGTGAATGGGTGAGTAGGTGAATGGGTGAGTGGGTGAATGGGTGAGTGTGAGTGGATGAGTGAGTGAGTAGGTGAATGGGTGAATGGGTGAGTAGGTGAATGGGTGAGTAGGTGAATGGGTGAGTAGGTGAATGGGTGAGTGAGTGAGTGAATAGGTGAATGGGTGAGTAGGTGAATGGGTGAGTAGGTGAATGGGTGAGTAGGTGAATGGGTGAGTAGGTGAATGGGTGAGTGAGTGAATAGGTGAATGGGTGAGTAGGTGAATGGGTGAGTAGGTGAATGGGTGAGTATGAGTGGGTGAGTGAGTGAGTGAGTAGGTGAATGGGTGAGTAGGTGAATGGGTGAGTAGGTGAATGGGTGAGTATGAGTGGGTGAGTGAGTGAGTGAATAGGTGAATGGGTGAGTGGGTGAATGGGTGAGTGTGAGTGGATGAGTGAGTGAGTGAGTAGGTGAATGGGTGAATGGGTGAGTAGGTGAATGGGTGAGTAGGTGAATGGGTGAGTAGGTGAATGGGTGAGTAGGTGAATGGGTGAGTGAGTGAGTGAATAGGTGAATGGGTGAGTAGGTGAATGGGTGAGTAGGTGAATGGGTGAGTATGAGTGGGTGAGTGAGTGAGTGAGTAGGTGAATGGGTGAGTGTGAATGGGTGAATGGGTGAGTAGGTGAATGGGTGAGTAGGTGAATGGGTGAGTAGGTACATTGCTGAGTGAGTAGATGAATGGGTGAGTGGGTGAATGGGTGAGTGTGAGTGGATGAGTGAGTGAGTAGGTGAATGGGTGAATGGGTGAGTAGGTGAATGGGTGAGTAGGTGAATGGGTGAGTAGGTGAATGGGTGAGTGAGTGAGTGAATAGGTGAATGGGTGAGTAGGTGAATGGGTGAGTAGGTGAATGGGTGAGTATGAGTGGGTGAGTGAGTGAGTGAGTGAGTAGGTGAATGGGTGAGTAGGTGAATGGGTGAGTAGGTGAATGGGTGAGTATGAGTGGGTGAGTGAGTGAGTGAATAGGTGAATGGGTGAGTAGGTGAATGGGTGAGTAGGTGAATGGGTGAGTGGGTGAATGGGTGAGTGTGAGTGGATGAGTGAGTGAGTGAGTAGGTGAATGGGTGAATGGGTGAGTAGGTGAATGGGTGAGTAGGTGAATGGGTGAGTAGGTGAATGGGTGAGTATGAGTGGGTGAGTGAGTTAATAGGTGAATGGGTGAGTAGGTGAATGGGTGAGTAGGTGAGTGAATAGGTGAATGGGTGAGTAGGTGAATGGGTGAGTAGGTGAATGGGTGAGTAGGTGAATGGGTGAGTGAGTGAGTGAGTGAATAGGTGAATGGGTGAGTAGGTGAATGGGTGAGTAGGTGAATGGGTGAGTATGAGTGGGTGAGTGAGTGAGTGAGTAGGTGAATGGGTGAGTAGGTGAATGGGTGAGTAGGTGAATGGGTGAGTATGAGTGGGTGAGTGAGTGAGTGAGTGAATAGGTGAATGGGTGAGTGGGTGAATGGGTGAGTGTGAGTGGATGAGTGAGTGAGTGGGTGAATGGGTGAATGGGTGAGTAGGTGAATGGGTGAGTAGGTGAATGGGTGAGTAGGTGAATGGGTGAGTGAATGTAGATGAGGAGCGGTGGTGTCGGAGTTAGCGCTACGAACCCGGCAGCGACCCAGGTTCGATTCCCGCTCATGGCCATCAACACCAGTCGTGACGATTATCTGAACCCGGTCCTAGACCTCCTCCCCAAGGTAGACTCAGCCTCAAATGAGTACCTGATGCAGTGTGTGAACAGCCCCACTAGGGAGACAAACCTGGCCGGGAGGGAGTGGTGTTGGCCACCTACCCCCTCGTGTGCTGTGCCGTCCTTGATAGGCGCTGCTACTTGCTGCTAACAGCACTTGCCCCAGCAGTCTGTTAAGGCTACACAGGAGATCTTTGTCTATATCTGGGGACCTCCTTCTTGTTTAGATGATGGACGGGGGCTTTTGAAAAGAATTATGCGATCGTGAAAAAGAAAAAAAAATCCTATTTTAATCGATTCTGCATCTGCTACCAATATCGATTCGTAGATTATTTTGGAGTTACATCATCGTGGTAGGTGTCATGTCAATTTTAGATTGTAAACTACAGGGTGAGCCATAAGTAGCTTTCTGATTTTTTCTGCCTATAACTTTTGAAAACGTAAATAAAAACGCAAACTTTGAATGATACAACATTCTTCAATCATTGGAGATTCGATATAATTACGTATATAAAAAAAATCTTGTGAATAATTGGCTGCGTTGCGTTGGCACATAAAGTACATAGACTCACACAGAGACCCATAAACTCATACAGAGACCCATAGTTTGTTGTCCTTCAACTTACATACAATAACAGACAGGAAATGAACCCTGGTTCTCAGCAGTGCTGTCTGAAGGCTCTTTAGCGGGGGCATTGTGAACCCACCGAGGGAGAGAAAGAGACAAACACACTGGGGTCCAGCATTCGAACCCATGTTTTCTTTCATGAAATGAATGTGAGGTCGGGTTTGGGGGTTCAGGGGGTCAAGGTAAAAAGATTGATAATGGCTATGAGTTTACGCTGACGGTGCAGAATGAAATCGGAGGCACTCAGCAGGGAAGCAGATAACGATGCTGACCTTACGAGCGGCAGTGTAAGTGTATTTAGATGCTTTAGAATGAGTGTACGTACGTATGAGGATGTTGAAATTCTTTCGCAACGTACGTAGCCGACCACGCAAATTGGAGGTGCGATAGGGGGGACAACAAACTAAACACAACGACAAGAAGCAGTTCGACATAAATTAGTTTGTCAATCTGGATGATGACTTAAAAATGCATAGCTCCGGGTGGCTTCCTAATATCGGAAGGAAGAGCGTTCCAGACGGCCACAGGAGCAGCACATCTGAAAGTGCCACATGATGATGCGGTGGCCATCTTTGTTCGATGACCGAGCTAAAAGCTGCTGCTGCTGTGAGGATGACCGGAGTTTGCATGATGGTTGCGGGGAGCGAAAGTGCAGCGGCTAGCCAAACGTCCCAATGCCGAAACATCAACCGCACATTTCTCAATTGGCATCGCTCATGGCAACTTATGTACGTATGCATGTGTAGTGACATAGCGCCGCCTGCTGTCAAGCAGCAGAAACTGCGGTGGACAGTTAGCGCACTCACGCCGTTGAGCGTATACACGGCTGTGTGAACCGGCAGGGCGGAGGAAGTGGGGCAAGGGTCATGGAAGACCTCATCGGCCTGCCACGACGGTGGCATGCCGGTGGTGGCCCACGTCGAGTGTCGTCAAGCGTCACCTCGAAGTTGGCTTTCTTGTGAATGTTGCCCAAAAAGTTGGTGGTTAACGCCATCTAAGGCTCCACGTGCCTTCAGGGTGTGTGTGTGTGTAGCCTCAGGTGTGAATGTGGGTCAAAAAGGTCGCCCTGCGGTGTGGTGGAAGCGCACCGTGTTGTACAGATGTAGGGGTGTTACGGGAGGGCAAACAGACACACAAGGGGTGTTTTGCGCCCGCACGCTTAAGGGTGCCTACACCCACGTCCGCAACGGTTAGCCCTGGGGGGCTGTGACGGCGCTGTGATCCCCCAAGGCCCCACCCCTCGGGGGGGGAGTTGCTATACAAGGCGGTGAGCCGGTGTGCTCGGGGTTCAGTGTTCAGCTAAAACCAGCGAAGAGCGAAGACCGGCTAGATAGGCCCTGGGACTCCCCTGGATCGCTGTCCTTCTAAGGACCGACCAGGGCAAGCCAGTGGCGTGGCCCCGAGAGCCCAGAGCCGATGCTCTTGTAAGAGGCGGTCTGGTTGGCTAAGGGTGCCGAGATCCCAGCTTGGCCAGAGCTGGATCGGCTAGCCTCCCCTAGCTCTCGAGTGGAGGACCTGGGAGCAGACTAGCCGGGCTAGCGCTAAGGGTGTCTCCCTGTTAGACGGGTGAAGGGGCCGTTACCCCTTCAAGTGTTGTGTTCTGCTTTTGGTTGAATAAATAAGTGTGCCTCCGACGACGCCGTCTACGTCTCCTTGAACTCACTACACAGATATGGGCCACGGTGTGACAGCAGGCAGCGGGGAGCTTGTCTACAAATTAAAAACGAACCAACCCTCTTAAATTGACTCGGTTTTGACATCCATTACCCTCTCATTAGACTCGACCAACACTATACACGAGTGTGACTTGGCTGAACAATAATACAATAGTGGCGGCAATAAAGGTGTGAGCCTTGAAGTAGGCTACAACCAAAAGCGCCACACTTTGCACGCTTTGCATTGGGACGAGGGCAACACTTTTTCTGCTTGACCCTTGTTACTGCCGTCCATTCATCTGGTGGCAGTGTGGCAATGTGGAAAAGTGGCGACGCGTCTGCCTCGTGGCAAGAAGGGGCCAGGTGTAACAGGCTTAAATAACCGCTGCCCCGATTAAACCCGGGTATAGTTTGGCCCAGGCCAGAGTATACCCGGGGGGGGATAAAGTGTCCTAGGCTAAACTATACCCCCCGGGGGTTTAAACTCGACTGGTCCAGACCATACCCCCCCCCCCCCCTCCAAGGGCAGAATATGCCCCAAGTGAAAGTTCAAACGAACTTCAATCGATATCTAGAAAGCGTATAAATGGAAGTAAGAATCTCAATTTGATCAATTGAAGCATCTTCTTGGTTCGAATAGGGTTAGGGTTAAGGATAGGGTTAATGTTAGGGTTAGGGATAGAGTTAGGGTTAGGGTTAGGGATAGGGTTATTAAAGTTTTTATGTTCTTGGTTCTTTCGGTAAAGTCACGTAGAAGGGAAGTAATACAATTATAAAAATAAAGCACGACGTTTCGGCCACAACGCAAGCAGCCGTCCTCAGGTGAAAACCAGGTCCGTCGAGGCGACAGCGTCTCAATGAAACAGCACACGAGCTTGGAGCATGTATATAAGCTGGGCGCCTTGACAAAGGAATTTGCATATCAAGAGGAATTTAGCATATTTATGGGAAATGCAGGAATGTGATTAGTACTACATATGCATGTGCATTATGCAGGATTAACAGCATCAAAGGGAGCTGCAGTTGCTGCTGATGCTGCAGTTGCTGCTGCTGCAGTTGCTGCTGCTGCTGCTGCAGTTGCTGCCTTATCCATTTTAATATAACACTATGTATTATTCTACCCACCCTAATGTGTATCACACTGCTATATATTTACTATACAATTACGACACCATACATTACTCTGCACACTGCACCAAGCATACAAATGCCACACTATTTGCCACTATACACTGTACCATTGACCGTCGTGTCAATGGGTGAGTGGTGGCGGGAAACTCAATTCCCTGCGGAGAATACAATGCCAGTGAGTGGAACGCGGTCTGAAAGTCACCGTAAACGTGAACACAATCAGTTAAGATCCGAAATGGTTTATTACGTCCTTCCAATGATTGCTGAGCCAGAATCCATCTTCTTGGTTGAAATTGTCTCTGTGTTTGTATATGTGGATCGCCTCATGAACGAATCTCTCATGATAGCCAGATGGCTTGCAGAGAACCTCTGTCTTGGAGAAGTCAATGTCATGTGAGCCCACTGAATTGGAACAGTGATCTGCCACAACTGAGGTGTTTGTCCTACCATGTTTCAGGTCTGCTTTATGTTCACGGATGCGGTCCGAGACATGTCGTTTGGTTTCTCCAATGTAACTGCTACCACAGAGGCAACTTAGTTTGTAGACGCCAGGGTACTGTATGTCTGAAACCACATCTTTTACAGACGGGACCAGATCACGGATTTTATGTACTGTGTTGAATCGGACCTGGATCTTGTGTTTAATCAGGATTTTGGAGATCTTTTTTGTGACCCCAGCAATGTAGGGTAAGGTGATGGTTTTGAAAGGCTCCTCAACAGGATCCTTCTTGATGGTTGGAGTGATGGCCTTGCGGATTGTGTAGTCGGAGTAACCATTAGCCTTAAGAGCTTGGCGTACGTGTTTGAGTTCACTGCCAATGTGTTCCTGGTCGGAAATGCATTGGGCTCTATGGTATAGAGTCTTGATGAGGGAATTCTTCTGGGATGGATGGTGGTGGGAATCCGGTTTTAGGTAAGCATCCGTATGGGTGGCTTTCCTGTAGACAGAGTGGCTCATTGAACCATCAGGTCTCCTTTTAATTAGGACATCCAAAAAGGGTAGCTTGCCATCTTTTTCGACTTCCATGGTGAATCTGATGGCTGGGTGTATGGAATTGATGTGGTCGAGAAATTGGTCTAGAGCAGGCCGGCCATGTGGCCAGATGACAAAAGTGTCATCTACGTACCTCTTCCATAAGGTCGGGCGTAGAGTGGCAGTCTTGATGGCGTCAGTCTCAAATTTCTCCATGGAGATGTTGGCTACAACCGGAGATAGGGGGGAGCCCATTGGGGTGCCCTCAGTTTGCTTGTTTGATTGTGTTCACGTTTACGGTGACTTTCAGACCGCGTTCCACTCACTGGCATTGTATTCTCCGCAGGGAATGGATTCTTTGCTCCGCTGCAAGTTTCCCTTCACCACTCACCCATTGACACGACGGTCAATGGTACAGTGTATAGTGGCAGATAGTGTGGCATTTGTATGCTTGGTGCAGTGTGCAGAGTAATGTATGGTGTCGTAATTGTATAGTAAATATATAGCAGTGTGATACACATTAGGGTGGGTAGAATAATACATAGTGTTATATTAAAATGGATAAGGCAGCAACTGCAGCAGCAGCAGCAACTGCAGCAGCAGCAGCAACTGCAGCAGCAACAGCAACTGCAGCAGCAGCAGCAACTGCAGCAGCAGCAGCAACTGCAGCAGCAGCAGCAACTGCAGCAGCAGCAGCAGCAACTGCAGCAGCAGCAGCAACTGCAGCAGCAGCAGCAGCAACTGCAGCAGCAGCAGCAGCAACTGCAGCTCCCTTTGATGCTGTTAATCCTGCATAATGCACATGCATATGTAGTACTAATCACATTCCTGCATTTCCCATAAATATGCTAAATTCCTCTTGATATGCAAATTCCTTTGTCAAGGCGCCCAGCTTATATAGATGCTCCAAGCTCGTGTGCTGTTTCATTCAGACGCTGTCGCCTCGACGGACCTGGCTTTCACCTGAGGACGGCTGCTTGCGTTGTGGCCAAAACGTCGTGAGAATTATTTTATTATGTTTTATTTGTATTATTTTATTATTTCCCTTCTACGTGACTTTACCGAAAGAACCAATAAGATGAATCCCTGCAGTCACGAAAGCTTTACATCGAAATTTAAAGTTGTTATGGTTGAAGCAATCAAAGTATATGTGTTTACAGTTTTAAATAAAATGTTGACCTAGGCCATAATATACCCCAGAGTATAATTTGGCCTAGGCCATACTATACCCGGGTATAATCTAGCCTAGGCCGTTTTAACCCCGGGTATACTACGGCCTGGGGGTAGACTATGGCCTTTTACACCGGGTTCGATTCCCAACTCGGTGCAACCTTTTTCGCGAGCGTGGTTTTTGTGTTCTTCGCCCTCCCCCCCTCCTCGTGCGTGCAAATAATAACAAAGAGAAAAGGAACCCACACAACCTCACGTTCATTATTTTAGTTTTTTATTAATTATAGCAACAATGGGAGCCGCAAGACTAGTGAAATCCAACGTGTCTGTGCATTATTGTATTACAGCGGTGTATATTATCGATTTGCGTTCCAAATTCACCCCAATGATCCCATCGGCGGTAGGTTTACAAAATACCTTTTCATTTCCATTTAAAGCTTTCGTGACTGCAAGGATTCATCTTCTTGGTTCTTTCGGTAAAGTCACGTAGAAGGGAATAATAAAATAATAAAAATAAAACATAACAAAATACAATTATCACGACGTTTCGGCCACAACGCAGGAGGACGGCTGCTTGCGTTGTGGCCGAAACGTCGTGAGAATTGTATTTTATTATGTTTTATTTTTATTATTTTATTATTCCCTTCTACGTGACTTTACCGAAAGAACCAAGAATATGAATCCCTTTTCATGTTCGGGAATGGTCCGTGGAAGCGGATATTGCAGAGCTATTTCTGAGGTCACTTGACGTGACCCTTGGTGCACCCACCAGCGGGAGGCGGGGGGGGGGGGTGACATCACTTTCCTGCTCCACTTTTGGCCACTGAGAGTGATGTTCATACCGCGTGGTGGCCGCCCTGATATGCCGACAATAATGTCCGAGAGATTAGATTTAACAGAAAAAAAAATGGTGAGTGCATAATCGACAAAGCCCGGCGATTGCTAAACATGTCCCACGGAACATAGGAAGCAGTGACCCAATTTAAGGTGGAGATTAAACTGAACTGTGTTCTATTTAAACTATTTTTATTTTACCAGGTAAAGCCCACTGACCTATATATTTCGTTTTTTCAGAAGCAACCTTGCCATCACAAATGATAGCCCTACAAAGTGACTTGCCGCGTGGACATTTATAGCGGTCAAATAACTCTAAACGCGTGGCGTCGATTCTAATTGTGGAGGGGAAAACCGGAGGACCCGAAGAAAAATCCACGCGACCACGGGGAGAACATGCAAACTCCTGCATACCGGGCAAGGTAGTTAACATCTAGGCACCACGGTGCCCTACCTGTGTGCATGTATGTGTAGACTTTTGCACGCCATGTGGCACAGTTGAGCGCCGATTCAAATTAACAGAGAGAACGTGTTCCATAATACACGGTGCGTCCCATTTGATGATGTTTGGTGCATTCAAATTGCGGTGGGTATTGTGTGTGTCCCATATACAAGCGCCAAATCTCGGCTCCACTCGGTGACTGATACGAGCAGAAACCACTGAGGCCTCAAACCCGAAAACGATTGCCCTTCGATCGTGACGTTTCCTCTATCTAATGCTTCTTCTTATGCTCCTCGGATGAGGAGGTATCCCCGTGTTTCTTCTTCTTCTCGGGCACGGGAGGGGGGTTCGTGACCCTTCCTGCGAAGAGCAGAGCGCCCGTCTCGTCGTCTCTGATGAGGAAGATGAACGGTCTGTCCACCTTCAGCTCCTCGGGAAACCGGACGGACATGAGATTGATCATAACCCCCGTGGCGGCCGCGGCCTTGACTCCCTCCTCGTTGAGGGTCATGGTGGCACGGTGGATGACCTTAGAGACACGGAGAGGAGAGTCCGAGATCTTGCTGAGGTCCGGAGCCGTGAAGAGATCTCCAAGACCTGGGTCATGGGTGGGAGGGAGGCAGGAGGAGGCACACAGAGAGGGGTCAGAAGCTTTCAGGGAAGAATTGAGGATCCAAATTTCGATTTAAAGCATTCGTGACTGCAGGGATTCATCTTCTTGGTTCTTTCGGTAAAGTCACGTAGAATGGAAATAATAAAATAATAAAAATAAAACATGATAAAATAATTCTCACGACGTTTCGGCCACAACGCAAGCAGCCGTCCTCAGGTGAAGACCAGGTCTGTCGAGAAAACAGCGTCTGAATGACACAGCCCAGGCTCGACAGATCTGTTCTTCACCTGATGACTGCTGCTTGCGTTGTGGCCGAAACGTCGTGAGAATTATTTTATTATGTTTTATTTTTATTATTGTATTATTTCCATTCTACGTGACTTTACCGAAAGAACCAAGAAGATGAATTTAGGATCCATTTTCATCATCATCATCATCATCAGTATCATCCTCTACCCCTCTGGTAGGCTTAGAGGACTAATGGTCTTAGTCTAATGGCCGTCCTCCCCCACTTATCCACGATCTCCCCCCCCCCCCCCCCCACGTGTTCAGTTCATCACAGTCATGTCTCTCTCAACGAGCATTTTTTCTACGGGAATTAATTTTAGTTTTTCATTTTGACACGTAGGCTTTCGCGACCAATGTTTTTCACAATAAAGGTGTTTTGGGTGTAAATTGCGTAGCTTATAAATGTGTCGTTAACCCGCCACCACCCAACACAGCCAATTAGTGAGGTTGGTGTCACGTAAACAAAACGTGTAAATTAGCAACGAGTTCAGCCCACCGGTTGTGTTGGTTAAAATGTTTAAATTGAAATAGAACAATCAAACATAAAACATTCTAGATTTGAAGCTTTCGTGACTGCAAGGATTCATTTTCTTAGGTTTTTTCGGTAAAGTCACGTAAGTAAAAAATTTAAATTAATAAGAGTAAAATAAAATAAATATAAAATAAAATCACGACGTTTCGGAGGCAACACAAGCTTCCGTGTTCAGGTGGAACCGTCACAGCACGATAGCTGTATCAAGTGATATCAAGTGATACAGCAATCGTGCTGTGACGGTTCCACCTGAAGACGGAAGCTTGTGTTGCCTCCGAAACGTCGTGATTTTTATTTTATTTTTATTTTACTTTTATAAATTTTTATTTAAATGTTTTACCTACGTGACTTTACCGAAAAAACCTAAGCAAATGAAACATAGAACAATTGTTAAGTTAAATAAAGTTAGAATAATAAAAAAATAAAACAATTCCTATAATAAAGTAACAGGACTTTTCAAATCGCAATTAGCTAATCGCCTTGTTTCAAATTGTGATTTCGATTTGAAATCGATTAATCGATCAGCCCTAGCGGTAGGTAGTAAACATCGCCACTGGGGAGACAAAGACGGCTGGTCGTGATGCTGGTCACCCACCCCCTCGTGTGCCACAGTGCCGGTAGCCTTAATGAGGCAGCGCTGCTACTTGCTAGCAGCTAGCGGCACTTGCCCCAACAATTTGTTAATGCGGGTTCCTGACAAGTGTGGCAAGCGTTATATTTTAATGTTTATTACTTCATTTCAAATACACACTTTTCACACGTTAAAAACAATCAACGGTAAAATTTGGACTTACATTTTTCGTGACTGCACGAAAGTTAAAAGTCCAAAGTTTAAGAAACTTTTGATCGAGAGTGTAAAATGTAGACTTACATTTTTCGTGACTGCACGAAAGTTAAAAGTCCAAAGTTTAAGAAACTTTTGATCGAGAGTGTAAAATGTTGGTGGGAGGTGGGGAGGTGGCTGGCCTGAAACGCAGCTCAACAGTCGATGGGAAAACAACGATCGCTTAACGAGTCGCCTCGCTCGTTTAACGATGCGCTCCCATTCCACATCAATCGCGTTCGCCTCCCCCCCTCCACCCTCCCACTGACAACATCTCTTCTTCATAATCAACGTTTTTGGGTTTAGATCGCGTTATTTATAAATGTGTCGTAACCCTCCACCACCCGACACGGCCAATCAGTAAAAAAGTGTCACGTTGACAAAAGACAAATAGTTCACTGCATTAGCCCACCGGTGTGTTGAAGCGTGAAACCACAACATTTACAATTTGAGTAGTACGACGTTTCGTTGGTAATTGCATCCAACATCATCGGGCAAAACGTCGTACTCAAATTGTAAATGCTGTGGTTTCACGCTTCAACACACCGGTGGGCTAAAGCAGTGAACTATTTTGTCTTTTGTCAACGTGACACTTTTTTACTGATTGGCCGTGTCGGGTGGTGGAGGGTTACGACACATTTATAAATAACGCGATCTTAACCCAAAATCGTTGATTATGAACATATCTTCTGCTGCCCCCCCCCCTCCACCCAGACGTACTCTCGACTCGCGACACCAAAACACTCTCGGCCGATGACCGCCGTACGAGTCAACCTCACCTGTGTCCATCAGCGTCTGCTTGAGGTCGCTCTCGACGTCCAAGGAGATGAGCGGCAGCTGCAAGTTGATCTTCTTCTGCACCAGCGTCTCCTCCACCAGCGTGGTCACGAGCTGGGAGGACAGCGACGACTCCAGCGCGGACAGATTGGTGCTCACCGTGTCAGGGACGAACAGCAGCAGACTCGTGTTGCCCTGGAACTGGATTTGTGCGACCTGGGGGTTTGGAGGGGGGGGGATCAGACTCGCCGGTGAGACGTTGAAAAGATCTCTTCTGTTCGTGTGCGTATACGTGCGTTTGTGGGGAGCGGTAGTGGGTTTGTGTCGTTGTGGGGAGCGGTAGTAGGTTTGTGTCGTTGTGGGGAGCGGTAGTGGGTTTGTGTCGTTGTGGGGAGCGGTAGTGGGTTTGTGTCGTTGTGGGGAGCGGTAGTGGGTTTGTGTCGTTGTGGGGAGCGGTAGTGGTTTGTGTCGTTGTGGGGAGCGGTAGTGGGTTTGTGTCGTTGTGGGGAGCGGTAGTGGGTTTGTGTCGTTGTGGGGAGCGGTAGTGGGTTTGTGTCGTTGTGAGGAGCGGTAGTGGGTTTGTGTCGTTGTGGGGAGCGGTAGTGGGTTTGTGTCGTTGTGGGGAGTGGTAGTGGGTTTGTGTCGTTGTGGGGAGCGGTAGTGGGGTTGTGTCGTTGTGGGGAGCGGTAGTGGGTTGTGTCGTTGTGGGGAGCGGTAGTGGGTTTGTGTCGTTGTGGGGAGCGGTAGTGGGTTTGTGTCGTAGTGGGGAGCGGTGGTGGGTTTGTGTCGTTGTGGGGAGCGGTAGTGGGTTTGTGTCGTAGTGGGGAGCGGTGGTGGGTTTGTGTCGTAGTGGGGAGCGGTAGTGGGTTTGTGTCGTAGTGGGGAGCGGTAGTGGGTTGTGTCGTTGTGGGGAGCGGTAGTGGGTTTGTGTCGTAGTGGGGAGCGGTGGTGGGTTTGTGTCGTAGTGGGGAGCGGTAGTGGGTTTGTGTCGTTGTGGGGAGCGGTAGTGGGTTTGTGTCGTAGTGGGGAGCGGTAGTGGGTTTGTGTCGTTGTGGGGAGCGGTAGTGGGTTTGTGTCGTAGTGGGGAGCGGTAGTGGGGTTGTGTCGTTGTGGGGAGCGGTAGTGGGTTGTGTCGTTGTGGGGAGCGGTAGTGGGTTTGTGTCGTTGTGGGGAGCGGTAGTGGGTTTGTGTCGTAGTGGGGAGCGGTGGTGGGTTTGTGTCGTTGTGGGGAGCGGTAGTGGGTTTGTGTCGTTGTGGGGAGCGGTAGTGGGTTTGTGTCGTAGTGGGGAGCGGTAGTGGGTTTGTGTCGTTGTGGGGAGCGGTAGTGGGTTTGTGTCGTTGTGGGGAGCGGTGGTGGGTTTGTGTCGTAGTGGGGAGCGGTAGTGGGTTTGTGTCGTAGTGGGGAGCGGTAGTGGGTTTGTGTCGTTGTGGGGAGCGGTAGTGGGTTTGTGTCGTTGTGGGGAGCGGTAGTGGGTTTGTGTCGTTGTGGGGAGCGGTAGTGGGTTTGTGTCGTAGTGGGGAGCGGTAGTGGGTTTGTGTCGTTGTGGGGAGCGGTGGTGGGTTTGTGTCGTTGTGGGGAGCGGTAGTGGGTTTGTGTCGTAGTGGGGAGCGGTAGTGGGTTTGTGTCGTTGTGGGGAGCGGTAGTGGGTTTGTGTCGTTGTGGGGAGCGGTAGTGGGTTTGTGTCGTTGTGGGGAGCGGTAGTGGGTTTGTGTCGTAGTGGGGAGCGGTAGTGGGTTTGTGTCGTTGTGGGGAGCGGTAGTGGGTTTGTGTCGTAGTGGGGAGCGGTAGTGGGTTGTGTCGTTGTGGGGAGCGGTAGTGGGTTTGTGTCGTTGTGGGGAGCGGTAGTGGGTTTGTGTCGTAGTGGGGAGCGGTAGTGGGTTTGTGTCGTTGTGGGGAGCGGTAGTGGGTTTGTGTCGTAGTGGGGAGCGGTAGTGGGTTTGTGTCGTTGTGGGGAGCGGTAGTGGGTTTGTGTCGTAGTGGGGAGCGGTAGTGGGTTGTGTCGTTGTGGGGAGCGGTAGTGGGTTTGTGTCGTTGTGGGGAGCGGTAGTGGGTTTGTGTCGTAGTGGGGAGCGGTGGTGGGTTTGTGTCGTTGTGGGGAGCGGTGGTGGGTTTGTGTCGTTGTGGGGAGCGGTAGTGGGTTTGTGTCGTTGTGGGGAGCGGTGGTGGGTTTGTGTCGTTGTGGGGAGCGGTAGTGGGTTTGTGTCGTTGTGGGGAGCGGTAGTGGGGTTGTGTCGTTGTGGGGAGCGGTAGTGGGTTTGTGTCGTTGTGGGGAGCGGTGGTGGGTTTGTGTCGTTGTGGGGAGCGGTAGTGGGTTTGTGTCGTTGTGGGGAGCGGTGGTGGGTTTGTGTCGTTGTGGGGAGCGGTGGTGGGTTTGTGTCGTAGTGGGGAGCGGTAGTGGGTTTGTGTCGTTGTGGGGAGCGGAAGTGGGGTTGTGTCGTTGTGGGGAGCGGTAGTGGGTTTGTGTCGTTGTGGGGAGCGGTGGTGGGTTTGTGTCGTAGTGGGGAGCGGTAGTGGGTTTGTGTCGTTGTGGGGAGCGGTAGTGGGTTTGTGTCGTTGTGGGGAGCGGTAGTGGGTTTGTGTCGTTGTGGGGAGCGGTAGTGGGTTTGTGTCGTAGTGGGGAGCGGTAGTGGGTTTGTGTCGTTGTGGGGAGCGGTAGTGGGTTTGTGTCGTTGTGGGGAGCGGTAGTGGGTTTGTGTCGTTGTGGGGAGCGGTAGTGGGTTTGTGTCGTAGTGGGGAGCGGTAGTGGGTTTGTGTCGTTGTGGGGAGCGGTAGTGGGTTTGTGTCGTTGTGGGGAGCGGTAGTGGGTTTGTGTCGTTGTGGGGAGCGGTAGTGGGTTTGTGTCGTTGTGAGGAGCGGTAGTGGGTTTGTGTCGTTGTGGGGAGCGGTAGTGGGTTTGTGTCGTTGTGGGGAGTGGTAGTGGGTTTGTGTCGTTGTGGGGAGCGGTAGTGGGGTTGTGTCGTTGTGGGGAGCGGTAGTGGGTTTGTGTCGTAGTGGGGAGCGGTAGTGGGTTGTGTCGTTGTGGGGAGCGGTAGTGGGTTGTGTCGTAGTGGGGAGCGGTAGTGGGTTTGTGTCGTAGTGGGGAGCGGTAGTGGGTTTGTGTCGTTGTGGGGAGCGGTAGTGGGTTTGTGTCGTTGTGGGGAGCGGTAGTGGGTTTGTGTCGTAGTGGGGAGCGGTAGTGGGTTTGTGTCGTTGTGGGGAGCGGTAGTGGGTTGTGTCGTTGTGGGGAGCGGTAGTGGGTTTGTGTCGTAGTGGGGAGCGGTAGTGGGTTGTGTCGTTGTGGGGAGCGGTAGTGGGTTTGTGTCGTTGTGGGGAGCGGTAGTGGGTTTGTGTCGTTGTGGGGAGCGGTAGTGGGTTGTGTCGTTGTGGGGAGCGGTAGTGGGGTTGTGTCGTAGTGGGGAGCGGTAGTGGGTTTGTGTCGTAGTGGGGAGCGGTAGTGGGTTTGTGTCGTAGTGGGGAGCGGTAGTGGGTTTGTGTCGTTGTGGGGAGCGGTAGTGGGTTTGTGTCGTTGTGGGGAGTGGTAGTGGGTTTGTGTCGTTGTGGGGAGCGGTAGTGGGTTGTGTCGTTGTGGGGAGCGGTAGTGGGTTTGTGTCGTAGTGGGGAGCGGTAGTGGGTTGTGTCGTTGTGGGGAGCGGTAGTGGGTTTGTGTCGTTGTGGGGAGCGGTAGTGGGTTTGTGTCGTTGTGGGGAGCGGTAGTGGGGTTGTGTCGTAGTGGGGAGCGGTAGTGGGTTTGTGTCGTAGTGGGGAGCGGTAGTGGGTTTGTGTCGTAGTGGGGAGCGGTAGTGGGTTTGTGTCGTAGTGGGGAGCGGTAGTGGGTTTGTGTCGTAGTGGGGAGCGGTAGTGGGTTTGTGTCGTTGTGGGGAGTGGTAGTGGGTTTGTGTCGTTGTGGGGAGTGGTAGTGGGTTTGTGTCGTAGTGGGGAGCGGTAGTGGGGTTGTGTCGTAGTGGGGAGCGGTAGTGGGTTTGTGTCGTTGTGGGGAGCGGTAGTGGGTTTGTGTCGTAGTGGGGAGCGGTAGTGGGTTTGTGTCGTTGTGGGGAGTGGTAGTGGGTTTGTGTCGTAGTGGGGAGCGGTAGTGGGGTTGTGTCGTAGTGGGGAGCGGTAGTGGGTTTGTGTCGTTGTGGGGAGCGGTAGTGGGTTTGTGTCGTTGTGGGGAGCGGTAGTGGGTTGTGTCGTTGTGGGGAGCGGTAGTGGGGTTGTGTCGTAGTGGGGAGCGGTAGTGGGTTTGTGTCGTTGTGGGGAGCGGTAGTGGGTTTGTGTCGTAGTGGGGAGCGGTAGTGGGTTTGTGTCGTTGTGGGGAGCGGTAGTGGGTTTGTGTCGTTGTGGGGAGCGGTAGTGGGTTTGTGTCGTTGTGGGGAGCGGTAGTGGGTTTGTGTCGTAGTGGGGAGCGGTAGTGGGTTTGTGTCGTTGTGGGGAGCGGTAGTGGGTTTGTGTCGTAGTGGGGAGCGGTAGTGGGTTTGTGTCGTTGTGGGGAGCGGTAGTGGGTTTGTGTCGTAGTGGGGAGCGGTAGTGGGGTTGTGTCGTAGTGGGGAGCGGTAGTGGGTTTGTGTCGTTGTGGGGAGCGGTAGTGGGTTGTGTCGTTGTGGGGAGCGGTAGTGGGTTTGTGTCGTAGTGGGGAGCGGTAGTGGGTTTGTGTCGTTGTGGGGAGCGGTAGTGGGTTTGTGTCGTAGTGGGGAGCGGTAGTGGGTTTGTGTCGTTGTGGGGAGCGGTAGTGGGTTTGTGTCGTAGTGGGGAGCGGTAGTGGGTTTGTGTCGTTGTGGGGAGCGGTAGTGGGTTTGTGTCGTTGTGGGGAGCGGTAGTGGGTTGTGTCGTTGTGGGGAGCGGTAGTGGGTTTGTGTCGTTGTGGGGAGCGGTAGTGGGTTGTGTCGTTGTGGGGAGCGGTAGTGGGTTTGTGTCGTTGTGGGGAGCGGTAGTGGGTTTGTGTCGTAGTGGGGAGCGGTAGTGGGTTTGTGTCGTTGTGGGGAGCGGTAGTGGGTTTGTGTCGTAGTGGGGAGCGGTAGTGGGGTTGTGTCGTAGTGGGGAGCGGTAGTGGGTTTGTGTCGTTGTGGGGAGCGGTAGTGGGTTTGTGTCGTTGTGGGGAGCGGTAGTGGGGTTGTGTCGTTGTGGGGAGCGGTAGTGGGTTTGTGTCGTAGTGGGGAGCGGTAGTGGGTTTGTGTCGTTGTGGGGAGCGGTAGTGGGTTTGTGTCGTAGTGGGGAGCGGTAGTGGGTTTGTGTCATTGTGGGGAGCGGTAGTGGGTTTGTGTCGTTGTGGGGAGCGGTAGTGGGTTTGTGTCGTTGTGGGGAGCGGTAGTGGGTTTGTGTCGTAGTGGGGAGCGGTAGTGGGTTTGTGTCGTTGTGGGGAGCGGTAGTGGGTTTGTGTCGTTGTGGGGAGCGGTAGTGGGTTTGTGTCGTTGTGGGGAGCGGTAGTGGGTTTGTGTCGTAGTGGGGAGCGGTAGTGGGTTTGTGTCGTTGTGGGGAGCGGTAGTGGGTTTGTGTCGTTGTGGGGAGCGGTAGTGGGTTTGTGTCGTTGTGGGGAGCGGTAGTGGGTTTGTGTCGTAGTGGGGAGCGGTAGTGGGTTTGTGTCGTTGTGGGGAGCGGTAGTGGGTTTGTGTCGTTGTGGGGAGCGGTAGTGGGTTTGTGTCGTTGTGGGGAGCGGTAGTGGGTTTGTGTCGTAGTGGGGAGCGGTAGTGGGTTTGTGTCGTTGTGGGGAGCGGTAGTGGGTTGTGTCGTTGTGGGGAGCGGTAGTGGGTTTGTGTCGTTGTGGGGAGCGGTAGTGGGTTTGTGTCGTTGTGGGGAGCGGTAGTGGGTTTGTGTCGTTGTGGGGAGCGGTAGTGGGTTTGTGTCGTAGTGGGGAGCGGTAGTGGGTTTGTGTCGTTGTGGGGAGCGGTAGTGGGTTTGTGTCGTTGTGGGGAGCGGTAGTGGGTTTGTGTCGTTGTGGGGAGCGGTAGTGGGTTTGTGTCGTTGTGGGGAGCGGTAGTGGGTTTGTGTCGTTGTGGGGAGCGGTAGTGGGTTTGTGTCGTTGTGGGGAGCGGTAGTGGGTTTGTGTCGTTGTGAGGAGCGGTAGTGGGTTTGTGTCGTTGTGGGGAGCGGTAGTGGGTTTGTGTCGTTGTGGGGAGTGGTAGTGGGTTTGTGTCGTTGTGGGGAGCGGTAGTGGGTTTGTGTCGTTGTGGGGAGCGGTAGTGGGTTTGTGTCGTTGTGGGGAGTGGTAGTGGGTTGTGTCGTTGTGGGGAGCGGTAGTGGGGTTGTGTCGTAGTGGGGAGCGGTAGTGGGTTTGTGTCGTAGTGGGGAGCGGTAGTGGGTTTGTGTCGTTGTGGGGAGCGGTAGTGGGTTTGTGTCGTTGTGGGGAGCGGTAGTGGGTTTGTGTCGTTGTGGGGAGCGGTAGTGGGTTTGTGTCGTTGTGGGGAGCGGTAGTGGGTTTGTGTCGTAGTGGGGAGCGGTAGTGGGTTTGTGTCGTAGTGGGGAGCGGTAGTGGGTTTGTGTCGTTGTGGGGAGCGGAAGTGGGTTTGTGTCGTTGTGGGGAGCGGTAGTGGGTTTGTGTCGTTGTGGGGAGCGGTAGTGGGTTTGTGTCGTTGTGGGGAGCGGAAGTGGGTTTGTGTCGTTGTGGGGAGCGGTAGTGGGTTTGTGTCGTTGTGGGGAGCGGTAGTGGGTTTGTGTCGTTGTGGGGAGCGGTAGTGGGTTGTGTCGTTGTGGGGAGTGGAAGTGAGTTTGTGTCGTTGTGGGGAGCGGTAGTGGGTTTGTGTCGTTGTGGGGAGCGGTAGTGGGTTTGTGTCGTTGTGGGGAGCGGAAGTGGGTTTGTGTCGTTGTGGGGAGCGGTAGTGGGTTTGTGTCGTTGTGGGGAGCGGTAGTGGGTTTGTGTCGTTGTGGGGAGCGGTAGTGGGTTGTGTCGTTGTGGGGAGTGGAAGTGAGTTTGTGTCGTTGTGGGGAGCGGTAGTGGGTTTGTGTCGTTGTGGGGAGCGGTAGTGGGTTTCTGTCGTTGTGGGGAGCGGTAGTGGGTTTGTGTCGTTGTGGGGAGCGGTAGTGGGTTTCTGTCGTTGTGGGGAGCGGTAGTGGGTTTGTGTCGTTGTGGGGAGCGGTAGTGGGTTTCTGTCGTAGTGGGGAGCGGTAGTGGGTTTGTGTCGTTGTGGTGAGCGGTAGTGGGTTTCTGTCGTTGTGGGGAGCGGTAGTGGGTTTGTGTCGTTGTGGGGAGCGGTAGTGGGTTTCTGTCGTTGTGGGGAGCGGTAGTGGGTTTGTGTCGTTGTGGGGAGCGGTAGTGGGTTTGTGTCGTTGTGGGGAGCGGTAGTGGGTTTGTGTCGTTGTGGGGAGCGGTAGTGGGTTTGTGTCGTTGTGGGGAGCGGTAGTGGGTTTGTGTCGTAGTGGGGAGCGGTAGTGGGTTTGTGTCGTAGTGGGGAGCGGTAGTGGGTTTGTGTCGTTGTGGGGAGCGGTAGTGGGTTTGTGTCATAGTGGGGAGCGGTAGTGGGTTTGTGTCGTTGTGGGGAGCGGTAGTGGGTTTGTGTCGTTGTGGGGAGCGGTAGTGGGTTTGTGTCGTTGTGGGGAGCGGTAGTGGGTTTGTGTCGTTGTGGGGAGCGGTAGTGGGTTTGTGTCATAGTGGGGAGCGGTAGTGGGTTTGTGTCGTTGTGGGGAGTGGAAGTGAGTTTGTGTCGTAGTGGGGAGCGGTAGTGGGTTTGTGTCGTTGTGGGGAGCGGTAGTGGGTTTGTGTCGTTGTGGGGAGTGGAAGTGAGTTTGTGTCGTTGTGCGGAGCGGTAGTGGGTTTGTGTCGTTGTGGGGAGCGGTAGTGGGTTTGTGTCGTTGTGCGGAGCGGTAGTGGGTTGTGTCGTTGTGGGGAGCGGTAGTGGGTTGTGTCGTTGTGGGGAGCGGTAGTGAGTTTGTGTCGTTGTGGGGAGTGGAAGTGAGTTTGTGTCGTTGTGGGGAGTGGTAGTGGGTTGTGTCGTTGTGGGGAGCGGTAGTGGGTTGTGTCGTTGTGGGGAGCGGTAGTGGGTTGTGTCGTTGTGGGGAGTGGTAGTGGGTTGTGTCGTTGTGGGGAGTGGAAGTGAGTTTGTGTCGTTGTGGGGAGTGGTAGTGGGTTGTGTCGTTGTGGGGAGTGGTAGTGGGTTGTGTCGTTGTGGGGAGCGGTAGTGGGTTGTGTCGTTGTGGGGAGCGGTAGTGGGTTTGTGTCGTTGTGGGGAGTGGAAGTGAGTTTGTGTCGTAGTGGGGAGCGGTAGTGGGTTTGTGTCGTTGTGGGGAGCGGTAGTGGGTTTGTGTCGTTGTGGGGAGCGGTAGTGGGTTTGTGTCGTAGTGGGGAGCGGTAGTGGGTTTGTGTCGTTGTGGGGAGTGGTAGTGGGTTTGTGTCGTTGTGGGGAGCGGTAGTGGGTTTGTGTCGTTGTGGGGAGCGGTAGTGGGTTTGTGTCGTTGTGGGGAGCGGTAGTGGGTTTGTGTCGTTGTGGGGAGCGGTAGTGGGGTTGTGTCGTAGTGGGGAGCGGTAGTGGGTTTGTGTCGTAGTGGGGAGCGGTAGTGGGTTTGTGTCGTAGTGGGGAGCGGTAGTGGGTTGTGTCGTTGTGGGGAGCGGTAGTGGGTTTGTGTCGTTGTGGGGAGCGGTAGTGGGTTTGTGTCGTTGTGGGGAGCGGTAGTGGGTTTGTGTCGTAGTGGGGAGCGGTAGTGGGTTTGTGTCGTTGTGGGGAGCGGTAGTGGGTTGTGTCGTTGTGGGGAGCGGTAGTGGGTTTGTGTCGTAGTGGGGAGCGGTAGTGGGTTTGTGTCGTTGTGGGGAGCGGTAGTGGGTTTGTGTCGTTGTGGGGAGCGGTAGTGGGTTTGTGTCGTAGTGGGGAGCGGTAGTGGGTTTGTGTCGTAGTGGGGAGCGGTAGTGGGTTTGTGTCGTAGTGGGGAGCGGTAGTGGGTTTGTGTCGTTGTGGGGAGCGGTGGTGGGTTTGTGTCGTTGTGGGGAGCGGTAGTGGGTTGTGTCGTTGTGGGGAGTGGTAGTGGGTTTGTGTCGTTGTGGGGAGCGGTAGTGGGTTGTGTCGTTGTGGGGAGTGGTAGTGGGTTTGTGTCGTTGTGGGGAGTGGTAGTGGGTTTGTGTCGTTGTGGGGAGCGGTGGTGGGTTTGTGTCGTTGTGGGGAGCGGTAGTGGGTTGTGTCGTTGTGGGGAGCGGTAGTGGGTTTGTGTCGTTGTGGGGAGCGGTAGTGGGTTGTGTCGTTGTGGGGAGTGGTAGTGGGTTTGTGTCGTTGTGGGGAGCGGTAGTGGGTTTGTGTCGTAGTGGGGAGCGGTAGTGGGTTTGTGTCGTTGTGGGGAGCGGTAGTGGGTTTGTGTCGTTGTGGGGAGCGGTAGTGGGTTTGTGTCGTTGTGGGGAGCGGTAGTGGGTTTGTGTCGTTGTGGGGAGTGGTAGTGGGTTTGTGTCGTTGTGGGGAGCGGTAGTGGGTTTGTGTCGTTGTGGGGAGTGGTAGTGGGTTTGTGTCGTAGTGGGGAGCGGTAGTGGGTTGTGTCGTTGTGGGGAGCGGTAGTGGGTTTGTGTCGTTGTGGGGAGTGGTAGTGGGTTTGTGTCGTAGTGGGGAGCGGTAGTGGGTTTGTGTCGTTGTGGGGAGCGGTAGTGGGTTTGTGTCGTAGTGGGGAGCGGTAGTGGGTTTGTGTCGTTGTGGGGAGCGGTAGTGGGTTTGTGTCGTTGTGGGGAGTGGTAGTGGGTTTGTGTCGTTGTGGGGAGCGGTAGTGGGTTTGTGTCGTTGTGGGGAGTGGTAGTGGGTTTGTGTCGTTGTGGGGAGCGGTAGTGGGTTGTGTCGTTGTGGGGAGCGGTAGTGGGTTTGTGTCGTTGTGGGGAGCGGTAGTGGGTTTGTGTCGTTGTGGGGAGTGGTAGTGGGTTTGTGTCGTTGTGGGGAGCGGTAGTGGGTTTGTGTCGTTGTGGGGAGCGGTAGTGGGTTGTAACGGCCGGGGTTGACTGTTCAACACTCAACTTGGTGGTAACCAATGGGGCTGAAGGTAGCCGTAGCCTCTTCTTGGTTCTTTCGGTAAAGTCACGTAAAAGGGAAATAATAAAAACAAAACATAATAAAATAATTCTCACGACGTTTCGGCCACAATGCAAGCAGCCGTCTTCAGGTTGCTTGCGTTGTGGCCGAAACGTCGTGCGAATTATTTTATTATGTTTTATTTTTTATTATTTTATTACTTCCCTTCTACGTGACTTTACCGAAAGAACCAAGAAGATGAATCCCTGCAGTCACGAAAGCTTTAAATCGAAATATAGCCGTAGCCATTACGAGCGTGGCAGTCGTTACGCTTAGACTGTTGATGCGTTCGTAGAAATAAAAATAAACTCCCCTGACAATGGATGTCTCCGAGGAACTTCTTTACACTAGTAATGCTGTGTGATAGCTTTCTGCGCATGAGATAGGGCAGCAATGTGTTTCCCTGTCTCCACGTGGCTTCCCCATGCAGTAGCACGGTTGGCTACGTACATATCTCTGGGTCTCTCTCCGCCCGTATGTACCGGTATCTCCCCGTGATTGTCCCCGGGTCTACCCGTGTCACAATGTGTCTCCGTGTGTCCCCTGTGTCTTCAAGTGTCTCCTCATATGTGCAGGGTTTTGGTAGTACATGTTGTTTGTCGTTTATTGTGAAAATTCCGTCACAGTTCCTATGATCACTATTTCATTGCTTTATGTTGGTGATTTCGAAAAGTTTACTGGTTTGGCCATGTTTGTTTGTTTGTTGTAGTACGGAGTTAGACTGATGGCCTTAATCTAAGTTGTCTTGTTGTTGTTGTTGTTTGACTTGCATCCCACTGGGATTTGTGCACACAGCGTTGGTGTGTACGGTGTTTTTTCTGCAATATTTTGCTGTCTTTTCTTGGATTTTCTGTTTGCGCTCAGTCACATATTCACTTTAAGATGTTTTCTTGTTCATGTTTTAGTTTTTTGTTTGTTGCGGTTGCACCCGATTCAAGACCCGAATGGCTCACAGGGCTCTCTACCTAATAAATGAACTTGAACTTGAACTCATGTAGTAGCTACATAGAACAGCAATGTGTCCCTGTGTCTCCCCGTGTCATCATGTGGCCCCGTATGTGCCCCGTGCGACATTTCCCCATTCATTTAACAATGTGCACCGAGTCTCCCTGTGTCCATATGTGTCAATTTACTACGCGTGCCTCCCCCTTGTGTCCCAGGTGTCTCCCCGCGTCTTAACGTGTCTAACCATGTCCCCCTGTATCCCTTCTTCCCATGTCTCCCCGTATCTCCATGTGGCTCCCCGTGCAGTGGCTAGGACAACAATAACAACGTGAAATCCTGACATGAAAACATTTCCCGACTTGAAAAGTAATCTGTGCATTTCAAAGCGTAATGTGCGCGTGTATGCGTGTGCGCGTGCGCGTATGTGTGTTTGCGAGTGTCTCAGACCGTGACTGGCAGGCTGGGGTGTCTCCCCTTCTTCACGGGGTAACCACTGGCAAACATGGTGGGGACCTGCGTCTCGTTGGTTGGACTCAGGTGGAACGGCCTCGGTCTCGTAGACTCAACCTGGAAGGGTTTCAGCCACTTACCTGCCCAGGTAAGAGAGTGGGGGTGTGGACAGAGAGACGGAGATAGAGTCACAGTGAGAACCATAACATTGGATATTGTATCGTTTTATATAGTTACAAAGAGACCCACATAATTACAAAGAAATTAATTAACTCAGTTAAAAATTATTACATTTACATATAAACCCATAGACTTACACAATGATGAAAAAGCAACACACAGACTCACATGCTCAAATAAAGGCCCATAAACATAGACATGGACACACAAACTCACATTGTAACAAAATGGTGATCTAACACTCTCACCGTACCATGGGGTCAATGCAAGTTCGTCCTTGTTTTGTTGTTAGTTGCTTTTAATGTTCACAAACCGGTTTTCGACTGGATCCTAAAAGATTGTTATACGTGTGGTGATTGCTTTGATGTTAACAATGTTAAAACAAGGAAACCATTTTGTCATAACAGTACACTGACGCCCACGGTAAAGTGGTATATCCGTATATAATAGCGAGATCTACTCTGCCTCAAATGAGTACCTGGTGCGATGTAAATACATCGCTACTGTCGAGACAAAGGCAGTCGGGCATGGTGCTAGCCTCACGTTCACTCCCTCATCGGGGCTCGCTAACAGCACTTGCCCCAAAACTATGTTAAGGCTAAATATGGGGGATCTTTGTCTTATCTATAATAGCTGAGGCTTGTTATTACAGGTCAGTGTAGGCCTTTAGTAGTTTTATTAGCAGGGCAGCCCTCTTGCCAACATAACACCATAAAGGCTAAGCTCGTGGTTTATGATAGCCAAAGTGGCCATTTTGTCCTCTTAAGCTACGCTCGTGGTTTATGATAGCCAAGGCGGCCATTTTGTCATCTCAGGCTGTGCTCGTGGTTTATGATAGCCAAGGCGTTCCTTTTGTCATCTCAGTCTGTGCTCATGGGTTATGATAGCCAAGGCGTTCCTTTTGTTCCTCGGTCTGCCTTACCCTTGAAGAAAATGGCGCTCACAATAAAGAGCTGCAGATCGGCGGGAAGCTCTTTGACGAAGTCTGGGATGTGTCCTTCCGTCTTTTCGGCCACCCACTTATTTATCAATGCCATGTCTTCCTTCATGTTCCCGATCAAGTTCTGCGGTTTGGCTTTGTGGTACTTCTCCACCGCGTCGAGAAATTGCTGCTTGATTTTGGCATCTGGTAGAAAAAATAGATTAATTATTCACCACGTTTGAATGTCATATTTTCTTGTCTTTTTTACACCATTCATCCTGAATGTAGTAACAGCATCATGTTGTGAGATGAACAAGCAGAATGCTCACAGAACAATGAATCTCTTTGTTAGGATACAGGCTCAAACGGTGGATAATACAGAGCTACTTCTGATATCCCTAAAAGAGTCCACTGGTTTACATAGTGGATAGAAATTAGTTTTCCACCCACTGCACATACGAGTAATGTTAATTGCATGACAGTCAAATTTATATATTTTTTTCAAAGCTGACTTAAGCGACATAACTACATATCACAATAAATGTGATCTTTATTGTTTTGCAGTCCATTGGTAACTGAGCTAAAACCATCAACACGCTAACACTTGAGAACCCAGTTTAACCACAGGAGGCTGAATGCCCAGGTTCTAACGCAGGATGTCGGCGGTGCAGGCTCAGTGGCTCTGAGCCCCCGAACCTCCTGGACTTTGTAAGCGATTCCCACATCATCACTAACCTTTGGCGGTGAAGATGCGGGCAGCGATGTTGGTGCTGTGGTGGCCATGTTGCAGTTTGGAAACCAGGGCTTGGAAAGAGGCCTGGGGATTCGGGTCACGGAGGAATTGGAGACGCAGGGCGTTGGTCAGCTGGGTCTCTGTCTGTTCCCCCGCTCCTAAAAAGCTCAGAGTGAGCAGCACGAGAGAGGAAGAGAGAGAGTTCGGGGATTCGTTTCCGAAGAACCAATGGCTGCAGAGTGGGGCTCAAGTAAAATGCGAGCTAACCCAAATTAACCAGCACACGTTGCATGTACAAAATGTATCAGCCTTGTCCAGACCACCAGCTCAAAATAACTGAATGCGTGGCCATTTTTTCTTTTAGAACCCCTGACTCATTAGAGTTGATAAAATGTGGTCTCCCGAAAGACAGCAGTGAAACAAACACACGCAGCTGTAAACAGACTGCATCCTCACTAGGGTTCATCAATACAGTAGAGTATCAAAGTTCACTCCCACCGAATTCCTCTGGGAGCCCCATATATGGAGAGGACTTAGCTCACCAATACACGAGCGCTTTGCACTTTGAGCATTGTATGTACGGATGTTGAACTTCTTTTGCACCATACATAGCCAGCGGTGCGAATCAGAGGTGCAGGGAAATGACAACAAAATATGGGTCTCTTTTTTTTTAAATGATATCAGCTTTTAATAAGGAAATACAATGATCTATTATTTGGTTCTTTCGGTTAAGTCACGTCTAAAGATAAAATAATAAATTAAATTAAATAATAGAATACGACGTTTCGATTGCAACACAAGGCTTGCTTGCCGTGTAATCGTTCTTGCAGCACCAATTGATATGCTAATTTTTTCTCTACCCCCCTCCCTCTCTCTGCCTCCGCCCCCCCTCTGTCTATTTAAGGCCACCACACAGAGACGATCACCCCTCTCTGTTTCCTGTGTTACTCTCGCTATGTATCTTGGTAATATCTGTCTGCTAATATGTCTGTCTATAGTTTTCTGGTTAGATTTTATGTCGCTATTTCATTATACCTGATGATGATTGCTTGTGTTGCAATCGAAACGTCGTATTCTATTATTTAATTTAATTTATTATTTTATCTTTAGACGTGACTTAACCGAAAGAACCAAATAATAATTCCTGCAGTCACGAAAGTTCTAAAATTAAGATTGAACCACTTCTACGGGGGAGTTTTAAGCTTATCTTTTTTCTCTCTCTCTGGCGACTTGTTTTCTCTGCCTGTGTCCTCTTTAGAATGTTCACACTCAAATTCTAACTTAGCAATCTTTGAAATACGTAATCAACCAGGCTATGCGTTAATTGTGTGTTGACCGACCCTCTGTGTTGTATTACATTACATTTCGATATTTTACTAGGTTATTTAATTTTAGTGTGTCTTTCTCCTGATTTTCAGGCTTGCTTGCCGTGTAATCGTTCTTGCAGCACCAATTGATATGCTAATTTTTTCTCTACCCCCCTCCCTCTCTCTGCCTCCGCCCCCCCTCTGTCTATTTAAGGCCACCACACAGAGACGATCACCCCTCTCTGTTTCCTGTGTTACTCTCGCTATGTATCTTGGTAATATCTGTCTGCTAATATGTCTGTCTATAGTTTTCTGGTTAGATTTTATGTCGCTATTTCATTATACCTGATGATGATTGCTTGTGTTGCAATCGAAACGTCGTATTCTATTATTTAATTTAATTTATTATTTTATCTTTAGACGTGACTTAACCGAAAGAACCAAATAATAATTCCTGCAGTCACGAAAGTTCTAAAATTAAGATACAATGATCTAATTCAAAACATAATACAATTCAAAGTTGTTTCATTTTCAAATTTCAATACGGAGCATCGGGAGCTTGCGTGGATGCGTCGTTCGTGTGCAAATGTTTTTGTTACTTTCCTGGCCAAAGGCCGTCTGTGCGGGTCTAAGAGACTCGGTGTGAGTTTATCAGTCTCTGTTTGAGTCTATGGGTCTCGGTGTGAGTCTGTGGGTCTCTGTCTATATGTATGTACGTTTCACTTTTTTTGCACCGCACATAACCAGGGGGGGAAGGAGCGTTACCCCTCGTGATCACAGAGGCTGCGGGGATACCTGGCCCAGCGAGTGAGCGAGGAGGTGGTTGCAAGTGAAAGGATTCAGCTCACGACGTGTTCAGCAAAGGGTGTCTTTATTAGATTCACCCACCGATAAAGTCTCCAGTCATGCGGCAGGTAACACACGTGGCTTCTGCACTCCCCTTTTTAAATCATTTATATTAAGTTCGCTTGCTTGCTTACGACCGTGCAAATATTTCGGTCGTTTTTAACCCACTTCCCGTGATCCGATCGAGCTGACATTTTGCACACAGACTCGTTGTGCGTGACAATTAATGTTCGTGAAAACTTTTTCCAAAATTTTACACTTTTTAGGACAAAAAGATTATATTTAATTACCAATTGCTTAATGGTGCAATGCAATCATCTGACCCATAGGTGGCAGCCATCTCAAGCCAGAGGACGAGAGGACTCTAGCCGCCACGCATATAAAGGATTTATAGTGAAAAACTTTGTTTTTACGGGTTATACTTGTTCACCCCTGGTTCACACTATCCCCTGGTCCACAATGATTGCCCAGGGAGCTTTGTTAGACTCAGCGTGTCTCTGAGTCTAACAGTCACCCATTGGCCAGGGGAATTTATCCCGGGTTACCATTAACTGGGCCAGGTGCCTGCCAAGTAATCCGCATGCCTTGGCAGTCACCCATTGTCTGGGGCTTTTGTCCCAGGTCATAATTAACTTGGCCAGGTGCCTGCCGAGTGTTTGTATGTCTTGGCAATCACTCATTGTCTGGCGTTATTGTCCCAGGTTATGATTAACTGGCCAGGTGCCTTCCGAGTCTCCAACACAAGGACGAAACCCTCCTACTCTCTCTTCGTTGCAATGCACTCCCTGCCTCTGCTTGAGTGAAGTGCGAGGCGATGTTTTTGCTCGAATGTGAGGCCTTTTGTGTGATGGCTTGCTCCACCCATTATATAATGCAGGGACTCCTGTATTTAGGAACGAGTTAGGTTCTAGATGTTCAGTTTTCGTAAGTCGATTTGTGTGTAAGTCCAGATTCATTCCTGTCGATTGAAAACGCGTTGTACTGCATGCACATTAAACACGAGGAATGGCTTTAAAAGTTGTATAATCTCCTGTAGATGCCACTGGTTCTTCACATTCTGCAGATGTAGATGCCACTGGTTCTTAACCTTCTGCAGATGTAGATGCCACTGGTTCTTCATGTTCTGCAGATGTAGATGCCACTGGTTATTCACGTTCTGCAGATGTAGATGCCACTAGTTCTTCACGTTCTGCAGATGTAGATGCCACTGGTTCTTCATGTTCTGCAGATGTAGATGCCACTGGTTCTTCACATTCTGCAGATGTAGATGCCACTGGTTCTTAACCTTCTGCAGATGTAGATGCCACTGGTTCTTCATGTTCTGCAGATGTAGATGCCACTGGTTATTCACGTTCTGCAGATGTAGATGCCACTAGTTCTTCACGTTCTGCAGATGTAGATGCCACTGGTTCTTCATGTTCTGCAGATGTAGATGCCACTGGTTCTTCACATTCTGCAGATGTAGATGCCACTGGTTCGTCATGTTCTGTAGATGTAAATGCCACTAGTTATTCGCATTCTGCAGATCTAGATGCCACCACCATCTTTTGTGCGGATGTTGAACTTACAACTCTTGATCCGAACAGGCAACTGGACGTACGGGGACAGGTTTGTTCGTATCTCTGAAAGTTCGCAAGTCAAATGTTCGTAAGTAGACGAATCCCTGCATGTATTCAGAAACCAATTAATCTCATGGCCCTGATAGGGTCCTTTAAGATCCGTCAATTGTGCCATTGCATCAGAGGTCGCAAACGGGTTTTGATTCCTTACCCGTACCCGTACCCGGCCGCACCACGGTACCCTACCCGTACCCGTACCCTACCCGATACCCGGCCGGGTACGGGTAGCCGGGTATCAGGTAGGGTACAGATATCGGGATGAAGCCATGTTGCAGGCGCGGGTGGGTTGATTCTAGGAACTTGAATTGTGAGAAGAGACAAGACGTTGGGAAATGAGTGACAAACGGTGACTCACCAGTGACTCACGGCCTACCCGTACCCGGCCGCATCAGGGTCGCAAACGGGTACCCGTCCCAAGTGGGACAACCACAGCAGGAAACAAATGCTGAATTGTTTATTGCTGTTGTTAGAGTATTTAATTCCTTGCAAAATGTATCTATTTGGTGTTTGGACATCTTAACACAACTGTTTTATTGCCAGAAAGGGTAACCCCTATTCTTATTTTTTCATACTTTAATACCGGCAAAAAGGTTCCATGATACGGCATTGCCTCGTTATTCACGACCTTGTTATCCGCAATGTTTGGCTGTCAGAGAATCGCATCTGGAGAGAAAGCAAGTGATGGTGTGATAAAGTGATGAGAGATGGTGATGTAGAGATAAAGTGATGATGAGAGATGAAGCAGCAGGCGTCGTCAGGGTCGGGATCGAACCCACGAACCTGCCGCATACCAGGCGAAGTAGTTAACATCTCCTAGCCACCTTAGCGTCAGGATCGGGATTGAACCCTCGATCTCTCGTATACCAGGCGAGGTAGTTAACATCTTCTAGCCACTATGGCGTAAAAATCGGGATCGCACTCACGACCTCCTGTATACCAGCCGAGGTAGTTATCATCTCCTAGCCACCTTAGCATCAGGGTCGGGATCGAACTCACGACCTCCTGTATACCAGCCGAGGTAGTTATCATCTCCTAGCCACCTTAGCATCAGGGTCGGGATCGAACTCACGACCTCCTGTATACCAGGCGAGGTAGTCAACATCTCCTAGCCACCTTAGCGTCAGGGTCAGGATCGAACTCACGACGTCCTGTGTACCAGGCAAGGTAGTTAACATCTCCTAGCCACCGTGATGTCAGGGTCAAGATCGAACTCACGACCTCCTGTGTACCAGGCGAGGTAGTTAACATCTCCTAGCCACCTTAGCGTCAGGGTCGGGATCGAACCCACGACCTCCTGTATACCAGCCGAGGTAGTCAACATCTCCTAGCCACCTTAGCGTCAGGGTCAAGATCGAACCCACGACCTCCTGTGTACCAGGTGAGGTAGTCAACATCTCCTAGCCACCGTGATGTCAGAGTCGGGATCGAACCCACGACCTCCTGTATACCAGGTGAGGTAGTTAACATCTCCTAGCCACCTTAGCGTCAGGGTCAGGATCGAACCCACGACCTCCTGTGTACCAGGCGAGGTAGTTAACATCTCCTAGCCACCTTAGCGTCAGGGTCGGGATCGAACCCACAACCTCCTGTATACCAGCCGAGATAGTTATCATCTCCTAGCCACCGTGATGTCAGAATCGGGATCGAACCCACGACCTCCTGTATACCAGGTGAGGTAGTTAACATCTCCTAGCCACTATGGCGTCAGAATCGGGATCGAACCCACGACCTCCTGTATACCAGGCGAGGAAATTATCATCTCCTAACCACCGTGATGTCAGTGTCGGGATCGAACCCCCGACCTCCTGTATACCAGGCAAGGTAGTCAACATCTCCTAGCCACCTTAGCGTCAGGGTCAGGATCGAACCCACGACCTCCTGTATACCAGGTGAGGTAGTCAACA
>NC_136329.1:5094131-5103361 GCF_964198595.1 Lampetra fluviatilis
ATACACTACACTATACATTACACTATACACTACACTACACACTACACTATACACTACACTATACACTACACACTACACTACACTATACAATACACTACACACTATACACTACACTATACACTATACACTACACTATACACTACACTACACACTATACACTACACTATACACTATACACTACACTATACACTACACTATACACTATACACTACACTATACACTACACTATACACTACACTATACACTATACACTACACTATACACTACACTATACACTACACTACACACTACACACTACACTACACTATACACTACACTATACACTACACTATACACTAGACTATACACTATACACTACACACTACACTATACACTACACTACACTATACACTACACGATACACTATACACTACACTACACACTACACTACACTATACACTATACTATACACTACACTATACACTATACACTACACACTACACTACACTATACACTACACTATACACTACACACTACACTACACTATACACTACACTACACACTACACTATACACTATACACTACACTATACACTACACTATACACTATACACTACACTATACACTATACACTACACTATACACTACACACTACACTACACACTACACTACACTATACACTACACTATACACTACACACTATACACTACACTATACACTACACTATACACTACACTATACACTACACACTACACTACACTATACACTACACTACACACTACACTATACACTATACACTACACTATACACTATACACTACACTATACACTATACACTACACTATACACTACACACTACACTACACTATACACTACACTATACACTACACTATACACTACACACTACACTACACTATACACTATACTATACACTACACTATACACTACACTATACACTACACACTACACTATACACTACACACTACACTACACTATACACTACACTATACACTACACTATACACTATACTATACACTACACACTACACTACACTATACACTACACTATACACTACACACTATACACTACACTATACACTACACTATACACTACACTATACACTACACTACACACTACACTATACACTACTACACTACACTATACACTACACTATACACTATACACTACACTATACACTACACTATACACTACACTATACACTACACACTACACTACACTATACACTACACTATACACTACACTATACACTACACTATACACTACACACTACACGATACACTACACTACACTACACACTACACTATACACTACACGATACACTATACACTACACTATACTATACACTACACTATACACTACACTACACACTACACTATACACTACACTATACACTACACACTACACTATACACTACACTATACACTACACTATACACTACACTATACACTATACACTACACTATACACTACACTATACACTACACACTACACTACACTATACACTACACTATACACTACACTATACACTACACTACACACTACACTACACACTACACTACACGATACACTATACTATACACTACACTATACACTACACTATACACTACACTATACACTACACTATACACTACACACTATACACTACACTATACACTACACTATACACTACACTATACACTACACTACACTACACACTACACTATACACTACACTATACACTACACTATACACTACACACTATACACTACACTATACACTACACTATACACTACACTATACACTATACACTACACTATACACTACACTATACACTACACTATACACTACACACTATACACTACACTATATACTACACTATACACTACACTACACACTACACTATACACTACACGATACACTACACTACACTATACACTACACTATACACTACACTATACACTACACACTACACTACACACTACACTATACACTACACGATACACTATACACTACACTATACACTACACACTACACTACACTATACACTACACTATACACTACACACTACACTACACTATACACTACACTATACACTACACACTACACTATACACTACACTATACACTATACACTACACTACACACTACACTACACTATACACTACACACTACACTACACTATACACTACACTATACACTACACTATACACTACACTACACTATACACTACACTACACACTACACTATACACTACACTATACACTACACTACACACTACACTACACTATACACTACACTATACACTACACTATACACTACACACTACACTACACTATACACTACACTATACACTACACTATACACTACACTATACACTATACACTACACTATACACTACACTATACACTACACTATACACTATACACTACACTATACACTACACTACACTATACACTACACTACACTATACACTACACTAAACACTACACTATACACTACACTACACTATACACTACACTATACACTACACTATACACTATACACTATACACTATACACTACACTATACACTATACACTACACTATACACTATACACTACACTATACACTACACTATACACTACACTATACACTACACTACACACTACGCTATACACTACACTATACACTACACTATACACTACACTACACACTACACTATACACTACACTATACACTACACACTACACTACACTATACACTACACTATACACTACACTATACACTACACTACACACTACGCTATACACTACACTATACACTACACTATACACTACACTACACTATACACTACACTATACACTATACACTACACTATACACTATACACTACACTATACACTATACACTACACTATACACTACACTATACACTACACTATACACTACACTACACACTACGCTATACACTACACTATACACTACACTATACACTACACTATACACTACACTACACACTACACTATACACTACACTATACACTACACTATACACTACACACTACACTACACTATACACTACACTATACACTACACTATACACTACACTACACACTACGCTATACACTACACTATACACTACACTATACACTACACACTACACACTACACTATACACTACACTACACACTACACTACACACTACACTATACACTACACACTACACTATACACTACACTACACACTACACTATACACTATACACTACACTATACACTACACTATACACTACACTATACACTACACTATACACTATACACTACACTACACACTACACTATACACTACACTATACACTACACTACACTATACACTATACACTACACTACACACTACACACTACACTACACTATACACTACACTATACACTACACTATACACTATACACTACACTATACACTACACTATACACTACACTATACACTACACACTACACTACACTATACACTACACTACACACTGCACTATACACTACACTACACACTACACTACACACTACACTATACACTACACTATACACTACACTATACACTACACTAATTTGATCGATTGAAGCATTTTTAGGGTTAGGGATAGGGTTAGGGATAGGGTTAGGGATAGGGATAGGGTTAGGGATAGGGTTGGGTTCGGGATAGGGATAGGGTTGGGTTAGGGTTAGGGATAGGGTTAGGGTTAGGGATAGGGTTAGGGATAGGGTTAAAGTTAAGGTTAGGGTTAGGGATAGGGTTAGGGATAGGGATAGGGTTAGGGATAGGGTTGGGTTAGGGATAGGGTTAGGGATAGGGTTAGGGTTAGGGATAAGAGAGGACTCTAGCCGCCACGCATATAAAGGATTTATAGTGAAAAACCTTTTTTTACGGGTTAATTATTTTGCATTTTGACTGCTTGTGTTGTGGTTATTGCAAACATGATGCCTTGTATAAAGGTGTCAGTTTTTGTACCAGTTGAAAGGGTAAAAAACCTATTACTAGACCACAAGGATCCCGGTTCGAGACGTTGAAGACGACCGCAGATCCTCAGTCCCCCCACAACAACAACAGCAGCAGCAGCAGCAGCAGCCCAGAGCCCCGTTCCACGCCTGCTTTAATCCCCCCCCCCCCCCCCCCCCAACTTCTCTCACCGCACCTGGCCTTGTCTGTCCCTGTCTCAGTTACTACTGAGGTCCCACATTACACTGGTCAACAACAAAAAAAAACATGTTTTTCTGGCCTGGACTTTTGCAGCTGTTCTAGACTAATTTCAGGGTGCCGATTCCAAATCTGATCTCAGATTTGCTCGATCACATCTCATTTTTATGCTATCGGCATACCCCATTTTCATTGATTTTACCCGAAATTAACTCCGTCGCTTATGATTGCAAGTTGTTGCGAGTCAGTGACTGCTTTAGTGTTAAAATATGGTGCTCTATTTTAGGATAGTGTGTTTATAATATCATTTTATGTAGATATCCACATTTATTTAATATTTTTATTCTGCAGTTTTTATTGAAAATGCAATATTTGATATCTCAAAAACCTGATGTGATAGACAAAAACTGATGCCAGATTTGAAATCAGCACCCCAAAATTACATTAAAACCGTTGGAATTACCTTATGCCAGAAAAAGTGTGTTGACAAGTGTAATAAATGCGTTGTCCTTGAAACTAATTGATCCACACCAGAGACGGTGTTAGACTTTTGCGAGGCTCAAAATAAATCTCTCTCAAACACGAAAAGCAGTTCTAAAGAAATTAGATTTAAATGTAGATTAAATCTAATTTCTTAGAGTAGCTTCCTAATGTCATAAGGAAGAGCGTTCCAGACGTCGGCAGAAGCAGCGCATCTAAAAGCGCCGGATGCAGTGACCGGTCTTTGTTCAATGGTTCGCCAAAAGATGCTGGAATTACCTTATTCCAGAAAAAGTGTTACCCTTACGTGAGCCTGTCAGTGCCCCGTCTCGATTAGTGACCTACGGCCACAAGGAGCCGTACTGTCCTTACACGTAGATGCACAAGACTAAGCCTCACCTTACCATGTGAATAAAAAGTGTGCTGTCCTTGGCCCTTCCCCCCTCTCCAACCATTATATAAACGGAGTGGTAGCTCCTGCAATCTCCCATTTACTTGATACAGCAGCTGTCGTGGCTGTGACGGTTCCACCTGAAGACGGAAGCTTGTGTTGCCTCCGAAACGTCGTGATTTTTATTTTATTTTACTTTTATTAATTTCAATGTTTTACCTACGCGGTGACTTTACCGAAAAAACCTAAGAATAGAAGAGAGAGAGAGAGGCACTCGGATCCAGGGTTCAAACCCAGGTCCTCTCAGTGGAGTGCATCATCCGTAAACGTGTTTGCACGAGATTAGCAGCAGGGGTCGAGGGGTGGGGTCAAGGTAGACAGCTGATAAGGGGTTCCCGAGTCTGCGCCGACGATTGCGGATAAAATTCAAAGCACTCGGCAGAGAGATAACGCAGCTTGACCCCCGCTGCCAAACCACCCCTCTCTTGTTTGCCGATCGATAGCGCAGCATCGATCGATAGCGCAGCATCGATCGGCACAGCGTCGGGGCAGTTTGCTCGTGAATTTGGACGCGGTCTGTTTTGTTTTGTTGCAATGGACACGTGCGTGAGAGTGTTTGGGTCATCGTCGTCACACCATCTCAACTTCCTCCACCACCAGCACCAGCACCACCAGCACCTCCACCACCACCTCCACCAGCACCACTACCTCCCCCCCCCTCCACCAACACCACCACCACCACCCCCCACCACCCCTCCACCCCCCCCTCCACCACCACCCCCCCCCACCACCACCCCCACCACACCCCTCGACCACCCCCACCACCACCACCCCCTCCACCACCCCCTCCACCACCCACCTCCACCACCACCCCCTCCACCACCACCACCCCCCACCCCCACGACCACCCCCCCCCCTCCACCACCCCCTCCACCACCCCCTCCACCCCTCCCCACCACCACCACCACCCCCTCGACAACCCCCACCACCACCACCCCCCCCCTCCACCCCCTCCACCACCCCCCTCCACCACCACCACCCCCCCCTCCACCACCTCCACCACCCCCTCCACCACCCCCTCCACCACCCCCCCCTCCACCACCACCACCCCCTCTAGACCACCACCTCCACCCCCCACCTCCACCACCACCACCCCCACCCCTCCACCACCCCCCCCCCCCTCCACCACCCCCTCCACCACCCCCTCCACCCCCCCCCCCTCCACCACCACCACCCCCTCGAACAACCCCCCACCACCACCACCCCCCCCTCCACCCCCTCCACCACCCCCTCCACCACCACCACCCCCACCCCTCCACCACCCCCCCCCCCTCCACCACCCCCTCCACCACCCCCTCCACCACCACCACCCCCCCCTCCACCACCTCCACCACCCCCTCCACCACCTCCACCACCCCCTCCACCACCCCCCTCCACCACCCCCCCCCTCCACCACCACCACCCCCCCCTCCACCACCTCCACCACCCCCTCCACCACCCCCTCCACCACCCCCCCTCCACCACCACCACCCCCTCTAGACCACCACCTCCACCCCCACCTCCACCACCACCACCCTCTCCACCACCCCCTCCACCACCACCACCCCTCCACCACCCCCTCCACCACCACCACCCCCCCCCTCCACCACCTCCACCACCCCCTCCACCACCCCCTCCACCACCCCCCCCTCCACCACCACCACCCCCTCTAGACCACCACCTCCACCCCCACCTCCACCACCACCCCCCCCCCCCTCCACCACCACCACCACCACCACCCCCCCCCCCTCCACCACCACCCCCACCCCTCCACCACCACCACCCCCCCTCCACCACCACCTCCACCTCCACCACCCCCCCCCCTCCGCCACCACCACCCCCTCTAGACCACCACCTCCACCCTCACCTCCACCAACACCCCCTTTAGACCACCACCACCACCACCACCCCCTTTAGACCACCACCACCACCACCCCCTCTAGACCACCACCACCCCCTCCACCACCCTCTCTAGACCACCACCACCTCCACCACCACCCGTGTGTGTACGTGTGTGTGTGTGTGTGTACGTGTGTGTGTGTGTACGTGTGTGTACATGTGTGCACAGCAAGTTGGCACAGTAGGGGGCACAGGTGGTGCATCAGCCAGTCATCTCGGTCATCTCGGTCAGTCGACCCGTGGCACCTGCTGGGTCTGCCCCGTGACCTCCTGTCAGCGGGCGTTCGACACTTCACGTGGCCTCAAGGTGCACATGGCCTGGCACAAGCGTCGTGGTGACGTCACCGCCACTTAGTGGCGAATGGCGGTTGTTGTTGTTGTGTACGTGTACATGTGTGTGTACGTGTGTCTGTGTGTGTACATGTGTATGTGTACGTGTGTTTGTATACATGTGTGTGTGTACGAGTGTACGTGTGTGTGTACGTGTGTGTACGTGTGTGTGTACGTGTGTCTGTGTGTGTACGTGTGTGTGTACGTGTGCGTGTGTGTATACGTGTGTATGCGTGTACGTGTGTGTGTACGCGTGTGTGTGTGTATACGTGTGTGTGTGTGTATATACGTGTGTGTACGTGTGTATGCGTGTACGTGTGTGTGTACGTGTGTGTGTGCGTGTGTGTGTACGTGTGTGTGTACGTGTGTGTACGTGTGTGTATGCGTGTGTGTACGTGCGTGTGTGGCTGCAGTTCTGCACACGTTCCCATCGTCTTGTGAGCTCCTCCGATGGACGAGCGACTCCATTGCGTCGATCTCTGTGGGCGTAGCGTGCCCAGCCACTCCGCGCGTCACGCCGACGACTTCCGTTCGGCCCGACAGAAGTGGGAGGGGCAAAAGGGGGCGTGGCACGGCCTCGAGAAAAAATGGAGGCTGATGCGGGTTGCATTTGAGCACGTGGGGCTGAGTGACCTTGCAAAATGGCGGTCCCAGCAGTGTCAAGGTCGGCTTCTATGGAGGAGGAGGCTCATGAAGGACGCTGCTGCTGCTGCTGCTGGGCAGTTGGAGGCAGTCGCCCTCCCAATGTGGTCTTGATGATGTTAAATGTAAATGTTGTTCTTGACTTAAAGCGTTCGTGACTGTAGGAATTCATATTCTTTGGGGTCTTTTGGTAAAGTCGCGTAGATGGTTTAAAGGAAAATAACAAAAAAATAGCAAAAAACTACGACGTTCTTTTTTTATTGCGATTGAAACGTCGTAGTTTTTTGTTATTTTCTTTGAACCTATCTTGCGTGACTTTACCGAAAGACCCAAGCATATATATAAATGTTGTTGTCGATGTGTTGTCGTTGTCGAAGTTGATACGATGTGAATTTTGACTTTAAGCTTTCGTGACTGCAATGAATTCATATTTTTGGGGTCTTTCGGTAAAGTCACGTAGTTGGGTTCCTCTTTCCTCCCGATGACGATCGCTTGCGTTGTGATCGAAGCGTCGTAGTTTTTTGTCGTGTTATTTTCTTTGAACCCATCTTCGTGACTTTACCGAAAGACCCCAAATAATATTAATTCATTGCAGTCACCAAAGCTTTGAAGTCAAAATGCAAATGTTGTTATCGATGTGTTATTGTTGTCGAAGTTGATGTGGTACAATCACCCGTTCTGCAACAGGGCCATCAAGCACGAACTTAGCTGGGTGTTTCCATCGTGGTGGCTTTTTGGGGGGGGGGGGTAAAGTGTGAGGTTTAAAATAAACTTTTTATTTTATTTTACCAGCTAAGGCCCCCCCACTGAGCTGCTCGTTTCAGAAGCGAATCCCTTGACCATCACAAATGACAACCGCTCAACTGAGTCGCGTATCGTGTGGAAATTTACAGCAGCCAAAGGCTCGAAACGTCGCGATGTTGATTCTAAATGTTTGTGGGGTGGGGGGGGGGAGGAATTGGAGGACCCGGAGAAAAATCCACGCGAACACGGGGAGACACACAAACTCCAAATATACAGCAGCAGGCATCGTCAGGGTCGGGATCGAACCCGTTCTGAATACCAGGAGAGGTAGTTAACATCTCCACGGGGAGAGAGAGACGCAGACTCCAAATATACAGCAGCAGGCATTGTCAGGGTCGGGATTGAACCCACGACCTCTTGTGTACCAGGCGAGGTAGTCAACATCTCCTAGCCACTGTGGTGTCAGGGTCGAGATCGAACCCACAACCTCCTGCGTACCAGGCGAGGTAGTCAACATCTCCTAGCCACTGTGGTGTCAGGGTCGGGATCGAACCCACGACCTCCTGCGTAC
>NC_136329.1:5103561-5138561 GCF_964198595.1 Lampetra fluviatilis
ACACAGCGGGCTGCGAGGATAGATCCCCATACAAAGCGCGGGGCGTCTGTTACCCGACATTGTTATACACAAAGCTCCCTTGTGTGTGTCTATACACACACGTGCAGAGACTCACACAGAGACCCGTAGACTCATTGAGACCCATAGACACACACGGAGACCCATAGACTCACACAGAAACCCATAGACCCACACAGAGACCCATAGACTCACACAGAGACCCGTAGACTCACACAGAGACCCGTAGACTCATTGAGACCCATAGACTCACACGGAGACCCATAGACTCACACAGAAACCCATAGACCCACACAGAGACCCATAGACTCACACAGAGACCCGTAGACTCACACAGAGACCCGTAGACTCATTGAGACCCATAGACTCACACGGAGACCCATAGACTCACACAGAAACCCATAGACTCACACGGAGACCCATAGACTCACACAGAAACCCATAGACTCACACAGAGACCCATAGACTCACACAGAGACCCGTATCCTCACACGGAGACCCATAGACTCACACAGAGACCCATAGACTCACACGTAGACCCATAGACTCACACAGAAACCCATAGACCCACACAGAGACCCATAGACTCACACAGAGACCCGTAGACTCACACAGAGACCCGTAGACTCATTGAGACCCATAGACTCACACGGAGACCCATAGACTCACACAGAAACCCATAGACCCACACAGAGACCCATAGACTCACACAGAGACCCGTAGACTCACACAGAGACCCGTAGACTCATTGAGACCCATAGACTCACACGGAGACCCATAGACTCACACAGAAACCCATAGACCCACACAGAGACCCATAGACTCACACAGAGACCCGTAGACTCACACAGAGACCCGTAGACTCATCGAGACCCGTATCCTCACACGGAGACCCATAGACTCACACAGAGACCCATAGACTCACCACACAGAGACCCATAGACTCACACAGAGACGCAAAGACCCACACAGATCCACAGACCCACACAGAGATCCATAGACTCACACAGAGACCCACAGACTCACCACACAGAGACCCACAGACTCACCACACAGAGACCCATAGACTCACCACACAGAGACCCACAGACTCACCACACAGAGGAGACCCACAGACTCACCACACAGAGACCCACAGACTCACCACAGAGACCCATAGACTCACCACACAGAGACCCAGACTCACCACACAGAGACCCACAGACTCACCACACAGAGACCCACAGACTCACCAGAGACCCACAGACTCACCACACAGAGACCCACAGACTCACCACACAGAGACCCATAGACTCACACAGAGACCCACAGACTCACCACACAGAGACCCACAGACTCACCACAGAGACCCACAGACTCACCACACAGAGACCCAGACTCACCACACAGAGACCCACAGACTCACCACACAGAGACCCACAGACTCACCACAGAGACCCACAGACTCACCACACAGAGACCCACAGACTCACCACACAGAGACCCATAGACTCACACAGAGACCCACAGACTCACCACACAGAGACCCACAGACTCACCACAGAGACCCACAGACTCACCACACAGAGACCCACAGACTCACCACACAGAGACCCAGACTCACCACACAGAGACCCACAGACTCACCACACAGAGACCCACAGACTCACCACAGAGACCCACAGACTCACCACACAGAGACCCACAGACTCACCACACAGAGACCCATAGACTCACACAGAGACCCACAGACTCACCACACAGAGACCCACAGACTCACCACAGAAACCCACAGACTCACCACACAGAGACCCACAGACTCACCACACAGAGACCCACAGACTCACCACACAGAGACCCATAGACTCACCACACAGAGACCCACAGACTCACCACACAGAGACCCACAGACTCACCACACAGAGACCCACAGACTCACCATACAGAGACCCACAGACTCACCACACAGAGACCCACAGACTCACCACACAGAGACCCATAGACTCACCACACAGAGACCCACAGACTCACCACACAGAGACCCATAGACTCACCACACAGAGACCCACAGACTCACCACACAGAGACCCATAGACTCACCACACAGAGACCCACAGACTCACCACACAGAGACCCATAGACTCACCACACAGAGACCCACAGACTCATCACACAGAGACCCATAGACTCACCACGCCCGACCGCCTTTGTCTCCCCAGTGGCGATGTTTACACACCGCACCAGGTACTCATTTAAGGCTGAGTCGACCATACAGAGACACGCACACATAGACACATACACAGAGACACACACAGACACACACACACACACAGAGACACACAGAGACACGCACACACACACAGACACACACACAGACAGACACACACACAGACACACATCCAGAGACACACAGACACACACACAGACACACATCCAGAGACACACAGAGACACGCACACACATAAAGACACACACAGACACACACACAGACACACACAGAGACACACACACAGACACACACACAGACAGACACACACACAGACACACATCCAGAGACACACAAACACACACATAGACACACACACACACAGACACACACAGAGACACACACACAGACACACACACAGACAGACACACACACAGACACACATCCAGAGACACACAGACACACACACAGACACACACAGAGACACAAACACAGACACACACAGACACACACACAGACACACACACACAGACACACACACAGACAGACACACACACAGACACACATCCAGAGACACACAGACACACACATAGAGACACACACACACACACAGACACACACAGAGACACACAAACAGACACACACACAGACAGACACACACACAGACACACATCCAGAGACACACAGACACACACGCAGACACACACAGAGACACAAACACAGAGACACACACACACACATACACACAGACACACACAGACACACACACAGACACACACACAGACACACACACAGACAGACACAGACACACACAGACACACACACAGACACACACACACAGACACACACACAGACAGACACACACACAGACACACATCCAGAGACACACAGACACACACATAGAGACACACACACACACAGACACACACAGAGACACACACACAGACACACACACAGACAGACACACACACAGACACACATCCAGAGACACACAGACACACACACAAACACACACAGAGACACAAACACAGAGACACACACACACACATACACACAGACACACACAGACACACACACAGACACACACACAGACACACACACAGACAGACACACACACAGACACACATCCAGAGACACACAGACACACACATAGAGACACACACACACACAGACACACACAGAGACACACACACAGACACACACACAGACAGACACACACACAGACACACATCCAGAGACACACAGACACACACACAGACACACACAGAGACACAAACACAGAGACACACACACACATACACACAGACACACACAGACACACACACAGACACACACACACAGACACACACACAAACAGACACACACAGACACACACACAGACACACACACACAGACACACACACAGACAGACACACACACAGACACACATCCAGAGACACACAGACACACACATAGAGACACACACACACAGACACAGACAGAGACACACACACAGACACACACACAGACAGACACACACACAGACACACATCCAGAGACACACAGACACACACACAGACACACACACACAGACACACACAGAGACACACACACAGACACACACACACACAGAGACACACACAGACACGAACGACCACCACGCTCTTATCCGAGCTGACGAGGGGCCTTGCCTCCCTCAAGATCTCAGGCAAGCTCAGCCGACCTGTTCCTTAGATCATATCATAACGTTACCCCCTCCCCCCAACCTGACTGTATGTTTTATTAAAAAAAAAATTACCAGCGTGTAAGGCCCCCACTGAAGGTGCTTGGTAACTTCTTATTCAGAAGCGATCCCGGCCATCACAAATGATAGCAGCGCAACGAAGTGGCTTAACTTAGTGTGTCTTTATCCTAATTTTCAAGCTTGCGTACCGTACCACGTCGTCGTCCACTCATAGACATGCTGATCTTCTTGGTTCTTTCGGTAAAGTCACGTAGAAGGGAAATAATACAATAATAAAAATAAAACATAATAAAATAATTCTCACGACCGAAAGAACCAAGAAGATTAAAATATGTGAATATAATAGAAGGAATAATCTAAACAATCATAAAAATATTAAAAATAATAACCAAATTTTTTTTAAAATAATAAAACAATAAATTCTTAAAAACCTAAAAAAACGTCGTCACCAGGCAGAGAGAAGACAAAAAAGTTAAAAGTCTAAATTAAAATTTCGATGTAAAGCTTCTTTCGTGACTGCAGGGATTCATCTTCTTGGTTCTTTCGGTAAAGTCACGTAGAAGGGAAATAATAAAATAATAAAAATAAAACATAATAAAATACAATTCTCACGACGTTTCGGCTACAACGCAAGCAGCCGTCCTCAGGTGAAGAATGAGACACTGCCAAGCTTGGAGCTTATATATAAGCTGAGTTGGAGGTGGAAGAAGAGCGCTTATATATAAGCTCCAAGCTTGGCAGTGTCTCATTCTTCACCTGAAGACGGCTGCTTGCGTTGTAGCTGAAACGTCGTGAGAATTATTTCATTTTATGATGTTTTATTTTTATTATTTTATTATTTCCCTTCTACGTGACTTTACCGAAAAAACCAAGAAGATGAATCCCTGCTGCAGTCACGAAAGAAGCTTTACATCGAAATTTTAATTTAGACTTTTAACTTTTTTCTCTTCCCTTCGCCTGGTGACGACGTTTTTTTTTTAGGTTTTTAAGAATTTATTGTTTTATTATTTTAATAATTGTTTGGTTATTATTTTTTATATTTTTATGATTGTTTAGATTATTCCTTCTATTATATTCACATATTTTAATCTTCTTGGTTCTTTCGGTCGTGAGAATTATTTTATATTAATGTTTTATTTTTATTATTTTATTACTTCCCTTCTACGTGATGACTTTACCGAAAAAACCAAGAAGATGAATCCCTGCTGCAGTCACGAAAGAAGCTTTACATCGAAATGACATGCTAATGTTTTCTCTGCCCCCTCCCTCTCTCCGCCCTCGCCCCCTCTCTATATTTAAGGCCTCGTGACAGAGACGATCTCTCTCTTTGTGCCGATACGTGTTCTCTCTGTCTCTCTATGTGTATCTTTGTGATGTCTGTCTGCTTATATGTCTGTCTATAGTTTTCTGGTTAGATCTTTGTTGCTATTTCTTTTATACCCGATGATGATGATTGCTTGTGTTGCAATCGAAACGTCGTAGTATGCTATTATTTAATTTATTATTTTATCTTTATACGTGACTTTACCGAAAGAACCAAAGAATGACTTAACTTGTATTTAAGAGCTTGCATCTTGGAATCCCTGCCTCACTTGATACAGCAAATCTGGCTGTGACGGTCCCACCTGATGACGGAGACTTGTGTTGCCTCCGAAACGTCGTGATTTTTATTATTTTATTTTATTAATTTTATTTTTCGATGTGAAGCTTCTTTCGTGACTGCAGGGATTCATCTTCTTGGTTCTTTCGGTAAAGTCACGTAGAAGGGAAATAATAAAATAATAAAAATAAAACACAATAAAATAATTCTCACGACGTTTCGGCCACAACTCAAGCAGCCGTCTTGTTCTCCACCTGAAGACGGCTGCTTGCGTTGTGGCCGAAACGTCGTGAGAATTATTTTATTATGTTTTATTTTTATTATTTTATTATTTTCCTTCTACGCGACTTTACCGAAAGAACCAACATTATTAATTCTAATTTCATTTTTTACCTACATGGTGACTTTACCGAAAAAACTAAGAGTATGAATCATTGCAGTCACGAAAGCTTCAAATCTAGAAACAACGCAGTGAGTTTATCATCGCGTGGAAATGTGCAGTAGGAGCTAAATACTGTTGATGAACGCGTGCCGTTGAGTCTAAATGTGGACAATTTATCGGAGCCAAATACTTTGAACGCAAGTTTCTGAATGTGGAGGGAGGGAAAAAAATAAAGGAGGACCCAGAGAAATATTCACACGACCACGGGGAGAACTCCAAATATACAGCAGCAGCAGCAGCAGGCGTCAGGGTTGGGATCGAACCCACGACCTCCTGTACACCAGGCGAGGTAGTTAACATCTCCTAGCCACCGTGATGATGATGAGAGAGAGACACGCAAACTCCAAATATACAGCAGCAGGCATCGTCAGGGTCGGGATCGAACCCACGACCTCCTGTACACCAGGCGAGGTAGTTAACATCTCCAAGCCACCGTGATGATGATGAGAGACTATATTCTTAGATTTTTTCGGTAAAGTCACCATGTAGGTAAAAAACATAAAAAAGTAAAATAAAATAAAAATCACGACGTTTCGGAGGCAACACAAGCTTCCGTCTTCAGGTGGTACCGTCACAGCCACGACAGCTGTATCAAGTAAATGAGAGATTGCAGGAGTTACCACTGCGTTTATATAATGGTTGGAGAAGGTGGTGGGGCAAGGGCCGCATACTTATTATTAATATGGTAAGGTGAGGTTTGTGACTCAACCTGTAACAGGGAGACCACCACTAAACATGGTAAAACAGTAATGGTTGTCTGTCAAATAAGATTGGCAAATAAGTGTAGTTAAATCTTTTTTGCATGGTTAATCACATCTTTCCAATGATTACTCAGTTTGTAACCGTCATCACGGTTGAAATTACGTCTGTGCGTTGTATATTTGTATGGCTTCGTGTACAAACCTTTGATGGTAGCCGGGAGGTTTGCAGAGAACCTTGGTCTCGGAAAAGACAATTTCATGAGAGCCCGCCGAGTTGTAGCAATGATCGGCAACGGCCGAAGAATCAGTTCTGCCGTGTTTCAGATCTGACTTGTGCTCGCGGACACGATCAGAAACGATCAAAAACATGACGTTTCGTTTCTCCAAAAGATGATGAGAGAGGCGGCTTGACACTACGGCTAGTCTACATAACATTGCTTCCCTGGGACAGGGGCTCCCCTTTTACAACTCGGCTGGTGCCGGATAAGAGAACTGCCTCCCCCCACCTGGTGGAAAGCACCACGGCTGACACTCACGTACACACACACACACGTACACACACACATACACACACACGTACACACACACACTCATATACATCAACATTCACATACATTCATACACACAAACATTCACACACACACGTTTATATACATCAACATTCACACACACACACATTCATATACATCAACACTCTCATACACACACATACACGTACACGCACACACACACATACATCAACATTCACACACACCCACATTCATATACATCAACATTCACACACACACATACATCAACATTCACACACACACACATTCATATACATCAACATTCACTCACACACATCCACATACATCAACATTCACACACCCACATTCATATACATCAACATTCACTCACACACATTCATATACATCAACATTCATACACAAAGATAAAGATCCCCCGTATAGCCTTTACATTCATACACACACCCACATTCACACACACCCACATTCATATACAACATTCACATTCATATCAAGACAAAGATCCCCCGTATAGCCTTTACATTCATACACACATTCACATACACACACCCACATTGATACACACACATTCATATACATCAACATTCACACACATTCATACACAACATTCACATTCATATCAAGACAAAGATCCCCCGTATAGCCTTTACATTCATACTCACATTCACATACACACACCCACATTGATACACACACACATTCATATACATCAACATTCACACACATTCATACACAACATTCACATTCATATCAAGACAAAGATCCCCCGTATAGCCTTTACATTCATACTCACATTCACATACACACACACACATTGATACACACACATTCATATACATCAACATTCACACACATTCATACACAACATTCACATTCATATCAAGACAAAGATCCCCCGTATAGCCTTTACATTCATACTCATATACATCAACATTCACACACATTCATACACAACATTCACATTCATATCAAGACAAAGATCCCCCGTATAGCCTTTACATTCATACACACATTCACATACACACACCCACATTGATACACACACACATTCATGTACATCAACATTCACACACACACACATTCATACACAACATTCACATTCATATCAAGACAAAGATCCCCCGTATAGCCTTTACATTCATACACACATTCACATACACACACCCACATTGATACACACACACATTCATATACATCAACATTCACACACATTCATACGCAACATTCACATTCATATCAAGACAAAGATCCCCCGTATAGCCTTTACATTCATACTCACATTCACATACACACACCCACATTGATACACACACACATTCATATACATCAACATTCACACACATTCATACACAACATTCACATTCATATCAAGACAAAGATCCCCCGTATAGCCTTTACATTCATACACACATTCACATACACACACCCACATTGATACACACACATTCATATACATCAACATTCACACACACACACATTCATACACAACATTCACATTCATATCAAGACAAAGATCCCCCGTATAGCCTCTAACAGACGGTTGCGGCAAGCGCCAGTTAGCGAATAGCACCGCGCCCGGCCGCCTTTGTCTCCCCAGTGGGTGATGTTTACACACCGCTACACCAGGTACTCAGTTGAGGCCGAGTCTACCTAGGGGAACAAGCCCAGGACCGGTTCAGTTAATCGTCACTGCCGGTGTTGGCCGTGAGCGGGAATCGAACTTGGTTCGCCTAAATTTCGATGTAAAGCTTCTTTCGTGACTGCAGGGATTCATCTTCTTGGTTCTTTCGGTAAAGTCGCGTAGAAGGGAAATAATAAAATAATAAAAAAATAAAACATAATAAAATAATTCTCACGACGTTTCGGCCACAACGCAAGCAGCCGTCCTCAGGTGGCAGACCTGTTCTTCACCTGAGGACGGCTGCTTACGTTGTGGCCGAAACGTCGTGAGAATGATCTTACGTTTTATTGTTATTACTTTATTATTTCCATTCTACGTGACTTTACCGAAAGAACCAAGAAGTTGGTTCGCCTAGTTTGTAGCGCAGCGTAGCGCTAACCGCTGCACCACCGCTCCTCGTATGTATATACATCCAAACACACACACACAGACACAAGCATCATTGCATGGCAGCATCTATCAAGAAGACACGTTACATTGAGAATCATGAAGAGAACACTTGAGGCATCCGCTTACACAATGCATTTCTCGCTTGCAACTTTTCATCAGCTAGCAGAGGCCGGGCAATTGTGGTGGGGGTTGGGGGGGGCAGTTGTGGGGGGGGGGGCAATTGGGGGGGGGGAAATCCTTTCACAAACACACACATTACGTATAAATACACATACACACATCACGTAGAAATGTACATACATCTACACACACGCATATCATGTATTTGGATGGCCATATCCATAAATGACGCGCATATACATGTGACAATTACATATTGGCGGGGGAAGGACCACTTGGGCATTCGTTTACACTCTGGCACAAGCACACACCTCTTACACACTTACACACTTACCTGTACGTTCTTGTAACAGCTTCACACACAAACACACTCACACATTCACGAGCCTGCTCCTGTAAGGACGTTCTCGATAGGGTTAGGACCAGGTGCAGAGCAGTTATGTTCCTGATAATAGTTTTTTTGCCCTTTTATCTGGCAACAAAACTGACACCTTTTTACAAGGAGTCATGTTTGCATAGACCACGATACCTGCGGTCGTAATGCAAACAAAACACATAACTCTGATAATGTATGCACTGTCCTTGAAGTTGATTGGTCCACACCCGAGACAGCTTTCCTTAGAGCCTAGTCTCACATGGTGTTGGACCAGATGACGCCAAAAGGCGCACAACTCAAAGACAATGCACCATCAGAGTATGAGAGCTCAGGGTAAAGCAATTACACCATTGGAACCTCCTTTGCCAGTAAAAAATATGATAATTGTTTTTTTACCCTTCTATCTGGCAACAAAACTGACAAAAGTTTTACGAGGAGTCATGTTTGCATAGACCACAATACCTGCAGTCATAATGCAGACAAAAAACACAACTCTGATAATGTATGCACTGTCCTTGAACTTGATTGGTCCACACCCGAGACAGCTTTTCTTAGAGCCTAGTCTCACTTGGTGTTGGACCAGATGACGCCAAAAGGCCTTTAGGCTCTAAGGAAAGCTGTCTCGGGTGTGGACCAATCAACTTCAAGGACAGTGCATACATTATCATAGTTGTGTTTTTTGTTTGCATTACGACTGCAGCTATTGTGGTCTATGCAAACATGACTCCTTGTAAAAAAAAGGTGTCAGTTTTGTTGCCAAATAAAAGGGTATATTTCTTACTGGCAAATGAGGTACCAATGGTGGTTATGTGCCTGTTAGGAGATGTGAGCATTTGAAGAAGCGATTACCACACGCAAGCCGACTTGTTAAACCGTTTGTTGGGTTTGATCGCGAAAGTATAAATGTGTCGTTAGAGCCGCCACCACCCGACACGGCCAATTGGTTAGGGGTTTGTTACTAGTGTAGTGTAGTAGTGTAGTGTATAGTAGTGTATAGTGTAGTGTAGAGTGTAGTGTATAGTGGTGTCGTGTATAGTGTAGTGTATAGTAGTGTAGTGTATAGTGTAGTGTAGAGTATAGTGTAGTGTATAGTGTAGTGTACAGTGTAGTGTACAGTGTAGTGTGTAGAGTGTAGTGTATAGTGTAGTGTATAGTGTAGTGTATAGTATAGTGTAGACTATAGTGTAGTGTATAGTGTAGTAGTGTAGTGTAAAGTGTAGTGTATAGTGTATAGTGTAGTGTATAGTGTATAGTGTAGTGTATAGTAGTGTAGTGTATAGTAGTGTAGTGTATAGTAGTGTAGTGTATAGTAGTGTAGTGTATGGTAGTGTATAGTGTAGTGTATAGTAGTGTAGTGTATAGTAGTGTATGGTAGTGTATAGTGTAGTGTATAGTAGTGTAGTGTAAAGTAGTGTAGTGCATAGTAGTGCACTATATAGTGTAGTGGATAGCATGTTGTGTAGTAGGTTAGTGTATATTATTGGTGTATAGTAGTGCACTATATGGTGTGTTATGTAGTGTAGTGTATAGTAGTATATAGTGTAGTGTATAGTAGTGGTGTATAGTAGTGCACTATATGGTGTGTGTTATGTAGTGTAGTGTATAGTATATAGTGTAGTGTATAGTGTAGTGTATGTTGTCGTGTATAGTAGTGTATAGTAGTGTATATTGTAGTGTATATTGTAGTGTATATTGTAGTGTTTCGCCAGTAATTACAACCGGCATAATCAGGCGACAGCCAAATTGTAAACGTTGTGGATTTACCCTCCAACACAACGATTAATGCTGTACTAAGTAACGAATTGGCACGTTCTGTTCTCGTGGACAAACCCCTTACTAACTGTCTGTGTCGGGTGGTGGCTGGTTTAACGACACCACGTTTATATCTTCCTGGTTCTTTCGGTAAAGTCACGTAGAATACAGCTGTCTTTCCGACAGACCTGTTCTTCTGAACACCACCAAGCTTGGCAGCGTATATTTAAGTATATATTTAAGTATATACGCTGCCAAGCTTGGTGGTGCTCATTCAGACGCTGTCTTTCCGACAGACCTGTTCTTCTGAACACCACCAAGCTTGGCAGCGTATATTTAAGTATATATTTAAGTATATACACTGCCAAGCATGGTGGTGCTCATTCAGACGCTGTCTTTCCGACAGACCTGTTCTTCTGAACACCACCAAGCTTGGCAGCGTATATTTAAGTATATATTTAAGTATATACACTGCCAAGCATGGTGGTGCTCATTCAGACGCTGTCTTTCCGACAGACCTGTTCTTCTGAACACCACCAAGCTTGGCAGCGTATATTTAAGTATATATTTAAGTATATACGCTGCCAAGCATGGTGGTGCTCATTCAGACGCTGTCTTTCCGACAGACCTGTTCTTCTGAACACCACCAAGCTTGGCAGCGTATATTTAAGTATATATTTAAGTATATACGCTGCCAAGCTTGGTGGTGCTCATTCAGACGCTGTCTTTCCGACAGACCTGTTCTTCTGAACACCACCAAGCTTGGCAGCGTATATTTAAGTATATATTTAAGTATATACACTGCCAAGCATGGTGGTGCTCATTCAGACGCTGTCTTTCCGACAGACCTGTTCTTCTGAACACCACCAAGCTTGGCAGCGTATATTTAAGTATATATTTAAGTATATATGCTGCCAAGCATGGTGGTGCTCATTCAGACGCTGTCTTTCCGACAGACCTGTTCTTCTGAACACCACCAAGCTTGGCAGCGTATATTTAAGTATATATTTAAGTATATACACTGCCAAGCTTGGTGGTGCTCATTCAGACGCTGTCTTTCCGACAGACCTGTTCTTCTGAACACCACCAAGCTTGGCAGCGTATATTTAAGTATATATTTAAGTATATACACTGCCAAGCTTGGTGGTGCTCATTCAGACGCTGTCTTTCCGACAGACCTGTTCTTCTGAACACCACCAAGCTTGGCAGCGTATATTTAAGTATATATTTAAGTATATACACTGCCAAGCTTGGTGGTGCTCATTCAGACGCTGTCTTTCCGACAGACCTGTTCTTCTGAACACCACCAAGCTTGGCAGCGTATATTTAAGTATATATTTAAGTATATACACTGCCAAGCATGGTGGTGCTCATTCAGACGCTGTCTTTCCGACAGACCTGTTCTTCTGAACACCACCAAGCTTGGCAGCGTATATTTAAGTATATATTTAAGTATATACGCTGCCAAGCATGGTGGTGCTCATTCAGACGCTGTCTTTCCGACAGACCTGTTCTTCTGAACACCACCAAGCTTGGCAGCGTATATTTAAGTATATATTTAAGTATATACGCTGCCAAGCATGGTGGTGCTCATTCAGACACTGTCTTTCCGACAGACCTGTTCTTCACCTGAGGACGGCTGCTTGCGTTGTGGCCGAAACGTCGTGAAAATTGTATTTTTATTATGTTTGATTTTCATTATTTTATTATTTCCCATCTACGTGACTTCACCGAAAGAACCAAGAAGATGAATCCCTGCAGTCACGAAAGCTTTACATCAAAATTTAACCACGTTTATAATTACGCGATCTAACTCCCCCACAAAAAAAGCCTCTATTATGAATAATGTTGGTCGCAAAAGCCCTACTTCGTGTTGAAGCCCAGTTGTACCGCTTTTGGAAGCCGGAACTTGTTAGAACCGGTTGTGTGCCGACAAAATACCGGTTAGAATGTTTTGGGTCTGGCTATAACCGGTTACCGCTGGGTTTGAACCGCTAGCACCTTCAACTACGACATCATCTCACATCACCGACATCACCGTCGCCTGTACAAAACCGTCGCTTACATCGCCGTACGAATGAAGGAGGAATATTCGGCCGCGCGTGCGTGATCAAATTCGCCAAATTACTCAACTGGGGACCGTAAGGACATCACTGCCCTCCCCCCCCCCCCCCACTCACCACGCTACTGAAAAACAACCGCAGACTTCACACTCTGGTCTGCGCATGAGGATTCGCACTGCTGGAGGAATCCGACGGTCTCCAGAGATGGTGGGCAGCAGTGCCGGATGAAGCTACAGTGGAGCCTGGAGCGTAGGATGTTATAAAGGGCCCCTGAGTTAAATAACAACACAAATCTTAAAAGACATTAATGTTTCACTTGCACGGTGAAGTAGTTGTATTTTTTCATTTGCTACACAGCCCAGATAATACGACGAATCGCTAACCTTAAGCGCCCCCCCAGTCGTTCGTCAAAGCTGAAGGCGGTATAGTACTATAGCAATAGTGCAAGTGCAGAATCACTGAAGCGGAGTTGATAGCTTGAGAGTGCGGGGCCTCGGAAGCATTCGATGCGACTTTTGCTGCTGGGATCATCCGGCACTGGTGTCCAGATTCGCCCAGCGCGATCAGCCAACGGGTGCCGAATGTCAGAGGTCGCAACCGGGTACCCGATACCCGTACCCTACCCGATACCCGTACCCGTACCCGGCCGGGTACGGGTACGGGTAGGCCGTGAGTCACTGGTGAGTAACCGTTTGTCACTCATTTCCCAACGTCTTGTGTCTCTTCTCACAATTCAAGTTCCTAGAATCAACCCACCCGCGCCTGCAACGTGGCTTCATCCCAGAGGTCGCAATCGGGTACCCGATATGGCCGGGTACGGGTACCCGTTTGCGACCCTGGTGCGGCCGGGTACGGGTAAGGAATCAAAACCCGTTTGGCGAATGTGCAGACGCCCATTTGGAAATCATCGCTCACGGACGCCAGTTTTGGGGTGGGGGGAGGAGAGCGTTAAGAGGAGTTCAGGTTCAGAACAAGTTATGAGGTCTGTTAGAAGCCATCGCGACGACGTTTACGAAGTGGCTTGACTGAGAGGCGTTGCTCAAACGTTCCGAAGCAGATGGGGGGGGATTAGAGGAAGACCAATGTTGTTGTTGTTGTTTTTGTAGCGATGCCATCAAAGCTATTCCAACACCGTTGACCGACAATAACAAAGAAACATTTAATCAGATTTTCCCGATTAGCATACGGGGGCAGTTTCGATTCTTCCGATTGTCACGTTCTCCCACTTGGTGGAAGCTAATACGTCGGTGTTTTATACCCGTTCTGGGTATAAAGCAGCAGGGGGTTGCCAAGATGTTCAATCACCAGCAGGGACAATACCTTGTTTTGCAAGGAATCCAAGTATTGCATTAACCGCACACAATACTTGCGTACTCCGTTTGCACGTTCATGCCCTGATATATGCATATATTATCATATATTAACATATATTAACATTTGTTATCATTTATCTTTGTAGTGTTTGAACATATTGCCTTAACAGCTCCCGTAGTTTCGATTTAAAGCTTTCGTGACTGCAGGGACTCATCTTCTTGGTTCTTTCGGTAAAGTCACGTAGAAGGGAAATAATACAATAATAAAAATAAAACATAATAAACTTTCGATTTAAAGCTTTCGTGACTGCAGGGACTCATCTTCTTGGTTCTTTCGGTAAAGTCACGTAGAAGGGAAATAATACAATAATAAAAATAAAACATTATAAAATACTTCCCTTCTACGTGACTTGACCGAAAGAACCAAGAAGATGGGTGGAATGTTTTCCCAGGCCGACGTTCTAACCTCTCGGTTCTAACGCGAGGCTTTCAAGATGTCAGCGGGAGTCCCATAGGCAGGTTTCTAACGCGAGGCTTTCAAGATGTCAGCCGGAGTCCCATAGGCAGGTTTCTAACGCGAGGCTTTCAAGATGTCAGCCGGAGTCCCATAGGCAGGTTTCTAACGCGGAAAGTTACGTGCCAAGTTGCCACGCCACGTGATGTGCAGTGACGTCAATGCGATGATGATGACGTCATTGCTATGTCAATGACATCATTGCTATGACAATGACGTCAATGATGTCAATGCTATGTCAATGACGTCAATGCGATGACAACGACGTCATTGCTATGACAATGACCTCTGCGATGACAATGACGTCAATGCGATGACAATGACGTCAATGCTATGACAATGACGTCCATGCTCTGGCAATGACGTAATTGCTATGACAATGACGTCAATGCGATGACAATGACGTTAATGTTCTGACAATGACGTCAATGCTCTGACAATGACGTCAATGCTCTGTTAATGACGTCAATGCTATGACAATGACCTCAATGCTCTGACAATGACGTCATTGCTATGACAATGACGTCATTGCTATGGCAATGCTTGCGTTGTGGCCGAAACGTCGTGAAAATTATTTTGTTTTATTTGTATTATTTTATTACTTCCCTTCTACGTGACTTTACCGAAAGAACCAAGAAGATGAATCCCTGCAGTCACGAAAGCTTCACATCGAAATTTAAGAGCCACGTTTGTTGCTTGTTTGCATGTTCACCACAAGAACCGAGGGTGGTTATAATGCAGTGACGCGATTCCTTGCAAAAAAAAAAGTATTTCGAATTGGTGTCGGAACATCTTAACACAACTCCTGTTTAATTGCCAGGAAGGGGTAAAAAAAAATTCAGTTTTCACTATAAATCCTTTATATGCGTGGCGGCTAGAGTCCTCTCGTCCTCTGGCTTGAGATGGCTGCCACCTATGGGTCAGATGATTGCATTGCACCATTTAGCAATTGGTAATTAAATATAATATTTTTGTCCTAAAAAGTGTAACATTTTGGAAAAAAAATTTCACGAACATTAATTGTCACACACAACGAGTCTGTGTGGAAAATGTCAGCTCGATTGGATCACGGCAAGTGGGTTAAAAAACGACCGAAAGATTTGCAAGGTCGTATGCAAGCAAGCAAGTGAACTTAATATAAAGGATTTAAAAAAACAAAGCGTCCCACGATATCCTTCATCTTGTCCAGATTACCCCGATCGCCAGAGCCAATGGGGGCGGCTGTCGAAATGTTGGACGGTTGACCGACGTTGGTCACGGACTCCTGGCAGGTGTCTTAGTGAGATCCACTCGGCAAGCCGGTGACCATCCTGACCTACCTCGGTGCCCCGTCCGGCTTAAAGTCAACGTCCGAAACGAACAAGGAATCGAAAACTGACACCTTTACACAAGGCATCATGTTTGCAAAAACCACAACACAAGCAGTCAAAATGCAAACAAAAAGAAACTCTGATGATGATAATGATATGCACTGTCCTTGAAGTTGATTGGTCCACACCCGAGACAGCTTTTCTTAAAGCCTAGTCTCCATTGGTGTTGAACCAGATGACGCCAAATGGCGTACAACTCAAAGGCAGCGCACTATCAGAGTATTGAGAGCTCGGGGTAAAGCATTTACACTATGAGACATCTCCTTTACCAGTGGCAAAATATAGTAATAGGTGTTTACCCTTTCAACTGGTACAAAACTGACACCTTTATACAAGGCATCATGTTTGCAATAACCACAACACAAGCAGTCAAAATGCAAACAAAAAGAAACAACTCTGATGATAATAATATGCACTGTCCTTGAAGTTGATTGGTCCACACCCGAGACAGCTTTCCTTAGAGCCTAGTCTCCATTGGTGTTGGACCAGATGACGCCAAAAGGCGTCATTGTCATAGCAATGACGTCATTGGCATAGCATTGACGTCATTGTCATAGCAATGACGTCATTGTCATCGCATTGACGTAATTGTCATCGCATTGAGGTCATTGTCAGAGCATTGACGACATTGTCATCGCATTGAGGACATTGTCATAGCAATGACGTCATTGTCATCGCATTGAGGTAATTGTCATCGCATTGAGGTCATTGTCAGAGCATTGACGACATTGTCATCGCATTGAGGACATTGTCATAGCAATGACGTCATTGTCAGAGCATTGAGGTCATTGTCAGAGCATTGGGGAGATTGTCAGAGCATTGACGTCATTGTCATCAGATTGAGGTCATTGTCATCGCATTGAGGTCATTGTCAGAGCATTGACGTCATTGTCATCGCATTGACGTCATTGTTAGAGCATTGAGGACATTGTCATAGCAATGACGTCATTGTCAGAGCATTGAGGTCATTGACATAGCATTGACGTCATCATCATAGCATGGCGTCACTGCACATCACGTGGCGTGGCAACTTGACACGTAACTTTCCGCGTTAGAAACCTGCCTATGGGACTCCGGCTGACATCTTGAAAGCCTCGCGTTAGAAACCTGCCTATGGGACTCCGGCTGACATCTTGAAAGCCTCGCGTTAGAACCGAGAGGTTAGAACGTCGGCCTGGGAAAACATTCCACCCATCTTCTTGGTTCTTTCGGTCAAGTCACGTAGAAGGGAAGTATTTTATCATGTTTTATTTTTATTATTTTATTACTTCCCTTCTACGTGACGACTTTACCGAAAGAACCAAGAAGATGAATCCCTGCAGTCACGAAAGCTTTAAATCATAATAAAAAATTTTTTATTATGTTTTATTTATTATTAAATACAACATAATAAAATATTTTTAAATTATTTGTATTGTGTTTTATCTTTATCATTGTATTACTTCCCTTCTACGTGACTTTACCGAAAGAACCAAGAAGATGAATCCCTGCAGTCACAAAAGAAGCTTTCAATCGAAACCTTCTAACCGTCGGTTACTCTCCGCGTTAGAAGCGCGCGCGTTAGAAACCCTCACCCCCGTGGGTTGTCGGGCACCTTGAGAGCGTGAGTGACCCTTTTGTTAAAACGTCGGCGTTAGGAAGCGGAAGGTGTGACCGAAGACGGAGTCGCAGATTCTTGGGCGTCGCGAGCTTCCTGTTAGCACGCGGGTGTTAGATCCTCGTGTTAGATCCCGGGGGCGTTAGAACCTTGTGCCGGCAGTGGGATGCGTGGTGCTTATATACGTAACAAACAAACAAAAAAGTGCGTTTGTTAGAACAGAGGTGTTGGCACCGCAGGAGCTGGAACCCAGGTGTTAGACAACTCGTCTGAAGGCTGGAAACCCCCAACCACCAACCAATAAAAGCCACGGCCCCAGGCGTGAAGCAGCTGATCGCGCCGATGACGTCACCGAGCTCCACCCATCACCTCCCGTCCAGCAGCACGTTGCTAGACTTTTTTTTTTCCCCGATCGATCCGAGTAGTTGAACCGACGGTCGTTCTGAGTAACTTCAGTTGCTTCCACAAATCCCGTAGAGCCTGGGCACGGTGGCTAGGAGATGTTAACTACCTCGCCTGGTACACAGGAGGTCGTGGGTTCTACCCAGACCCTGACACCTGCTGCTGTATATTTCGAGTTTGCGTGTCTCTCTCTTTCTCATCATCATCACGGTGGCTAGGAGATGTTAACTACCTCGCCTGGTGTACACGAGGTCGTGGGTTCGACCCCGACCTTGACGCCTGCTGCTGTGAGTTTGGTAGTCTGCGGTGTCCCTCTCTCTCCTCAGTGGTCGCGTGGATTTTTCTCCGGGTCTTCCGATTTCCCCCCCCCCCCCCTCCCCGTCCACATTTAGAATCAACATCACCGCGCGTCTAAGAGTTATTTGGGTGCTCTAAATTTCCACGCGACGACGACGATGGGCCGCCATTTTGTTGAGCTATCATCTGTTGTGAACGCCACGCTAACATAGGCAGCTCAGTGATGTGGCCCTTACGCCTGGTAAAACATACAACGGTTTGGTTTTATGGTTTAGTTAGAACCTTGGCGTCGGCTTCCCGCCGTGTTAGAAACCCGTTAAGGACAGAGGTGTTGGGGGGGATCTCCTCGCCATCGGAAGCCTCACCACGTGTTAGAACTCTGGAAGCCGTGTGGGGCCCCGCGTTAGAACCGGGGTGTTAGCGAACCCTGACCCCCAGTAGCCAGAAGCCCTGCGTTAGAACCAGGGCGGTGTGTTGTTAGAAGCACGCGGAGGTTCGAACACCCCGCGTTCAAACCTCGCTGTTAGAACCCTTGGCACGGTGCAGCGGGTGAGCATAACCTCGAGTTAAAACCTGGTTATGGCCGTCACCACTACCAGCCGGCATTAGCGTCTCGTTATAACCACGGTTTGCCCCGATACATCACGTTGTCTTTTTTGCCCCCCCAACGAAACGGACATCGGTGAAACCGACGATCGTCCGAAGTCACTTTTTTTTCATCTTTCTTTTGCAACGCTCCAGAATTGTCAGCCGGGGGGGGGGCGGGCGGGGGCTGGGGGTGCGCCCCCCCCCCCCCCGCACGCCCCTCTCTCTGCCCTCCAGTGTTGGACCCCCCCCCCCCCCCGAGTTTGCCCCAAAACGGAAGGCGTAGAATGTTCAACAAAGCGCAGCCCCGAGGTGTGGACAGCTCACGAATGGGGCGCGTCGCCGATTAGCTACGAGGGCGTGGCTTAGACGCCCCCCCCCCCTCCCCCACCTCCTGCCCACTTTACGGGAGCAGCTGTGATTGGCCGAAATTGGCGCCCCACCACGTGCGTTCCACGACGTGGACGCGGCAGGCGTTGCATCGATATTTGTAAACCGAAACGGCAACCGAATAAAACCGTTAACCCGATGATGTCGCAACCATCAACCGAGGGGACTTGCACTGATCGGCAAACACGACGGACACGGATTGGCGGCAAAGCCCGTGGTTATAACCTATCGCCTTGCGTTAGAACTGGTACATTGAAAGCCTTGCGTTAGAACCTTGGCGTCTGGAGAACCTGGTGTTAGAACCTTCCTTGCGTTAGAATGTCGAGCTCGACGACCGTGTTGTAACCTTGACACCGGATCCCTGCGTGTCTCGGTGTTCGGTGCTGGACGCTGGAGTTTAATGGTCCGTGTAACTGCGTGTGTGTGTACAAGTGTATATGCGGATGTGTGTATGTGCGCCTAGTGTTGCGGTTAGCTCCACGCTGCGCGGAGACTCGAGTTCGATTCCCGCTCACGGCCAACGAGTGATAGGGATTATCTCAACCGGTCCTGGGCCTCTCCTAGGTCGACTCAGCCTCAATTGACTACCTGGTGCGGTGCGTAGTAAACATCGCCACTGGGGAGACAAAGGCGGCCGGGCTTGGTGGTGGTGCTGGCCACCCACCCCCTCGTGCGCCATTCCGACCTTCATAGGCGCTGCTACTTGCTACTAGCAGCACTTGCCCCAACAGTCTGTTCAGGCTATAACGGGCGATTCTTTGTCTCTACAAACACGGGCGGTCCCGAGTTCTCTTCCTGCTTGCGACCGATCACAGTGACGCGGGACCCACTTGTCCCAACTGTCTGCAGAGGCTATTATGGTGGAGCAGACCTTTCTTCGCCGCGCGGATAACGGCGACCGGGGGAGTCAACACGACGGCCGTTTAACGCGCCTTGCCGACGAGATCGCCAGCGAGGTGGCGTCGTGCGGTTCGTTTGCGGGGCGAGCGCTCGCCTAGACCATCCCAGAGCCTGATCGGTGGCGGACGAGTTTTTCTACCAGCTCCGTGGAGCATGCCCACCCCGCCGCTCTTCGGAAGGCAGACGATCGGTTCCCGGAAGCGGCTTCGTTCGAATCGGAATCCAAGACGTGTTTCTCTCTCCCATCAGCTCGTAGCGAGAAAGCGCTCTTTTTCTTGGACTTTGATCGATGACGCGACCAATATTCTTCTTACCGTTCTTCGGGTTTTTTCGGTAAAAGTCACGTAGGTCAAAAATTTTAATTAATAAAAGTAAAATAAAAAAACAGTATATATATACAAGGACTGTTTTCTTGGAAGTTCTCTTTACTTGATGCAGCAATCGTGCTGTGACGGTTCCACCTGAAGACGGAGGCTTGTGTTGCCTCCGAAACGTCGTGATTTTTATTTTACTTTACTTTTATTAATTTTATTTTTTACCCACGTGACTTCACCGGAAAAAACACAACAATATGAATCCTTGCAGTCACGAAAGCTTCAAATCTAGAATTCGTCTTACTCTTCTTCTCCTCCCACATCCATCCGTGCGGCGTTTGAAGCAAACGTTTTCAAGTAAAGAGGCTACAATTGCATGCCAAACGTTGCAAGCAATTTCCCACGGCAACGGAGATGTTGACTACCTCGCCTGGTACACTGGAGGTCGTGGGTTCGATCTCGACCCTGACGCTACAGTGGCGAGGAGATGTTGACTACCTCGCCTGGTACACTGGAGGTCGTGGGTTCGATCCTGTCCCTGACACCAAGGTGGCTAGGAGATGTTAACTCCCTCGCCTGGTGTACAGGAGGTCGTGGGTTCGATCCTGACCCTGACGCCTGCTGCTGCTGTATATTTAGGAGTCAGTCTGTCTCTCTCTCTCTCCGTGGAGATGTTAACTACCTCGCCTGGTGTACAGGAGGTCGTGGGTTTGATTCCAACCCTGACGCCTGCTGCTGTATATTTGGAGTTTGCGTGTTTCTCTCTCTCATCATCACGGTGGCTAGGAGATGTTAACTCCCTCGCCTGGTACGCAGGAGGTCGTGGGTTCGATCACAACCCTGACGATGCCTGCTGCTGCTGTATATTTGCAGTTTGCGTGTCTCTCTCTATCTCCCTGTAGAGATGTTGACTACCTCGCCTGGTGCGCAGGAGGTCGTGGGTTCGATCCTGACCCTGACGATGCCTGCTGCTGTATATCTGCAGTTTGCGTGTCTCTCTCTCTGGTCGCGTGGATCTTGTTTTCCTGCTTTCCCCTTCACATTTAGAATCGACTTCACGTTTCTTGGCCTGCTGCGATGTAATTTCCACGTCACGATGACGATGAGAGCCTCTTCGTTGAGTTGCCCATCATTTGTGATGGGCAGGTTCGATTGACATACGAAGGGCACTTGGCATGCCACGTATTGGTAAATGCCGTTGGGTGAGTGTGTGGGTGAGTGTGTGGGCGAGTGTGTGGGCGAGTGTGTGGGCGAGTGTGTGGGTGAGTGTGTGGGTGAGTGTGCGAGCGAGTGTGTGGGTGAGTGTGCGGGTCAGTGTGTGGGCGAGTGTGTGGGTGAGTGTGTGGGTGAGTGTGTGGGTGAGTGTGCGAGCGAGTGTGTGAGCGAGTGCGTGGGTGAGTGTGTGGGTGAGTGCGTGGGTGAGTGTGTGGGTGAGTGCGCGGGTGAGCGTGTGGGTGAGTGTGCGGGCGAGTGTGTGGGTGAGTGTGTGGGTGAGTGTGCGTGTCAGTGTGTGGGTGAGTGTGTGGGTGAGTGTGGGTGAGTGCGTGAGCGAGTGTGTGGGTGAGTGTGCGTGTCAGTGTGTGGGTGAGTGTGTGGGTGAGTGTGTGGGTGAGTGCGCGGGCGGGCGAGTGAGTGGGTGAGTGCGTGGGTGAGTGTGCGGGTGAGTAGCAGTTAGTTCCCAGGTGGTGAGCGAGGCAGGTGAGCACAGACTCACAGAAAGGGGAAGTTAGTCGGGCTGTTTATAGAGAAGCAGTTCGTTTATTAATGGAGCCCATTAGTACTGACGAGGCAACAGGGAGGGAGGGGGGGGGGAGAGGGGGGGTGGGACAACAGGCGGATGTCGCGACTACAGCCGTCTACAGTCGGAGGCCGCTCACAATCAAGAGAGACACGCGGAGGAAATCGCCCGAACGAAAGTCGAACACCGCCGAAACGCCGCGTGGGGTACACTCGCAAAACACCCCGACACCACACAAGACACACCAGAGGTCGCAAACGGGTTTTGATTCCTTACCCGTACCCGTACCCGGCCGCACCAGGGACGCAAACGGGTACCCGTACCCTACCCGTACCTGGCCGTACCCTACCCGTACCCTACCCTCACCCGGCCGGGTACGGGTAGGGTACGGGTATCGGGTATCCGATTGCGACCTCTGGGATGAAGCCACGTTGCAGGCGCGGGTGGGTTGATTCTAGGAACTTGAATTGTGAGAAGAGACAAGACGTTGGGAAATGAGTGACACACGGCGACTCACCAGTGACTCACGGCCTACCCGTACCCGTACCCGGCCGCACCAGGGTCGCAAACGGGTACCCATACCCGGCTGGGTACGGGTAGCCGGGTATCGGGTAGGGTACGGGTATCGGGTACCCGGTTGCGACCTCTTGTCGCACACACAACGACACGCAATGCTCTCACGCACAACACCCGACACACACACACAACGTACTGCTCCCCAACACACTACAATCACACAGCAGAACACCCTAGCAAGGCACGTTACACACACACAACACCCTCACGTCACCTGCTTACACACACACACACACAGCACCGTAAGACACACGAAGACAACAACCTTATGGCACATGCTTACTCACTCGTACACACACTACACACACTACACACCAACACAACACCCTTAAGGCACATGCTTAGACACGCACAACAACGTAGCACACTACACACACTACACCCTCATGTCACACGCTTACACAATACACACCAGCACAACATCCATCCCATTCTCACGACACACACACACACACACACCCTGCCTGCAACTACACCCAATTCGCTCTGCACACCACCACACCACAGACACACCACACACACACCACACACACACCACACACACACCACACACACACCACACACACACCACACACACAACACACACCACACACACACCACACACACCACACACACACCACACACCACACACACCACACACACCACACACGCGCGCCCGCAACAAACAGTTTGGCAAGAGAGAGAGCTAGAGATTCATATTTTTTGACACGGTAGGTGGCAACACACCGTTAATACTGCAACAGGGTTCACTGCTTTCGCTAGGCAACAATCAACACTCGACCGGGGCAACACTAACACTGCAAAGTACACATGCACACACACACACACAGACACACACACAGACACACAAAGACAAAGATCCCCCGTGTAGCCTTAACAGGCTGTAGGGGAAAATGCTGTTAGCGAGCACCTATGAAGGCCGGCACGGCACACGAGGGGGTGGGTGGCCAGCACCACGCCCGGCCGCCTTTGTCTCCCCAGTGGCGATGTTTACTACACACCGCACCAGGTACTCAATTGAGGCTGAGTCGACCTAGGGGAGGCCCAGGAACCGGTTCAGATAATCGTCACTGGTGGTGTTGGCCGTGAGCGGGAATCGAACTCGGGTCGCCGGGTTCATAGCGCAGCGCTAACCACTACACCCACCACTCCCCACTACACACACGCACACACACACACACGCACACACACGCACACACACACACACACGCACACACGCACACACACGTACACACACACGCACACACACACACACGCACGCACACACGCACACACACACACACGCACGCACGCACACACACGCACACACACGCACACATACACACACACGCACACACACACACGCACACACACGCACACATGCACACACACACACGCGTCGTTGGCACCGTTAATACTGCTGTGTCGCGGGGAGGATGGGATGGGGAGAATTCTCATCGAAGGCAGAAACGATCGGACCGGTCACTCGGCATCTGCACACAAAGTTCACTCTGCCTGCTTACAGACAAGACACCCTCCTAACACAACACAAAGAACAAGACCCCCACACCACCACCACCACCCCTGTAACAGACTGCTTTGCTTTGGGACAATTGGCTCTTAGCGAGTAGCACCCATTAAGGCCGTCACTGTGACAGCAAGGGGTGTGTGGGTGGTGTGGGTGTTTGTGGTCGTGGTGGTGGTGTGGGTGGTGGTGGTGTGGGTGGTGTGGGTGGTGTGGGTGGTGTGTGTGGTGTGGGTGGTGGTGGTGTGGGTGGTGGGTGGTGTGTGGGTGGTGTGTGGGTGGTGGGGTGGGTGGGTGGTGTGGTGGTGGTGGGGTGTGTGGTGTGGGTGGTGTGGTGTGGGTGGTGTGGTGTGGGTGGTGTGTGGTGTGGGTGGTGTGGGTGGTGTGAGTGGCGTGGGTGGCGTGGGTGGTGTGGGGTGGTGTGGGTGGTGTGGGTGGGGTGGGTGGTGTGTGGTGTGTGTGGTGTGTGTGGTGTATGTGGTGTGGGTGGTGTGTGGTGTGTGTGGTGTGTGTGGTGTGTGTGGTGTGGGTGGTGTGGGTGGGGTGGGTGGTGTGGGTGGTGTGGGTGGTGGTGGTCGTGTGGGTGGTGTGGATGGTGGTGGTGTGAGTGGTGTGGGTGATGGGGTAGTGTGGGTGGTGTGGGTGGTGGTGTGTGTGTGGGGTGGTGTGGGTGGTGGTGGTGGTGTGTGTGGTGTGGGTGGTGTGGGTGGTGTGGGTGGTGGTGTGTGTGTGGGGTGGTGTGGGTGGTGGTGGTGGTGGTGTGTGTGGTGTGGGTGGTGGTGGTGTGGGTGGTGTGTGTGTGGTGTGGGTGGTGTGGGTGGTGGTGGTGTGGGTGGTGTGTGTGTGGTGTGTGTGGTGTGTGTGGTGTGGGTGGTGTGTGGTGTGGGTGGTGTGTGTGGTGTGGGTGGTGTGGGTGGGGTGGGTGGTGTGGGTGGTGTGGGTGGTGGTGGTGTGTGTGGTGTGGGTGGTGGTGTGGGTGGTGTGGGTGGTGTGGGTGGTGGTGGTGGTGTGTGTGGTGTGGGTGGTGGTGTGGGTGGTGTGTGTGGTGTGGGTGGTGGTGTGTGTGTGGGGTGGTGTGGGTGGTGGTGGTGGTGTGTGTGGTGTGGGTGGTGGTGGTGTGGGTGGTGTGGGTGGGTGGTGAGTGGTGTGTGTGATGTGGGTGTGACTAGCACCACCACGCCCGACCGCCTTTGTCTCCCCAGTAGCGATGTTTACACACCGCACCAGCTACTCATTTCAGGCTGAGTCGACCTAGGGGAGGCCCAGGACCGGCTCAAACACTGGAGCCAGGCGAGAACACCAATCAACACCCACACACATTCAACAACAACCCACAACAACAACAACAACCCACACAACAACAACAACAACAACCCACCACATCACGTGGTCACGGACTGTCCCCCCACTCGGCGCTCACATTGTCAGTAACAGACATTTTGTTTCACGTGAAGAGGTCAAGAGGTCACGGCTCCTCCTAACTCGCAGTGGAGAGAGTGGGGAGTGGAGGGGGGGAGAGACACGGGGAGAGAGAGACACGGGGGGAGAGACACGGGGAGAGAGACACGGGGAGAGAGAGAGACACGGGGAGAGACACGGAGAGAGAGACACGGGGGGAGAGAGACACGGGGAGAGAGAGAGAGACACGGGGAGAGAGACACGGGGAGAGAGAGACACGGGGAGACACGGGGGAGAGAGAGACACGGGGAGAGAGAGACGGGGAGACACGGGGGGAGAGAGAGACACGGGGAGAGACACGGGGGGAGAGAGAGACACGGAGAGAGACACGGGGAGACACGGGGAGAGAGAGAGACACGGGGAGAGACACGGGGAGAGAGAGAGACACGGGGAGACACGGGGGGAGAGAGACACGGGGAGAGAGAGACACGGGGAGAGACACGGGGAGAGAGAGACACGGGGAGAGACAGACTCACAGTCTCCCCCCCCCCACTCTTCGCACTTTCTCTCTCCACATTCCGATTATCAACCACCACAACAACCACCACCACTTTGGCGGCCATGATGGTCCCAGTCCCCCCCCCCCCTCTACACTGTACATGGCACTGTACACCGGCACTGTACATCGCGTACAGTGTGACCGGCTTTTTTTTTTTTGAAAAATGGCTTCAATTCCGACGACGCAAATCAAAATCAAAACAACAAAAACAACAACACGAGGGTGGGCGGGAGAGGGTGGGGAGAAGGTGTTTAGGGGTGGGGGGGAGATGTGGGATGGGTCACTGCTGAAATAGCGAGAGCTGTAATACGATAAAAGCTGGACACTTTAAATCATATCTGTCAATCCGTACGGATTAACCCCGCATTCTTGAGGCAGGGAAATCGAATTAGCGCTGTCCATTCGTTTGCGTTTTGTCCCTTGGGATGGGACTTTGCACGGATGAACGTTGAGATGTATAAAGGAGAGCGGGGTGGAGCAATACGATCAGAATTCATCTTAATTGGTTCTTTTGGTGAAGTCACGTAGAAGGAAAATAATAAAATAATAAAAATAAAACAGTGACCTCTGCCTTCTCGACAGACCTGGTCTCCCTCCACCTGAAGACGGCTGCTTGCGTTGTGGCCGAAACGTCGTGAGAATTGTATTTTATCATGTTTTATTTTTATTATTTTATTATTTCCCTTCTACGTGACGACTTTACCGAAAGAACCGACAAGATGAATCCCTGCTGCAGTCACGAAAGAAGCTTCACGTCGAAATTTAAGGTCTGAATTGGTCTGTAATAGGGTAGGCGCACTGATTAAGAAGGGGTTGACAGGGACGTGAAATAAACAGGTCCCTGCGTGGTGGGCTGGTAGGAACGAACAAGTACGATACGAAGGGAGAGTTTGAGGCCTACTTCTAGGCTTTAGGCCTAGCTGTAGGCTTTAGGCCGCTGTGAGTTAATTTTGTAATTTAAATGTTTTAATTATTAATGTAAAAGCTTTAAATGTAAATGTTTCTTTTTAAAAACATCAGGGAATGTAACATTGTTAAACATTAACTCCCTCTCACACACGCGGGGGTACGATACGAAGGGAGAGTTTGAGGCCTAGTTCTAGGCTTTAGGCCTAGCTGTAGGCTTTAGGCCGCTGTGAGTTAATTTTGTAATTTAAATGTTTTAATTAAAAACTATATCAGGGAATTACAAGGGAATGTTGCACTTGTTTAGCCAGGAAAGCCTCACTGAGTCTAAAGGTTTTTGTAGGGTCCTGCCAAATGTTCGCAGTAGGGGGCAATGTTGCTACACCGAATCGGACGATACGAAGGGAGACTTTGAGGCCTACTTCTAGGCTTTAGGCCTAGCTGTAGGCTTTAGGCCGCTGTGAGTTAATGTTTAATTTAAATGTTTTAATTAACAGCTATCTGAGGGAATGATAAGGGAATGTTGCACTTGTTTAGCCAGGAAAGCCTCACTGAGTCTAAAGGTTTTTGTAGGGTCCTGCCAAGTGTTCGCAGTAGGGGGCAATGTTGCTCCACCTAATCGGACATCGGACGGACGATATAATCTATTGTAGGCTGGTTCACTTCGTTCCTACCAGTAAAACGGACACTTGAAACTGGGCACGTCTTTGCCGCATGCAGAAGAAAACAGGTATTTCTCGAAGTTTAAGTCCCCGGTTTATCCGGTGTCCGTCTATCGATGACCGTGTCCAAACTGGCGATTCCAAACACCTAAAGCACGTCCACCCCCCCCCCCCCCCCAATGCTGCTACATATGGCCAAAGACACCTCATTTGCCAGTAAAAATATGATAATTGTTTTTTTACCCTTCTATCTGGCAACAAAACTGACACCTTTTTACAAGGAGTCATGTTTGCATAGACCACAATAGCTGCAGTCATAATGCAAACAAAAGAACATAACTCAGATACTGTATGCACTGTCCTTGAAGTTGATTGGTCCACATCCGAGACAGCTTTCCTTAGAGCCTAGTCTCACATGGGTTGGACCAGATGACGCCAAAACCAACCCATGTGAGACTAGGCTCTAAGGAAAGCTGTCTCGGGTGTGGACCAATCAACTTCAAGGACAGTGCACACATTATCAGAGTTGTGTTTTTGTTTGCATTATGACTGCAGGTATTGTGGTCTATGCAAACATGACTCCTTGTAAAAAAGGTGCCAGTTTTGTTGCCAGATAGAAGGGTAAAAAAACAATTATCACAACACCCGCATTGCGACGTCATCAAATGCAAGATAACTCAAAAACCTGATGCGATAGACAAAAACTGATGCCACATTTGGAATCGGCACCCCCAAAATGACCTTCAACCCGTTGGAATTTCCTCATGCCAAAAAAAAGTGTGTTGACCAGTGTAATCAAATCATTTCCAATTTTTAGAATTCCGCGGGCAAATCAACGAGCTGAATCAATGAGATGCAATCAACGCAAATGATCCATTCCTGGATCTGGCTGGCTACGTCACGTGCAAGCGGCATGCCCCCCCCCCGCTCCTCCCATTTCCCTCTCTTTGATTGGCTAAGAGCCGCTTCTATACCGGTCCACTTTTATCGTATTACCGCGTCACCTACAACACGCAAGCCACATCCGGGCAGTCGATGGACCGTCCACTCGATCCAGAGCCGTCACTGTGAGCCCAATGTCACTCCCATTGCTTGTGTTGTTTGTTTTTTTTTTAAATCCTTTATATTAAGTTCACTCGCTTGCTTGCTTGCTTAGGACCGTGCAAATCTTTCGGTCGTTTTTTTAACCCACTTGCCGTGATCCAATCGAGCTGACGTTTTGCACACAGACTCGTTGTGCGTGACAATGAATGTTCGTGAAAAATTTTTTTTCCTAAATGTTACACTTTTTAGGACAAAAATATTATATTTAATTACCAATTGCTTAATGGTGCAATGCAATCATCTGACCCATAGGTGGCAGCCATCTCAAGCCAGAGGACGAGAGGACTCTAGCCGCCACGCATGTAAAGGATTTAGAGTGAAAAACTTTGTTTTTACGGGTTATTTAAATGTCTGCTGCGTTTGTAGCGTCTGCCTCTCGTCACTGCCTAGACTCCGATAATCCGTGGATACAACTTCTTGGTTCTTTCGGTAAAGTCACGTAGAATGGGAATAATAAAATAATAAAAAGAAAACATAATAAAACAATTAAAAATAATACTATTATTTTATTATTTTATATTAATGTTTTAATTTTATTATTTTATTATTTCCATTCTACGTGACTTTACCGAAAGAACCAAAAAGATGAATCCCTGCAGTCACGAAAGCTTCAAATCGAGTGATGAGTCTATGGGTCTCTGTGTGGTGAGTCTGTGGGTCTCTGTGTGGTGAGTCTGTGGGTCTCTGTGTGATGAGTCTGTGGGTCTCTGTGTGGCGAGTCTGTGGGTCTCTGTGTGATGAGTCTATGGGTCTCTGTGTGGTGAGTCTGTGGGTCTCTGTGTGGTGAGTCTGTGGGTCTCTGTGTGGTGAGTCTGTGGGTCTCTGTGTGGTGAGTCTGTGGGTCTCTGTGTGGCGAGTCTGTGGGTCTCTGTGTGATGAGTCTATGGGTCTCTGTGTGGTGAGTCTGTGGGTCTCTGTGTGGTGAGTCTGTGGGTCTCTGTGTGGTGAGTCTGTGGGTCTCTGTGTGATGAGTCTGTGGGTCTCTGTGTGGTGAGTCTGTGGGTCTCTGTGTGGTGAGTCTGTGGGTCTCTGTGTGGTGAGTCTGTGGGTCTCTGAGTGATGAGTCTGTGGGTCTTTGTGTGGTGAGTCTGTGTGGTGAGTCTGTGGGTCTCTGTGTGGTGAGTCTGTGGGTCTCTGTGTGGTGAGTCTGTGGGTCTCTGTGTGGTGAGTCTGTGGGTCTCTGTGTGGTGAGTCTGTGGGTCTGTGTGGTGAGTCTGTGGGTCTCTGTGTGATGCGTCTATGGGTCTTTGTGTGGTGAGTCTGTGTGGTGAGTCTATGGGTCTCTGTGTGGCGAGTCTATGGGTCTCTGTGTGGCGAGTCTATGGGTCGTCATACTTCACCAACATTCTTGGTGCGAGATGATGGCTCATGGCCGTGACAACAACAACAACAACAAACGCACCGCAAGTCCCCCTCTCCCAATCAGCCCTCTCGCCACTCGGGGCGGCGTATAAACTGTGTAACAAGAGGTAATACTATCGTATAAGGCACTACCGTAACTACCACTATCATCTTTCCTATGTTTCTTATCCTTAACATCATCAACATCATCAACAACAACATCAACAACAACAACATCATCATCGCCTAAGAACTTCTTCATTGTATAAAATGACAGCCATATCTCTGGCTCCAGGCACTGATGGTGGAAGACACGGGGGGGGTGGGGGGGGAGATAGACACGGGGAGACACGGGGAGACACGGGGAGACACGGGGAGACACGGGGAGACACGGGGAGACACGGGGAGATACACGGAGACACATGGGGAGACATGGGGAAATTCACGGAGAGACACGGAGGGACACGGGGAGACACGGGGAGACACGGAGAGACACGGGGAGACACGGGGAGAGACACGGGGAGAGACACGGGGAGACACGGGGAGACACGGACAAGGGGAGGGAGCCAAGGGGACACGTGGAAGACATCGGGGGGGGGGGGGGGGGGGAGGAGGTAAGAGACACTGTCTAGCACACCCCATGTCCACAATGGCCGTGTCTGGATTCTAAGGCACCGTGTGTTATGTTTATAATACTGACAAGGCACTAAAACAACTACAACATCCACGACGACCACCACGACACCACCGCCCTGGGCATCTGAATCACCGCTAGCTCACACTGCACTGACCTCAAGAGCTAGATGTGCGCCCCAGGGCATTGTGGGTAGCGTCGTTTCTGTCCGCGCGCGTTTTTTTGCTTGTTTCTTTTTTTGATCAAAAATCCGTCGGGAGATTTCCTCCGTCGAATTCGTTTTTGTCGATTTAAAACAAAAGTGGAGAAATTCGTTTAAAAAAAAAAATGTTGCGTTGAGAGATCGGCACGAACCGACGTACGCTCAGGGTGTGTGGGTGGGGGGGGTGTCACAGTTAAACACGCGCTCACCCCCGCACGGCCGCACGACCGTCGGACACACACGCCGTCAAAACCATCGGAAACGGGAGGTCACGGTACAAAATAAAAACACACTCTCTCTCGCACGCCCGACGACACAGTCACACGACCGCCATACACTCGCCGCGGTTAAAACTCACCGACTCGCTGACTCGCCACCGCTTGGACACTCGCACACAACCTGCCCAGGTGACGCGTCGGCTACCTGCGACTGGGGTGGTACGGGTGGCTACGCGCGCCGCGCCAAACATGTTCAACGCGCGTCGATCCTCTTCCGCGCCGCGCGCATTCGACGTGCGCTCACGTTGAAGTTCTTTCGCGGCGGACGTAGCAAACCGCGCGAACAGTCAAGAGCACGCACTGACAAACACGCCCCCACACACTCGCTCGCTCACCAAAACACTCGCCGATAAACACACACGCGCACACGCACGCTCGCTCACCAAAACACTCGCCGATAAACACACACGCGCACACACTCGCTAGCTCACCAAAACACTCGCCGATAAACACACACGCGCACACGCACGCTCGCTCACCAAAACACTCGCCGATAAACACACACGCACACACACTCGCTCGCTCACCAAAACACTCGCCGATAAACACACACGCGCACACACTCGCTCGCTCGCCAAAACACTCGCCGATAAACACACACGCACACACACGCTCGCTCGCTCACTCACCAAAACACTCGCCGATAAACACACACGCACACACGCACGCTCGCTCACCAAAACACTCGCCGATAAACACACACGCGCACACGCTCGCTCGCTCACCAAAACACTCGCCGATAAACACACACGCGCACACACTCGCTCGCTCACCAAAACACTCGCCGATAAACACACACGCGCACACACACGCTCACCAAAACACTCGCCGATAAACACACACGCGCACACACTCGCTCGCTCACCAAAACACTCGCCGATAAACACACACGCACACACACTCGCTTAACTCACCCACTACCAAAACTCAACCCGCTCACACACACCACACATGCAACACTCACCGCATTGCAGGGGGCGAGTGAGTGGGTGAGCGGTGAGCGGGTGAGTGGTGAGCGTGGTGAGTGAGCGTGGCGAGTGAGTGAGTCAGTGAGCGGGTGAGTGGTGAGCGTGCGAGTGAGTGAGTGAGCGGTGAGCGTGTGAGTGGTGAGCGTGGCGAGTGAGCGTGGTGAGTGAGTGAGTGAGTCAGTGAGCGGGTGAGTGGTGAGCGTGCGAGTGAGTGAGTGAGTGAGTGAGTTGTGAGCGAGCGGGAGATTGTGTGAGCGAGTGGGAGAGCGAGTGGTGTGTTTGTCAGCGTGCGTGCAAGTGTGCGAGTGAGCGAGTGAGTGGTGAGCGTGTGAGTGGTGAGCGTGGTGAGCGTGGTGAGTGAGTGAGTGAGTGAATGAGTGAGTGAGTGGTGAGCGTGCGAGTGAGTGAGTGGGAGAGCGAGTGGTGTGTTTGTCAGCGTGCGTGCAAGTGTGCGAGTGACTGTGTCAGTGAGTTTGTCGGTGTGTGAATGCGTCGGTGTGCGAGTGTGAGTCGGTAATTGCGTGTCAGTGAGTGAGTGAATGGGCGAGTGAGTGTGGAAGTCAGTGAGTGTACGAGTGATCGTGTGTGTCAGTAAGAGTGTGATTGTGTGTGTGTGTGAGTGTGTGCTTGTATCAGCGCTGGTGAGTGTGCGAGTCAGTGAGCGTGAGTGACCTGAGTGACAGGGTGAGTGTGTGAGTCAGTAAGTCAGTGAGTGGGCGATCGTATGAGTGAGACATCGTGTGAGTGAGTGAGCGAGTGATCGAGTGAGTGAGTGAGCGGGTGAGCGAGTGAGTGAGTGAGTGGTGAGCGAGTGAGTGAGCGAAGTGAGCGAGTGAGTGAGCGAGTGAGTGAGTGAGTGATGAGCTTGTAGGTGAGCGTGTGAGTGAATGAGCGTGTGAGTGAGTGAGTGAGCGAGCGAGTGAGTGAGCGAGCGAAGTGAGCGAGCGAGCGAGTGATCATGCGAGCGAGTGAATGAGTGTGTGAGTGAGTGAGCGAGCGAGCGAGTGATCGTGCGAGCGAGTGAGTGAGTGAGTGAGCGTGCGAGTGAGTGAATGAGTGTATGAGTGAGCGAGCGAGCGAGTGATCGTGCGAGCGAGTGAGTGAGTGAGTGAGCGTGCGAGCGAGTGAATGAGTGTGTGAGTGAGTGAGCGAGCGAGTGATCGTGCGAGCGAGTGAATGAGTGAGTGAGCGAGTGAGTGAGTGATCGTGCGAGCGAGTGAGTGAGTGATCGTGCGAGCGAGTGAGTGAGCGAGTGAGTGAGTGAGTGATCGTGCGAGCGAGCGAGTGAGTGAGTGATCGTGCGAGCGAGCGAGCGAGTGAGCGAGCGTGTGATCGTGCGAGCGAGCGAATGAGTGAGTGAGCGAGCGAGTGAGTGATCGTGCGAGCGAGCGAAGTGAGCGAGTGAGTGATCGTGCGAGCGAGCGAGTGAGCGAGCGTCTGATCGTGCGAGCGAGTGAGTGAGTGTGTGAGTGAGTGAGCGAGCGAGTGAGTGATCGTGCGAGCGAGCGAGTGAGCGAGCGTCTGATCGTGCGAGCGAGTGAGTGAGTGTGTGAGTGTGTGAGCGAGTGAGTGAGTGATCGTGCGAGCGAGCGAGTGAGCGAGCGTCTGATCGTGCGAGCGAGTGAGTGAGTGTGTGAGTGAGTGAGCGAGTGAGTGATCGTGTGAGCGAGCGAGTGAGCGAGCGTCTGATCGTGCGAGCGAGCGAGTGAGCGAGTGAGTGATCGTGCGAGAGAGTGAGCGAGCGTGTGAGCGAGCGAGTGAGCGAGTGAGCGAGTGAGCGAGTGAGTAGCGTCAAGCACCGTGCCGCGTTGCGTCCACTCGCGCCGCTCACCACGGCAAGTTGCAGGCTTAGAGGTTGAACACCAGT
>NC_136329.1:5141061-5146061 GCF_964198595.1 Lampetra fluviatilis
ACACACACACACAGACACACACACAGACACACACACACACACACAAGGATGGGCACACAGAGAGAGACACACACAGACACACACACACAGACACACACACACACACACACAGACACACACACAAGGATGGGCACACAGAGACAGACACACACACAGACACACACACACACAGACACACACACACACACAAGGATGGGCACACACACACAGACACACACACACAGACACACACACACAGACACACACACAGACACACACAAGGATGGGCACACAGAGAGAGACACACACAGACACACACACACAGACACACACACACACACAAGGATGGGCACACAGAGAGAGACACACACAGACACACACACACAGACACACACACACAGACACACACACACACAAGGATGGGCACACAGAGACAGACACACACACAGACACACACACACAAAAGGATGGGCACACACACACAGACACACACACACAGACACACACACACAGACACACACACAGAGACACACACACAGACACACACACACACACACAAGGATGGGCACACAGAGAGAGACACACACAGACACACACACACAGACACACACACACAGACACACACAGACAGACACACACACACAGACACACACACACGAGCACCTCCGTTAGCCGGTCGCACACCACAGCGATCAAACCCCGTGCGTCATTCCGATTGGTGCAGGCAGCCGTGCGATCCGACCAATCACGCGCCTCCCCCGGTGGTCACATGGGACACCCACCAGGGGCGCATCGCCATCAACCAATCAGGCAAGCCCCACGCCCGGGGGGGGGGGGGGGGGGGTCATGTGACAGGAAGTAGGAGGAGGCGCGCTATTGGCTGATTGGATTACCATTCAATCGCATAGAGGCATGGGCATTGAGAGGGTGAGTGAGCGGGTGAGTGAGAGGGTGAGTGAGCGGGTGAGTGAGCGGGTGAGCGAGCGGGTGAGCGAGAGGGTGAGCGAGCGGGTGAGCGAGCGGGTGAGCGAGCGGGTGAGTGAGCGGGTGAGTGAGAGGGTGAGTGAGAGGGTGAGTGAGCGGGTGAGCGAGCGGGTGAGCGAGAGGGTGAGCGAGCGGGTGAGCGAGCGGGTGAGTGAGCGGGTGAGCGAGAGGGTGAGTGAGAGGGTGAGTGAGAGGGTGAGTGAGAGGGTGAGTGAGCGGGTGAGCGAGCGGGTGAGTGAGAGGGTGAGTGAGAGGGTGAGTGAGAGGGTGAGTGAGCGGGTGAGTGAGCGGGTGAGCGAGCGGGTGAGTGAGCGGGTGAGCGAGCGGGTGAGTGAGCGGGTGAGTGAGCGGGTGAGCGAGAGGGTGAGCGAGCGGGTGAGCGAGAGGGTGAGTGAGCGGGTGAGCGAGCGGGTGAGCGAGAGGGTGAGCGAGCGGGTGAGCGAGCGGGTGAGTGAGCGGGTGAGCGAGAGGGTGAGTGAGAGGGTGAGTGAGAGGGTGAGTGAGCGGGGTGAGTGAGCGGGTGAGCGAGCGGGTGAGTGAGCGGGTGAGTGAGCGGGTGAGTGAGAGGGTGAGTGAGAGGGTGAGTGAGAGGGTGAGGTGAGCGGGTGAGCGAGCGGGTGAGCGAGAGGGTGAGTGAGAGGGTGAGTGAGCGGGTGAGCGAGCGGGTGAGCGAGAGGGTGAGCGAGCGGGTGAGTGAGCGGGTGAGTGAGAGGGTGAGTGAGCGGGTGAGCGAGCGGGTGAGTGAGAGGGTGAGCGAGCGGGGTGAGCGAGGCGGGTGAGCGAGAGGGTGAGCGAGCGGGTGAGTGAGCGGGTGAGTGAAAGGGTGAGTGAGCGGGTGAGCGGGTGAGTGAGCGGGTGTGAGTGAGCGGTGTGAGCGAGAGGGTGAGTGAGAGGGTGAGTGAGAGGGTGAGTGAGCGGGTGAGCGAGCGGGTGAGCGAGAGGGTGAGCGAGCGGGTGAGTGAGCGGGTGAGCGAGAGGGTGAGTGAGAGGGTGAGTGAGAGGGTGAGTGAGCGGGTGAGTGAGAGGGTGAGTGAGCGGGTGAGTGAGCGGGTGAGTGAGCGGGTGAGTGAGAGGGTGAGTGAGCGGGTGAGCGAGAGGGTGAGTGAGCGGTGTGAGCGAGCGGGTGAGTGAGAGGGGTGAGTGAGCGGGTGAGCGAGCGGGTGAGTGAGCGGGTGAGAGAGCGGTGAGTGACGGTGAGTGAGCGGGTGAGCGAGAGGGTGAGTGAGCGGGTGAGCGAGAGGGTGAGTGAGCGGGTGAGCTGAGAGGGTGAGTGAGCGGGTGAGCTGAGCGGGTGAGTGAGCGGGTGAGTGAGCGGGGTGAGCGGGGGTGAGGAGGGTGTGAGTGAGCGGGTACGTGAGCGTGAGGGGTGAGTGAGCGGGTCCGATGACGGCGATGAGGTGAGGGAAGAGGGGGGGGGGTGAGTGAGAGGGTGAGTGAGAGGGTGAGAGCGGGAGCGAGCGGATGAGTGAGCGGGTGAGTGAGCGGGTGAGCGAGAGGGTGAGTGAGAGGGTGAGTGAGAGGGTGAGTGAGCGGGTGAGCGAGCGGGTGAGCGAGCGGATGAGTGAGCGGGTGAGTGAGCGGGGTGAGCGAGAGGGTGAGCGAGAGGGTGAGTGAGCGGGTGAGTGAGCGGGGTGAGTGAGCGGGTGAGTGAGCGGGTGATTGAGCGGGTGAGTGAGCGGGGTGAGTGAGCGGGTGAGTGAGCGGGTGAGTGAGAGGTAGTAGGTTGAATGAGCAAAGGGGATGTGTTGGTGAGTGAGTCGGTGGGTGGATGAGTGAGTCGGTGGGTGGGTGAGTGAGTCGGTGGTGGTGGGTGAGTGAGTCGGTGGGTGGGTGAGTGAGTCGGTGGGTGGGTGAGTGAGTCGGTGGGTGGGTGAGTGAGTCGGTGGGTGGATGAGTGAGTCGGTGGGTGGGTGAGTGAGTCGGTGGGTGGGTGAGTGAGTCGGTGGGTAGATGAGCGAGTAGGTGGGTGGGTGAGTAGGTGGGTGAGTGAAATGGTGGGTGGATGAGTGAGTAGGTGTGTGAGTAGGTGGGTGAGTGAGTAGGTGTGTGAGTAGGTGGGTGAGTGAGTAGGTGAGCGGGTGGGTGAGTGAGTAGGTGGGTGAGTGAGGAGGTGTGTGAGTAGGTGGGTGAGCGAGTAGGTGACCGGGTGAGTGAGTGAGTAGGTGGGTGTGTGAGTAGGTGGGTGAGTGAGTAGGTGAGCGGGTGGGTGAGTGAGTAGGTGTGTGAGTAGGTGGGTGAGCGAGTAGGGTGAGTGAGTAGGTGAGTGAGTATGTGGGTGAGCGTGTAGGTGAGCGGGTGAGTGAGTGAGTAGGTGGGTGAGTGAGTAGGTGTGTGAGTAGGTGGGTGAGTGAGTAGGTGAGCGGGTGAGTGAGTGAGTAGGTGTGTGAGTAGGTGGGTGAGTGAGTAGGGTGAGTGAGTAGGTGAGTGAGTAGGTGGGTGAGCGTGTAGGTGAGCGGGTGAGTGAGTGAGTAGGTGGATGAGTGAGTAGGTGTGTGAGTAGGTGGGTGAGTGAGTAGGTGTGTGAGTAGGTGGGTGAGTGAGTAGGTGAGTGAGTAGGTGGGTGAGTGAGTAGGTGTGTGAGTAAGTGGGTGAGTGAGTAGGTGAGCGGGTGAGTGAGTGAGTAGGTGGGTGAGTGAGGAGGTGTGTGAGTAGGTGGGTGAGTGAGTAGGTGAGCGGGTGAGTGAGTAGGTGGGTGAGTGAGTAGGTGTGCGAGTAGGTGGGTGAGTGAGTAGGTGAGCGGGTGGGTGGGTGAGTGAGAAGGTGTGTGAGTAGGTGGGTGAGTGAGTAGGGTGAGTGAGTAGGTGAGTGAGTAGGTGGGTGAGCGTGTAGAGTAGGTGGGTGAGTGAGTAGGTGTGTGAGTAGGTGGGTGAGCGTGTAGGTGAGCGGATGAGTGAGTGAGTAGGTGGGTGAGTGAGAAGGTGTGTGAGTAGGTGGGTGAGTGAGTAGGTGAGTGAGTAGGTGGGTGAGTGAGTAGGTGTGTGAGTAGGTGGGTGAGTGAGTAGGTGAGCGGGTGGGTGAGTGAGTAGGTGTGTGAGTAGGTGGGTGAGTGAGTAGGTGAGTGAGTAGGTGGGTGAGTGAGTAGGTGAGCGGGTGAGTGAGTAGGTGAGTGAGTAGGTGGGTGAGTGGATAGGTGAGCGGATGAGTGAGTGGGTGGGTGAGTGAGTAGGTGTGTGAGTAGGTGGGTGAGCGTGTAGGTGAGCGGGTGGGTGAGTAGGTGGGTGAGTGAGTAGGTGAGCGGGTGAGTCAGTGGGTGGGTGAGCGAGTAGGTGAGAGGGTGAGTGGGTGGGTGAGTGGGTGGGTCAGTGGGTGGGTGGGTGGGTAGGTGAGTGGGTGAGTGAGTGAGTGAGTAGGTAGGTGAGAGGATGAGTGGGTGAGTTGGTGTGTGGGTGAGTGAATGGGTGGGTGAGTGAGTCAGTGAGTGGGTGAGTGAGTGGGTGGGTCAGTGGGTGAGTGAGTGGGTGAGTGAGTGGGTGGGTCAGTGGGTGGGTGAGTGAATGGATGGGTGGGTGGGTGAGAGAGTGAGTGGATGGGTAAATGGATGAGTGAGTGGGTGAGTGAGTGAGTGGGTGGGTAGGTAGGTGAGAGGGTGAGTGGGTGGGTGAGAGAGTGAGTGGATGGGTGAGTGATTGAATGAGAGGGTGAGTGTGTGGGTAAATGGATGAGTGAGTGGGTGAGTGAGTGAGTGGATGGGTAGGTAGGTGAGAGGGTGAGTGGGTGGGTGAGAGAGTGAGTGGATGGGTGAGTGGTTGAATGAGAGGGTGAGCAAGTGGGTAAATGGATGAGTGAGTGGGTGGGTGAGTGAGTGGATGGGTGAGTGATTGAATAAGAGGGTGAGCAAGTGGGTAAATGGATGGGTGGGTGAGTGAGTGAGTGGGTGGGTAGGTAGGTGAGAGGGTGAGTGGGTGGGTGAGAGAGTGAGTGGATGGGTGAGTGGTTGAATGAGAGGGTGAGCAAGTGGGTAAATGGATGAGTGAGTGGGTGGGTGAGTGAGTGGGTGGGTAGGTAGGTGAGAGGGTGAGTGGGTGGGTGAGAGAGTG
>NC_136329.1:5151061-5163927 GCF_964198595.1 Lampetra fluviatilis
GTGTGTGTCACTGTGTGTGTGTGTGTCACTGTGTGTGTGTCACTGTGTGTGTGTCACTGTGTGTGTGTGTGTCACTGTGTGTGTCACTGTGTGTGTCACTGTGTGTGTGTGTGTCACTGTGTGTGTCACTGTGTGTGTCACTGTGTGTGTCACTGTGTGTGTCACTGTGTGTGTGTCACTGTGTGTGTCACTGTGTGTGTGTCACTGTGTGTGTCACTGTGTGTGTTACTGTGTGTGTGTGTGTCACTGTGTGTGTGTCACTGTGTGTGTGTCACTGTGTGTGTGTCACTGTGTGTGTGTGTGTCACTGTGTGTGTGTCACTGTGTGTGTGTGTGTGTGTCACTGTGTGTGTCACTGTGTGTGTGTGTGTGTGTCACTGTGTGTGTCACTGTGTGTGTCACTGTGTCACTGTGTGTGTCACTGTGTGTGTGTTACTGTGTGTGTGTCACTGTGTGTGTCACTGTGTGTGTGTCACTGTGTGTGTCACTGTGTGTGTCACTGTGTGTGTGTGTGTCTCTGTGTGTCACTGTGTGTGTGTGTCACTGTGTGTGTGTGTGTCACTGTGTGTCACTGTGTGTGTGCGTCACTGTGTGTGTGTGTGTGTCACTGTGTGTGTGTGTCACTGTGTCACTGTGTGTGTGTCACTGTGTGTGTGTGTGTGTCACTGTGTGTGTGTGTGTCACTGTGTGTGTGTGTGTCACTGTGTGTGTGTGTGTGTCACTGTGTGTGTGTGTCTCTGTGTGTGTCACTGTGTCACTGTGTGTGTCACTGTGTGTGTGTGTGTCACTGTGTGTCACTGTGTGTGTGTGTCACTGTGTGTGTGTGTGTGTGTCACTGTGTGTGTCACTGTGTGTGTGTGTGTCACTGTGTGTGTCACTGTGTGTGTGTGTCACTGTGTGTGTCACTGTGTGTGTCACTGTGTGTGTCTGTGTGTGTGTCTGTGTGTGTGTCACTGTGTGTGTCACTGTGTGTGTCACTGTGTGTGTCACTGTGTGTGTGTGTGTCACTGTGTGTGTGTGTGTCACTGTGTGTGTGTCACTGTGTGTGTGTCACTGTGTGTGTGTGTGTGTGTCACTGTGTGTGTCACTGTGTGTGTCACTGTGTGTGTGTGTGTCACTGTGTGTGTGTTACTGTGTGTGTCACTGTGTGTGTCACTGTGTGTGTGTCACTGTGTGTGTGTCACTGTGTGTGTGTCACTGTGTGTGTGTGTCACTGTGTGTGTGTCACTGTGTGTGTCACTGTGTGTGTGTGTGTCACTGTGTGTGTGTGTGTGTGTGTCACTGTGTGTGTGTCACTGTGTGTCACTGTGTCACTGTGTGTGTGTGTGTCACTGTGTGTCACTGTGTGTGTGCGTCACTGTGTGTGTGTGTGTGTCACTGTGTGTGTCACTGTGTGTGTGTGTGTCACTGTGTGTCACTGTGTGTGTGTCACTGTGTGTGTGTGTGTGTCACTGTGTGTGTGTGTGTCACTGTGTGTGTGTCACTGTGTGTGTGTGTCACTGTGTGTGTGTCACTGTGTGTGTGTGTCACTGTGTGTGTGTCTGTGTGTGTGTCTGTGTGTGTGTCACTGTGTGTGTGTGTCACTGTGTGTGTCACTGTGTGTGTCACTGTGTGTGTGTGTGTCACTGTGTGTGTGTGTGTGTCACTGTGTGTGTGTGTCTCTGTGTGTGTCACTGTGTCACTGTGTGTGTCACTGTGTGTGTGTGTGTCACTGTGTGTCACTGTGTGTGTGTGTCACTGTGTGTGTGTGTGTCACTGTGTGTGTGTGTGTGTCACTGTGTGTGTGTGTGTGTCACTGTGTGTGTCACTGTGTGTGTGTGTCACTGTGTGTCACTGTGTGTGTGTGTGTGTCACTGTGTGTGTGTGTGTCACTGTGTGTCACTGTGTGTGTGTGTCACTGTGTGTGTGTGTCACTGTGTGTGTGTGTGTGTCACTGTGTATGTGTGTCACTGTGTGTGTGTGTCACTGTGTGTGTCACTGTGTGTGTCACTGTGTGTGTGTGTGTGTCACTGTGTGTGTGTGTCACTGTGTATGTGTGTCACTGTGTATGTGTGTCACTGTGTGTGTGTGTGTGTCACTGTGTGTGTCACTGTGTGTGTGTGTGTGTCACTGTGTGTGTGTGTCACTGTGTATGTGTGTCACTGTGTGTGTGTGTGTGTCACTGTGTGTGTGTGTGTGTCACTGTGTGTGTGTGTGTCACTGTGTGTGTCACTGTGTGTGTGTGTCACTGTGTGTGTGTGTGTGTCACTGTGTGTGTGTGTCACTGTGTATGTGTGTCACTGTGTGTGTGTGTGTGTCACTGTGTGTGTGTGTGTGTCACTGTGTGTGTGTGTGTGTCACTGTGTGTGTGTGTGTCACTGTGTGTGTGTGTGTCACTGTGTGTGTGTGTGTGTCACTGTGTGTGTGTGTCACTGTGTATGTGTGTCACTGTGTGTGTGTGTGTGTCACTGTGTGTGTGTGTGTCACTGTGTGTGTGTGTCACTGTGTATGTGTGTGTGTGTCACTGTGTGTGTGTGTGTGTCACTGTGTGTGTGTGTGTCACTGTGTATGTGTGTGTGTGTCACTGTGTGTGTGTGTGTGTCACTGTGTGTGTGTGTGTCACTGTGTGTGTGTGTGTCACTGTGTGTGTGTGTCACTGTGTGTGTGTGTGTGTCACTTTGTGTGTGTGTCACTGTGTGTGTGTGTGTGTGTGTCACTGTGTATGTGTGTGTGTGTCACTGTGTGTTTGTGTGTGTCACTGTGTGTGTGTGTGTCACTGTGTATGTGTGTGTGTGTCACTCTGTGTGTGTGTGTGTCACTGTGTGTGTGTGTCACTGTGTGTGTGTGTGTCACTGTGTGTGTGTGTGTCACTGTGTGTGTGTGTGTCACTGTGTGTGTGTCACTGTGTGTGTGTCACTGTGTGTGTGTGTGTCACTGTGTGTGTCACTGTGTGTGTGTCACTGTGTGTGTCACTGTGTGTGTGTCACTGTGTGTGTGTCACTGTGTGTGTGTGTCACTGTGTGTGTGTGTGTGTGTCACTGTGTGTGTGTGTGTGTCACTGTGTGTGTGTGTCACTGTGTGTGTGTGTCACTGTGTGTGTGTGTGTGTCACTGTGTGTGTGTGTGTCACTGTGTGTGTGTGTGTCACTGTGTATGTGTGTGTGTGTCACTGTGTGTGTGTGTGTGTCACTGTGTGTGTGTGTGTCACTGTGTATGTGTGTGTGTGTCACTCTGTGTGTGTGTGTGTCACTGTGTATGTGTGTCACTGTGTGTGTGTGTCACTGTGTGTGTGTGTGTCACTGTGTGTGTGTGTGTGTCACTGTGTGTGTGTGTGTCACTGTGTGTGTGTGTGTCACTGTGTGTGTGTGTGTCACTGTGTATGTGTGTCACTGTGTGTGTGTGTCACTGTGTGTGTGTGTGTGTCACTGTGTGTGTGTCACTGTGTGTGTGTGTGTCACTGTGTGTGTGTGTGTGTGTCACTGTGTGTGAGTGTGTATGTGTGTCACTGTGTGTGTGTCACTGTGTGTGTGTGTCACTGTGTGTGTGTGTGTGTCACTGTGTGTGTCTGTGTGTGTGTGTGTCACTGTGTGTGTGTGTGTCACTGTGTGTGTGTGTGTCACTGTGTGTGTATGTCACTGTGTGTGTGTGTGTCACTGTGTGTGTGTGTGTGTCACTGTGTGTGTGTGTGTGTCACTGTGTGTCACTGTGTGTGTGTCACTGTGTGTGTGTGTGTGTCACTGTGTGTGTGTGTGTCACTGTGTGTGTGTGTCACTGTGTGTGTGTGTGTCACTGTGTGTGTGTGTGTCACTGTGTGTGTGTGTGTGTGTCACTGTGTGTGTGTGTGTGTGTCACTGTGTGTGTGTGTGTGTCACTGTGTATGTGTGTGTCACTGTGTATGTGTGTGTCACTGTGTGTGTGTGTGTCACTGTGTGTGTGTGTGTCACTGTGTGTGTGTGTGTGTGTCACTGTGTGTGTGTGTCACTGTGTGTGTGTGTGTCACTGTGTGTGTGTGTGTGTGTCACTGTGTGTGTGTGTGTCACTGTGTGTGTGTGTGTGTCACTGTGTGTGTCACTGTGTGTGTCACTGTGTGTGTGTGTCACTGTGTGTGTGTCACTGTGTGTGTGTCACTGTGTGTGTGTGTGTCACTGTGTGTGTGTGTGTGTCACTGTGTGTGTCACTGTGTGTCACTGCGTGTGTGTGTGTCACTGTGTGTGTGTGTGTCACTGTGTGTGTGTGTGTCACTGTGTGTGTGTGTGTCACTGTGTGTGTGTGTGTCACTGTGTGTGTCACTGTGTGTGTGTCACTGTGTGTGTGTGTGTCACTGTGTGTGTGTGTCACTGTGTGTGTGTGTGTGTCACTGTGTGTGTCACTGTGTGTCACTGCGTGTGTGTGTGTCACTGTGTGTGTGTGTGTCACTGTGTGTGTGTGTGTCACTGTGTGTGTGTGTGTCACTGTGTGTGTGTGTGTCACTGTGTGTGTCACTGTGTGTGTCACTGTGTGTGTGTGTGTCACTGTGTGTGTGTGTGTCACTGTGTGTGTGTGTGTGTCACTGTGTGTGTGTCACTGTGTGTGTGTGTCACTGTGTGTGTCACTGTGTGTGTCACTGTGTGTGTGTGTCACTGTGTGTGTGTGTCCTCACCTCTGTCCCTCTGGTAGGGGTGGACACGGGAGTCGTGGCGTCGGACCTTCGTGGGAACGGCTCCTGTACAGACACAGACAAAGACAAAGATCCCCCGTGTAGCCTCTTAACAGACTGTAGGGGCAAGTGCTGTTACACACACACACAAAGACAAAGATCCCCCGTGTAGCCTCTTAACAGACTGTAGGGGCAAGTGCTGTTACACACAGACAAAGACAAAGATCCCCCGTGTAGCCTCTTAACAGACTGTAGGGGCAAGTGCTGTTACACACAGACAAAGACAAAGATCCCCCGTGTAGCCTCTTAACAGACTGTAGGGGCAAGTGCTGTTACACACAGACAAAGACAAAGATCCCCCGTGTAGCCTCTTAACAGACTGTAGGGGCAAGTGCTGTTACACACAGACAAAGACAAAGATCCCCCGTGTAGCCTCTTAACAGACTGTAGGGGCAAGTGCTGTTACACACAGACAAAGACAAAGATCCCCCGTGTAGCCTCTTAACAGACTGTAGGGGCAAGTGCTGTTACACACAGACAAAGACAAAGATCCCCCGTGTAGCCTCTCAACAGACTGTAGGGGCAAGTGCTGTTACACACAGACAAAGACAAAGATCCCCCGTGTAGCCTCTTAACAGACTGTAGGGGCAAGTGCTGTTACACACAGACAAAGACAAAGATCCCCCGTGTAGCCTCTCAACAGACTGTAGGGGCAAGTGCTGTTACACACAGACAAAGACAAAGATCCCCCGTGTAGCCTCTTAACAGACTGTAGGGGCAAGTGCTGTTACACACACACACAAAGACAAAGATCCCCCGTGTAGCCTCTTAACAGACTGTAGGGGCAAGTGCTGTTACACACACACAAAGACAAAGATGCCCCGTGTAGCCTCTTAACAGACTGTAGGGGCAAGTGCTGTTACACACAGACAAAGACAAAGATCCCCCGTGTAGCCTCTTAACAGACTGTAGGGGCAAGTGCTGTTACACACAGACACAGACAAAGATCCCCCGTGTAGCCTCTCAACAGACTGTAGGGGCAAGTGCTGTTACACACAGACACAGACAAAGATCCCCCGTGTAGCCTCTTAACAGACTGTAGGGGCAAGTGCTGTTACACACAGACAAAGACAAAGATGCCCCGTGTAGCCTCTTAACAGACTGTAGGGGCAAGTGCTGTTACACACAGACAAAGACAAAGATGCCCCGTGTAGCCTCTTAACACATTACACCTCCTCATAGAGGAAACACAAACTCATTGACCGATCACTAACTTAGCATACAACTACAATAACACACATTGCACCGAATCACTAACCTGCAACCCGCTACTAATCATAACAATTGGCCGATAACTAATCTCCACACACATATACCAGGGTGACCCAAAAAAAACGGGCCCCGTGTACACTTTATGTGATATCTCCTTTATTTATTCACCGATTGCCCTTATTTTACAGGACATGGCAGAATCAACGACCGTGAGTACACCAAGACCCCAGTGGGAGCTGGGACAAAGAATACACTGTGTTAAACTTTACTGTATATATACAAACAAAAGGCAAACTTGTGATTGTGCGCGAGTCTGTTCAACATGTTTAGCGGACTTGCCGACATGCAACAAACTGCAAATTGGCCACGTGGGAACCTTCCACACTGTACACCGTGCGCACATTGTTATCAAAATACACTTTTTTTGGTTGGGGGGGAGCTCAATAATGCAGAGATTTTTTTTGCACGGCAAGTGAGCCGTGACGTCACATCTGTCACGTGACGTCACGGCTGTCACGTGTCACGTGACGTCACATCTGTCACGTGACCCCACATCTGTCACGTGACGTCACATCTGTCACGTGACGTCACATCTGTCACGTGACGTCACATCTGTCACGTGACGTCACATCTGTCACGTGACCCGTGACGTCACACCTGTCACGTGACGTCACATCTGTCACGTGACCCGTGACGTCACATCTGTCACGTGACATCACATCTGTCACGTGACGTCACATCTGTCACGTGACGTCACACCTGTCACGTGACCCGTGACGTCACATCTGTCACGTGACGTCACATCTGTCACGTGACGTCACACCTGTCACGTGACCCGTGACGTCACACCTGTCACGTGACCCGCGCGTCTGTGTGTGTGTCTGTGTGTCTATGTATGTGTGTGTGTCTGTATGTGTCTGTATGTGTCTGTGTGTGTGTCTCTGTGTGTCTATGTATGTGTGTGTGTCTGTATGTCTATGTATGTGTGTGTGTCTGTGTGTGTCTGTATGTGTCTGTATGTGTCTGTGTGTGTGTCTCTGTGTGTCTATGTATGTGTGTGTTTGTGTGTGTCTGTCTGTGTCTGTGTGTGTGTCTCTGTGTGTCTATGTATGTGTGTGTGTCTGTGTGTGTCTATGTGTGTCTGTATGTGTCTGTATGTGTCTGTGCGTGTGTCTGTCTGTGTCTGTGTGTGTGTCTGTGTGTGTGTCTGTGTGTCTGTGTGTGTCTGTGTGTGTCTATATGTGTCTGTATGTGTCTGTGTGTGTGTCTGTGTGTCTATGTATGTGTGTGTGTCTGTATGTGTCTGTATGTGTCTGTGTGTGTGTCTCTGTGTGTCTATGTATGTGTGTGTGTCTGTATGTCTATGTATGTGTGTGTGTCTGTATGTGTCTGTATGTGTCTGTGTGTGTGTCTCTGTGTGTCTATGTATGTGTGTGTCTGTGTGTGTCTGTCTGTGTCTGTGTGTGTGTCTCTGTGTGTCTATGTATGTGTGTGTGTCTGTGTGTGTCTATGTGTGTCTGTATGTGTCTGTATGTGTCTGTGCGTGTGTCTGTCTGTGTCTGTGTGTGTGTCTGTGTGTGTGTCTGTGTGTCTGTGTGTGTGTGTGTGTCTATATGTGTCTGTATGTTTCTGTGCGTGTGTCTGTCTGTGTCTGTGTGTGTGTCTGTGTGTGTGTCTGTGTGTCTGTGTGTGTGTGTGTGTCTATATGTGTCTGTATGTTTCTGTGCGTGTGTCTGTCTGTGTCTGTGTGTGTGTCTGTGTGTGTGTCTGTGTGTCTGTGTGTGTGTGTGTGTCTATATGTGTCTGTATGTTTCTGTGCGTGTGTCTGTCTGTGTCTGTGTGTGTGTCTGTGTGTGTGTCTGTGTGTCTGTGTGTGTGTGTGTGTCTATATGTGTCTGTATGTTTCTGTGCGTGTGTCTGTCTGTGTCTGTGTGTGTGTCTGTGTGTGTGTGTCTGTGTGTGTCTATGCGTGTCTGTATGTGTCTGTATGTGTCTGTGCGTGTGTCTGTGTCTGTGTTGCGTGTACCCACCTAGGACTCCCGTGTGGTCGAGCGGGTACTCCAGCAGGCAGGGGTACTCGTACGAGGCGTACACGAGGCCCGCCGCGTCCGCGGCCACCCCGGGCACCCCGGGCACGCCGGGGGGGCCGCCCAGCATGGGGTGCAGCGGGCGCATGAACGGGAGGCACATCCCCGGGGACGGCACGCCCCCCACGCCGGGGACTCCACCCATGCCAGCCGGAACCTGGCCTGCTGGGGCACGGGGGGGGGGAGGGGGGGGAGAGGGAGGCACGGGGGGGAGGGGGGAGGGGGGGGGGGAAGGGAATGGGGGAAACACGGGGGGAGGAGAGGGGGGAGGGAGAGGGGGAGGAGGGGAGGGAGACACGGGGGGAGGAGAGGGGGGAGGGAGAGGGGGAGGAGGGGAGGGAGACACGGGGGGAGGAGAGGGGGGAGGGAGAGGGGGAGGAGGGGAGGGAGACACGGGGGGGAGGGGGAGGAGGGGAGGGAGACACGGGGGGGAGGAGAGGGGGGAGGGAGAGGGGGAGGAGGGGAGGGAGACATGGGGGGGAGGAGAGGGGAGAGGGGAGGGAGACACGGGGGGAGGAGAGGGGGGAGGGAGAGGGGGAGGAGGGGAGGGAGACACGGAGGGGAGGGAGAGGGGGAGGAGGGGAGGGAGACACGGGGGGAGGAGAGGGGGGAGGGAGAGGGGGAGGAGGGGAGGGAGACACGGGGGGGAGGAGAGGGGAGGGGGAGGGGGAGACACGGGGGGAGGGGGAGAGGGGAGGGGGAGACACGGGGGGAGGAGAGGCGAGGGGGAGGGGGAGACACGGGGGGGAGGAGAGGGGAGGGGGAGGGGGGAGACACGGGGGGAGGGGGAGACACGGGGGGGAGGAGAGGCGAGGGGGAGGGGGAGACACGGGGGGAGGGAGACACGGGGGGGAGGAGAGGGGAGGGGGAGGGGGAGACACGGGGGGAGGAGAGGGGAGGAGGGAGACACGGGGGGAGGGAGAGACTGAGTGAGTGAGTGACTGAGTGAGTGACTGAGTGACTGAGTGAGTGAGTGAGTGACTGAGTGAGTGACTGAGTGAGTGACTGAGTGAGTGAGTGACTGAGTGAGTGAGTGACTGAGTGAGTGAGTGACTGAGTGACTGAGTGACTGAGTGACTGAGTGAGTGACTGAGTGAGTGAGTGACTGAGTGAGTGACTGAGTGAGTGACTGAGTGACTGAGTGACTGAGTGAGTGAGGGAGTGAGTGACTGAGTGAGTGACTGAGTGAGTGAGTGACTGAGTGACTGAGTGAGTGAGTGACTGAGTGAGTGAGTGACTGAGTGACTAAGTGAGTGACTGAGTGACTAAGTGAGTGACTTAGTGACTGAGTGAGTGAGCGAGTGAGTGACTGAGCGAGCGACTGAGCGAGCGAGGGAGCGAACTGAGCGAGTGAGTGACTGAGCGAGTGAGTGAGCGAGCGAGGGAGCGACTGAGCGAGTGAGTGACTGAGCGAGTGAGTGACTGAGCGAGTGACTGAGTGAGTGAGTGACTGACTAAGCGACTGACTGACTCACCCCCGGGCGAGGCTCCGCGCAGGTGAAACTGCTGGCCCCCGGGCCCCGCCAGGTGAGTGAGTGACTGAGTGACTGAGTGACTGAGTGACTGAGCGAGTGACTGAGTGACTGAGCGAGTGACTGAGTGACTGAGCGAGTGACTGAGTGACTGAGCGAGCGACTGAGCGAGTGACTGAGCGAGCGAGTGACTGACTGAGTGACTGAGCGAGTGACTGAGCGAAGCGAGCGACTGACTGACTGACTCACCCCCGGGCGAGGCTCCGCGCAGGTGAAACTGCTGGCCCCCGGGCCCCGCCAGGTGAGTGACTGAGTGAGTGACTAAGTGAGTGACTGAGTGACTGACTAAGCGACTGACTGACTGACTCACCCCCGGGCGAGGCTCCGCGCAGGTGGAACTGCTGGGCCCCGGGCCCCGCCAGGTGAGTGAGTGACTGAGTGAGTGACTAAGTGAGTGACTGAGTGACTGAGTGAGTGACTGAATGACTGAGTGAGTGACTGAGCGAGTGACTGAGTGACTGAGCGAGTGACTGACTGAGCGAGTGACTGACTGAGCGAGTGACTGAGCGAGCGACTGAGCGAGTGACTGAGCGAGCGAGTGACTGACTGAGTGACTGAGCGAGTGACTGAGCGAGCGAGCGACTGACTGACTGACTGAGCGACTGACTGACTGACTGACTCACCCCCGGGCGAGGCTCCGCGCAGGTGAAACTGCTGGCCCCCGGGCCCCGCCAGGTGAGTGACTGAGTGAGTGAGTGACTGAGTGAGTGACTGAGCGACCGAGCGAGTGACCGAGCGAGTGACTGACCGAGCGAGTGACTGACTGACTGAGCGAGCGACTGAGCGAGCGAGTGAGCGAGCGAGTGACTGGGTGACTGAGTAACTGACTGACTGACTGAGCGAGTGACTGAGTGACTGACTGAGTGACTGAGTGACTGAGCGAGTGACTGACTGAGCGAGTGATTGAGCGAGCGAGCGACTGAGTGAGTAACCGAGCGAGCGAGCGACTCACCCCCGGGCGAGGCTCCGCGCAGGTGAAACTGCTGGCCCCCGGGCCCCGCCAGGTGAGTGACTGAGTGGAGTGAGTGACTGAGCAAGTGACTGAGCGAGCGAGCGAGTAACTGACTGACTGACTGAGTGACTGAGTGACTGAGTGAGTGACTGAGTGACTGAGCAAGTGACTGAGCGAGCGAGCGAGTGACTGAGTGAGTGAGTGAGTGACTGAGTGACTGAGTGAGTGAGTGACTGAGTGACTGAGCGAGTGACTGAGCGAGTGACTGAGCGAGCGAGCGACTGACTGACTGAGTGAGTAACCGAGCGAGCGAGCGACTCACCCCCGGGCGAGGCTCCGCGCAGGTGGAACTGCTGGCCCCCGGGCCCCGCCAGGTGAGTGAGTGACTGAGTGAGTGACTGAGTGAGTGACTGAGTGAGTGAGTGACTGAGTGACTGAGTGAGTGACTGACTGAGTGACTGACTAAGCGACTGACTGACTGACTCACCCCCGGGCGAGGCTCCGCGCAGGTGGAACTGCTGGGCCCCGGGCCCCGCCAGGTGAGTGAGTGACTGAGTGAGTGACTAAGTGAGTGACTGAGTGACTGAGTGAGTGACTGAATGACTGAGTGAGTGACTGAGCGAGTGACTGAGTGACTGAGCGAGTGACTGACTGAGCGAGTGACTGACTGAGCGAGTGACTGAGCGAGCGACTGAGCGAGTGACTGAGCGAGCGAGTGACTGACTGAGTGACTGAGCGAGTGACTGAGCGAGCGAGCGACTGACTGACTGACTGACTGAGCGACTGACTGACTGACTGACTCACCCCCGGGCGAGGCTCCGCGCAGGTGAAACTGCTGGCCCCCGGGCCCCGCCAGGTGAGTGACTGAGTGAGTGAGTGACTGAGTGAGTGACTGAGCGAACCGAGCGAGTGACCGAGCGAGTGACTGACCGAGCGAGTGACTGACTGACTGAGCGAGCGACTGAGCGAGCGAGTGAGCGAGCGAGTGACTGGGTGACTGAGTAACTGACTGACTGACTGAGCGAGTGACTGAGTGACTGACTGAGTGACTGAGTGACTGAGCGAGTGACTGACTGAGCGAGTGATTGAGCGAGCGAGCGACTGAGTGAGTAACCGAGGCGAGCGAGTGACTCACCCCCGGGCGAGGCTCCGCGCAGGTGAAACTGCTGGCCCCCGGGCCCCGCCAGGTGAGTGAGTGACTGAGTGACTGAGTGAGTGACTGAGTGACTGAGTGACTGAGTGACTGAGTGACTGAGCGAGTGACTGAGCGAGCGAGCGAGCGACTGAGCGAGCGAGCGAGCGACTGAGCGAGTGACTGAGTGACTGAGCGAGTGAGTGACTGAGCGAGTGACTGAGCGAGCGAGCGAGCGACTGAGCGAGCGAATGCGAGCGACTGAGCGAGTGACTGAGTGACTGAGCGAGTGAGTGACTGAGCGAGTGACTGAGCGAGTGACTGAGTGACTGAGTGACTGAGTGACTGAGCGAGTGACTGAGCGAGCGAGCGAGCGACTGAGCGAGCGAGCGAGCGATCTGAGCGAGTGACTGAGTGACTGAGCGAGTGAGCGACTGAGTGAGTAACCGAGCGAGCGAGCGACTCACCCCCGGGCGAGGCTCCGCGCAGGTGGAACTGCTGGCCCCCGGGCCCCGCCAGCTGAGTGAGTGACTGAGTGAGTGAGTGAGTGACTGAGTGACTGAGTGACTGAGTGACTGAGCGAGTGACTGACTGACTAAGCGACTGACTGACTCACCCCCGGGCGAGGCTCCGCGCAGGTGGAACTGCTGGCCCCCGGGCCCCGCCAGCTGAGTGAGTGACTGAGTGAGTGAGTGAGTGACTGAGTGACTGAGTGACTGAGCGAGTGACTGAGTGACTGAGCGAGTGACTGAGCGAGCGAGCGACTGACTGAGTGACTGAGTGAGTAACCGAGCGAGCGAGCGACTCACCCCCGGGCGAGGCTCCGCGCAGGTGGAACTGCTGGCCCCCGGGCCCCGCCAGGTGAGTGAGTGACTGAGTGAGTGACTGAGTGAGTGACTGAGTGACTGAGTGACTGAGCGAGTGACTGACTGAGCGAGTGACTGAGTGAGTGACTGACTGAGTGACTGACTAAGCGACTGACTGACTGACTCACCCCCGGGCGAGGCTCCGCGCAGGTGGAACTGCTGGCCCCCGGGCCCCGCCAGGTGAGTGAGTGACTGAGTGACTGAGTGAGTGACTGAGTGAGTGAGTGAGTGACTGAGTGACTGAGTGAGTGACTGACTGAGTGACTGACTAAGCGACTGACTGACTGACTGACTCACCCCCGGGCGAGGCTCCGCGCAGGTGGAACTGCTGGCCCCCGGGCCCCGCCAGGTGAGTGAGTGACTGAGTGAGTGACTGAGTGAGTGACTGAGTGACTGACTGAGCGAGTGACTG
>NC_136329.1:5164127-5174127 GCF_964198595.1 Lampetra fluviatilis
CCATGAACGCCAACCCATAGACAGCAAGAACCTGCAGCACACACACACAGACACACACACACAGACACACACACACAGACACACACACACAGACACACACACACAGACACACACACACAGACACACACACACAGACACACACACACAGACACACACACACAGACACACACACACAGACACACACACACACACAGACACACACAGACACACACACACACACAGACACACACACACACACACAGACACACACACAGACACACACACACAGACACACACAGACACACACAATCACACACACACAGATACACACAGACACACACTCACACACACACAGACACACACACAATCACACAGACACACACACACACACAATCACACACACACACAATCACAGACACACAGACACACACAATCACACACACACACACAATCACAGACACACACACACACAATCACAGACACACACACACAATCACACACACAATCACAACAACAACAACAACCGCCATTCGCCACTAAGCGGCGGTGACTTCCTCTCCTCCAATATTTGAGGCACGGCAGCCTCAGCAGGGTCGTCGCCGCCTTGCCGCGCGATGTTTTCCTGGCCGAGAGATTTTCCCTTCCCCCAGGACCTCACAGAAACGCTCAGCAAATCAGCGAACCTCTTCCTGGGGGTGTCGCAGATCGGATCAACGTTCATTCCCCTAACGATGGTGACCGGTGTGGCGCTGCAGGTTACTTTTTGCGATCGAATTAAAGGGCGATTTGTGATCGCGGGCCACTGAGGCAGACTCCGTCTACTCGGCAAATCCGCGACCACCGCCCACCCTCGCAGCGGCTCACGGCTCTACAAAACCTCCGAGCGAAGGCTGCGGTAAGCAAGCCTCCTCGTTCTCCGACGCGGGATGCCGTAGCCGACGAGAGTGGGCCTGTCGCTTTTTAAATCCTTTATATTAAGTTCGCTCGCTTGCTCGCTCGCTTGCTTGCGCGCTTGCGCGCTTGCGAGCGCGCAAATCTTTCGGTCGTGTTTGAACCCACTTCCCGTGATCCGATCGAGCTGACGTTTTGCACGCAGGCTCGTTGTGCGTGACGATGAATGTTCGTGAACATTTCTGCCCAAAATGTTACACTTTTCAGGGAAAAAAATATATTATATTTAATTGCCGATTGCTTAACGGCTGCAATGCAATCGTCTGACCCACAGGTGGCAGCCATCTCAAGCCAGAGGACGAGAGGACTCTAGCCGACGCCACGCATGTAAAGGATTTATGGTGACAAACTTTGTTTTTACGGGTTAAATTTTCTCTGCCAGCCTGAACGCCTCCTCCGTCGGCCAGGGTTCTCTGGGGAGGTCTGGCCCGCGTACCCAAAGCAGCCATTGGCAGCTGCATGAGCCACAGTCCTAAACCTCGACCACATTCACCCTCGACATCAGGAGGAGTGGGGGACGATGCCAACCCCTGCCGCAAGCGACGATGAAATTCCCGCTTGCAACGTTCATCAGCTAGCTGAGACCAGGCCACTGTGGGTTTGATTGGGGTCCTGGGTGTACACCCACCACCGGAGTGGAAGAATGGCAGGCGCATCTTACGGATGACTTAGTCGATGGTCAGAGGTCAGATCAGCTCCACGGTAGGTCCTGGTGTCAAGGACATGGGCTCGCGTCCGCTGGCGCGTCACTACGTAGTCCAGCAGCTGTTCTTGCTTGGACCCGGCGTGCATCCACGATGTTGTGTGGATGCGCCGATGCCGGAACAGCGTGTTGGTAATTGCAAGCCCATGGGCTGCACAACAATCTAGCAGCCTCCTGCCGTTGTTATTGAGCTGATCTGGCCCATGCCTTCCAATCACTCCAGACCAGGTGCCAGCATCGTGACCAACTCGGGCAGTGAAGTCACCCGACAAGATGCCACTTTAGATGGAGCCCCTGTGACAGGAGGTCACAGAAGGCGTCTTACCAGCATCGAATTCTTCTGATCCACAATCCACGCAGGCAGAGCGATGCCAAAGCTCATTGCTGCAGAGACACGGGGAGGGGAGAGAGACACGGGGAGAGAGACACGGGGAGAGAGACACGGGGGGAGAGACACGGGGGGAGAGACACGGGGGGAGAGACACGGGGAGAGAGACACGGGGAGAGAGACACGGGGAGAGAGACACGGGGGGAGAGACACGGGGGGAGAGACACGGGGAGAGAGACACGGGGGGAGAGACACGGGGAGAGAGACACGGGGAGAGAGACACGGGGAGAGAGAGACCCGGGGGGAGAGAGACACGGGGGGAGAGAGACACGGGGGGAGAGACACGGGGGGAGAGACACGGGGGGAGAGACACGGGGGGAGAGACACGGGGAGAGAGACACGGGGAGAGAGACACGGGGGGAGAGACACGGGGAGAGAGACACGGGGGGAGAGACACGGGGGGAGAGACACGGGGAGAGAGACACGGGGAGAGAGAGACACGGGGAGAGAGACACGGGGAGAGAGAGACACGGGGGGAGAGACACGGGGGGAGAGACACGGGGAGAGAGACACGGGGGGAGAGACACGGGGAGAGAGACACGGGGGGAGAGACACGGGGGGAGAGACACGGGGGGAGAGACACGGGGGGAGAGACACGGGGGGAGAGGCACGGGGAGAGAGACACGGGGAGAGAGACACGGGGGGAGAGACACGGGGGGAGAGACACGGGGGGAGAGACACGGGGGGAGAGACACGGGGAGAGAGACACGGGGGGAGAGACACGGGGAGAGAGAGACACGGGGGGAGAGACACGGGGGGAGAGACACGGGGAGAGAGACACGGGGGGAGAGACACGGGGAGAGAGACACGGGGGGAGAGACACGGGGGGAGAGACACGGGGGGAGAGACACGGGGGGAGAGACACGGGGGGAGAGACACGGGGAGAGAGACACGGGGAGAGAGACACGGGGAGAGAGACACGGGGGGAGAGACACGGGGGGAGAGAGACACGGGGAGAGAGACACGGGGAGAGAGACACGGGGGGAGAGAGACACGGGGAGAGAGACACGGGGAGAGAGACACGGGGGGAGAGACACGGGGGGAGAGACACGGGGAGAGAGACACGGGGACAGAGACACGGGGAGAGAGACACGGGGGGAGAGACACGGGGAGAGAGACACGGGGGGAGAGACACGGGGGGAGAGACACGGGGGGAGAGACACGGGGAGAGAGACACGGGGGGAGAGACACGGGGGGAGAGACACGGGGAGAGAGACACGGGGGGAGAGACACGGGGGGAGAGACACGGGGGGAGAGACACGGGGAGAGAGACACGGGGAGAGAGACACGGGGGGAGAGACACGGGGAGAGAGACACGGGGGGAGAGACACGGGGGGAGAGACACGGGGGGAGAGAGACACGGGGGGAGAGAGACACGGGGAGAGAGACACGGGGGGAGAGACACGGGGGGAGAGACACGGGGGGAGAGACACGGGGAGAGAGACACGGGGACAGAGACACGGGGAGAGAGACACGGGGGGAGAGACACGGGGAGAGAGACACGGGGGGAGAGACACGGGGGGAGAGACACGGGGGGAGAGACACGGGGAGAGAGACACGGGGGGAGAGACACGGGGGGAGAGACACGGGGGGAGAGACACGGGGAGAGAGACACGGGGGGAGAGACACGGGGAGAGAGACACGGGGGGAGAGACACGGGGAGAGAGACACGGGGAGAGAGACACGGGGGGAGAGACACGGGGGGAGAGACACGGGGAGAGAGACACGGGGGGAGAGACACGGGGAGAGAGAGACACGGGGGGAGAGACACGGGGGGAGAGACACGGGGAGAGAGACACGGGGGGAGAGACACGGGGAGAGAGACACGGGGGGAGAGACACGGGGGGAGAGACACGGGGGGAGAGACACGGGGGGAGAGACACGGGGGGAGAGACACGGGGAGAGAGACACGGGGAGAGAGACACGGGGAGAGAGACACGGGGGGAGAGACACGGGGGGAGAGAGACACGGGGAGAGAGACACGGGGAGAGAGACACGGGGGGAGAGAGACACGGGGAGAGAGACACGGGGAGAGAGACACGGGGGGAGAGACACGGGGGGAGAGACACGGGGAGAGAGACACGGGGACAGAGACACGGGGAGAGAGACACGGGGGGAGAGACACGGGGAGAGAGACACGGGGGGAGAGACACGGGGGGAGAGACACGGGGGGAGAGACACGGGGAGAGAGACACGGGGGGAGAGACACGGGGGGAGAGACACGGGGAGAGAGACACGGGGGGAGAGACACGGGGGGAGAGACACGGGGGGAGAGACACGGGGAGAGAGACACGGGGAGAGAGACACGGGGGGAGAGACACGGGGGGAGAGACACGGGGAGAGAGACACGGGGGGAGAGACACGGGGGGAGAGACACGGGGGGAGAGAGACACGGGGGAGAGAGACACGGGGAGAGAGACACGGGGGGAGAGACACGGGGGGAGAGACACGGGGGGAGAGACACGGGGAGAGAGACACGGGGACAGAGACACGGGGAGAGAGACACGGGGGGAGAGACACGGGGAGAGAGACACGGGGGGAGAGACACGGGGGGAGAGACACGGGGGGAGAGACACGGGGAGAGAGACACGGGGGGAGAGACACGGGGGGAGAGACACGGGGAGAGAGACACGGGGGGAGAGACACGGGGAGAGAGACACGGGGGGAGAGACACGGGGAGAGAGACACGGGGAGAGAGACACGGGGGGAGAGACACGGGGGGAGAGACACGGGGGGAGAGACACGGGGAGAGAGACACGGGGGGAGAGAGACACGGGGGGAGAGACACGGGGGGAGAGACACGGGGGGAGAGACACGGGGCTGTGTTAACATTTCATAGTGGTTGTGATGGTTGTGATAAAGGTTGTGATGGTTGTGATAAAGGTTGTGGTGGTTGTGGTTGTGGTGGTTGTGGTGGTGGTAGTGGTGGTGGTTGTTGTAGTGGTGGTGGTTGTGGTGGTGGTTGTGGTGGTGGTGGTTGTGGTTGTAGTGGTGGTGGATGTGGTGGTTGTGGTGGTGGTTGTGGTGGTGGTAGTGGTGGTGGTTGTTGTAGTGGTGGTGGTTGTGGTGGTGGTTGTGGTGGTGGTGGTTGTGGTTGTAGTGGTGGTGGATGTGGTGGTTGTGGTGGTGGTTTTGGTGGTGGTTGTGGTGGTTGTGGTTGTAGTGGTGGTGGATGTGGTGGTTGTAGTGGTTGTGGTGGTGGTTGTGGTTGTGGTGGTTGTGGTGGTGGTTGTGGTGGTGGTTGTGGTTGTTGTGGTGGTAGTGGTGGTTGTGGTGGTGGTTGTGGTGGTGGTTGTCGTGGTGGTGGTGGTGGTGGTGGTGGTTGTCGTGGTGGTGGTTGTCGTGGTGGTGGTGGTTGTGGTGGTGGTGGTGGTTGTGGTGGTTGTGGTGGTTGTTGTTGTGGTGGTGGTTATTGTGGTGGTTGTGGTGGTGGTGGTGGTGGTTGTGGTGGTTGTTGTTGTCGTGGTGGTGGTTGTGGTGGTTGTGGTGGTTGTGGTGGTGGTGGTTGTCGTGGTGGTGGTGGTGGTGGTTGTGGTGGTGGTGGTTGTGGTGGTTGTGGTGGTTGTTGTTGTGGTGGTGGTGGTTATTGTGGTGGTTGTGGTGGTGGTGGTGGTTGTGGTGGTTGTTGTTGTGGTGGTGGTGGTGGTTATTGTGGTGGTTGTGGTGGTGGTTGTGGTGGTTGTTGTTGTGGTGGTGGTGGTGGTTGTGGTGGTTGTGGTGGTGGTTGTGGTTGTGGTGGTTGTGGTGGTTGTGGTGGTGGTGGTTGTGGTGGTGGTTGTGATGGTGGTTGTGGTGGTTGTTGTGGTGGTTGTGGTGGTGGTTGTTGTGGTGGTTGTGGTTGTGGTGGTGGTTGTTGTGGTGGTGGTTGTAGTGGTGGTGGATGTGGTGGTTGTGGTTGTCGTGGTTGTTGTTGTGGTTGTGGTGGTGGTTGTGGTGGTTGTGGTGGTGGTTGTGGTGGTGGTTGTGGTTGTGGTGGATGTGGTGGTTGTGGTGGATGTGGTGGTTGTGGTTGTGGTGGTGGTTGTGGTGGTGGTGGTTGTGGTGGTTGTGGTTGTGGTGGTGGTTGTGGTGGTTGTGGTGGTGGTTGTTGTGGTGGTGGTTGTAGTGGTGGTGGATGTGGTGGTTGTGGTTGTCGTGGTTGTTGTTGTGGTTGTGGTGGTGGTTGTCGTGGTTGTGGTTGTGGTTGTCGTGGTTGTTGTTGTGGTTGTGGTTGTAGTGGTGGTGGTTGTTGCACCTTGGGGTCCGTCTGGGTGTCCGTATTTGTCCCAGTTCTCTTTCGACTGCGAATCTGTCAACCTGAACATCATCATCATCAACATCATCAACATTATCATCATCAACATCATCATCATCACCACCATCAACATCATCATCATCACCACCATCAACATCAACATCATCATCAACATCAACAACGTCAACATCATCATCACCATCACCAGCATCAACATCATCATCATCAACATCACCAGCATCACCACCATAACCACCAGGACACTGGGACACTGAGACACACAGAGACACACACAGAGACACACACAGAGACACACACGGAGACACACGGAGACACACTGAGACACACAGAGACACACAGAGACACAGAGACACACTGAGACACACAGAGACACACAGAGACACACAGAGACACACAGAGACACACTGAGACAGAGAGACACGGAGACACACAGAGACACACAGAGACACACTGAGACACACTGAGACAGAGAGACACGGAGACACACAGAGACACACTGAGACACACAGAGACACACAGAGACACACAGAGACACACAGAGACACACAGAGACACACAGAGAGACACAGAGACACACTGAGACACACTGAGACACACAGAGACACACAGAGACACACAGAGACACACTGAGACACACTGAGACAGAGAGACACACTGAGACACACAGAGACACACAGAGACACACTGAGACACACTGAGACAGAGAGACACACTGAGACACACAGAGACTCACTGAGACACACAGAGACACACTGAGACACACTGAGACAGAGAGACACACTGAGACACACAGAGACACACTGAGACACACAGAGACACAGAGACACACTGAGACACACAGAGACACACAGAGACACACAGAGACACACAGAGACACACTGAGACAGAGAGACACGGAGACACACAGAGACACACAGAGACACACAGAGACACAGAGACACACTGAGACACACAGAGACACACAGAGACACACAGAGACACACAGAGACACACAGAGACACACTGAGACACACTGAGACAGAGAGACACACTGAGACACACAGAGACTCACTGAGACACACAGAGACACACTGAGACACACTGAGACAGAGAGACACACTGAGACACACAGAGACACACAGAGACACACAGAGACACGGAGACACGGTGTGTCTCACGTCTCGTAGGCCTTCACGATCCTCATGAACGCCACTGAGACACACAGAGACACACTGAGACACACTGAGACACACAGAGACACACAGAGACACACAGAGACACACAGAGACACACAGAGACACACAGAGACACACTGAGACACACAGAGACAGAGAGACACGGAGACACAGTGTGTCTCACGTCTCGTAGGCCTTCACGATCCTCATGAACGCCACTGAGACACACAGAGACACACAGAGACACACAGAGACACACTGAGACACACAGAGACACACTGAGACACACAGAGACACACAGAGACACACAGAGACACACAGAGACACACTGAGACACACAGAGACACACAGAGACACACAGAGACACACAGAGACACACAGAGACAGAGAGACACGGTGTGTCTCACGTCTCGTAGGCCTTCACGATCCTCATGAACGCCACTGAGACACACAGAGACACACTGAGACACACAGAGACACACAGAGACACACAGAGACACACAGAGACACACAGAGACACACTGAGACAGAGACACACAGAGACACGGTGTGTCTCACGTCTCGTAGGCCTTCACGATCCTCATGAAGGCCACAGAGACACACAGAGACACACTGAGACACACGGAGACACACTGAGACACACTGAGACACACGGAGACACACAGAGACACAGAGACACACAGAGACACACAGAGACACACTGAGACACACAGAGACACACTGAGACACACAGAGACACAGAGACACACAGAGACACACAGAGACACACAGAGACACACAGAGACACACAGAGACACACTGAGACACACTGAGACACACTGAGACACACAGAGACACACAGAGACACACAGAGACACACAGAGACAGAGACACACTGAGACACACAGAGACACACAGAGACACACAGAGACACACAGAGACACACTGAGACACACAGAGACACACAGAGACACACTGAGACACACTGAGACACACAGAGACACACAGAGACACACAGAGACACACTGAGAGAGAGAGAGACACGGAGACACAGAGACACACAGAGACACACAGAGACACACAGAGACACACTGAGACACACAGAGACACACTGAGAGACACTGAGACACACAGAGACACACAGAGACACACTGAGACACACAGAGACACACGGAGACACACAGAGACACACGGAGACACATGGAGACACACAGAGACACACAGAGACACACAGAGACACACAGAGACACACTGAGACACACAGAGACACACAGAGACACACAGAGACACACAGAGACACACAGAGACAGAGACACGGAGACACGGGGCGTCTCACGTCTCGTAGGCCTTCACGATCCTCATGAACGCAACTGAGACACACAGAGACACACAGAGACACACAGAGACACACAGAGACACACAGAGACACACAGAGACACACAGAGACACACAGAGACACACAGAGACACACTGAGACACACAGAGACACACAGAGACACACAGAGACACACAGAGACACACAGAGACAGAGAGACACGGAGACACGGGGCGTCTCACGTCTCGTAGGCCTTCACGATCCTCATGAACGCCACAGAGACACACAGAGACACACGGAGACACACAGAGACACACAGAGACACACAGAGACACACTGAGACACACTGAGACACACTGAGACACACTGAGACACACAGAGACACACAGAGACACACAGAGACACACAGAGACACACTGAGACACACTGAGACACACAGAGACACACAGAGACACACTGAGACACACAGAGACACACAGAGACACACAGAGACAGAGAGACACGGAGACACGGGGCGTCTCACGTCTCGTAGGCCTTCACGATCCTCATGAACGCCACAGAGACACACAGAGACACACGGAGACACACAGAGACACACAGAGACACACAGAGACAGAGAGACACGGAGACACGGGGCGTCTCACGTCTCGTAGGCCTTCACGATCCTCATGAACGCCACAGAGACACACAGAGACACACGGAGACACACAGAGACACACAGAGACACACAGAGACACACAGAGACACACAGAGACACACAGAGACACACTGAGACACACTGAGACAGAGAGACACGGAGACACGGTGTGTCTCACGTCTCGTAGGCCTTCACGATCCTCATGAAGGCCACAGAGACACACAGAGACACACAGAGACACACAGAGACACACTGAGACACACGGAGACACACATAGACAGAGAGACACGGAGACACGGGGCGTCTCACGTCTCGTAGGCCTTCACGATCCTCATGAAGGCCACAGAGACACACAGAGACACACAGAGACACACAGACACACACAGAGACACACTGAGACAGAGAGACACGGAGACACAGAGACACACAGAGACACACAGAGACACACAGACACACACAGAGACACACTGAGACACACAGAGACACACTGAGACACACAGAGACACACAGAGACAGAGAGACACGGAGACACGGGGCGTCTCACGTCTCGTAGGCCTTCACGATCCTCATGAACGCCACAGAGACACACAGAGACACACGGAGACACACAGAGACACACAGAGACACACAGAGACACAC
>NC_136329.1:5179127-5236627 GCF_964198595.1 Lampetra fluviatilis
AACATAATAAAACAATAAAAATAAAACGTAATAAAATAATAAAAATTAAATATTAAAATTAAATAATAAAAATTTTAATATTAAAAATAATAACCAAAAAAATTCTTCTAATAATAAAACAATAAATTCTTAAAAAACCGAACAAAAAACGTCATCACCAGGCAGGAGCGAAGCCAAAAAAAAAAAAGTAAAAAAAAAGTCAAAATTAAAACTTTCGCAATGTTCGAGTCTCCGGGAATCAGCGTCAGTTGTGTGAGAGGAGGGGACTAGTGGCTCTCTGAGTGTGAGACCTGCTCCAGGCCCAGCACATCGTAGGGGTTGTACTCCTTGTACTCGCGGTCGAGAGAAAACACTTTGACCACCAGCGAGATCAGGACCACCCATCCCAGCAGCAAGCACAGCTTCCTGGGAGACGCGGAGACACGCGGGGAGACACGGGGAGACGCGGGGAGACGCGGGGAGACGCGGGGAGACGCGGGGAGACACACGGGGAGACGCGGTGAGACGCGGGGAGACACGGGGGAGACGCGGGGAGACACAGGGAGACACGGGTAGACACGGGGGGAGACACGGGGAGACGCGGGGGAGACACGGGGAGACGCGGGGAGACGCGGGGAGACGCGGGGAGACGCGGGGAGACGCGGGGAGACGCGGGGAGACACGGGGAGACACGGAGAGACATGGGGAGACATGGGGAGACACGGGGAGACGCGGGGAGACACAGGGAGACGCGGGGAGACACGCGGGGAGACACGGGGAGACGCGGAGAAACACGGGGAGACACGGGGAGACACGGGGACATGGGGAGACACACGGGGAGACACGGGGAGACACGGGGAGACACGGGGAGACACGAAGAGACACGGGGAGACACGGGGAGACACGGGGAGACGCGGGGGGACACGGGGAGACACGAAGAGACACGGGGAGACGCGGGGAGACACGGGGAGACGCGGGGGAGACACGGGGAGACACGGGGAGACGTGGGGAGACGCGGAGAGACACGGGGAGACACGGGGAGACGTGGGGAGACGCGGAGAGACACGGGGAGACACGGGGAGACGCGGGGGAGACGCGGGGAGACACGGGGAGACACGGGGGAGACACGGGGAGACACGGGGAGACACGGGGAGACACGGGGAGACGTGGGGAGACGCGGGGGAGACACGAGGACACACGGGGGAGACGCGGGGAGACACGGGGAGACGTGGGGAGACGCGGAGAGACACGGGGAGACACGGGGAGACGCGGGGGAGACGCGGGGGAGACGCGGGGAGACACGGGGAGACACGGGGAGACGCGGGGGAGACGCGGGGAGACACGGGGGAGACACGGGGAGACACGGGGAGACGCGGGGGAGACACGAGGACACACGGGGGAGACGCGGGGAGACACGGGGAGACGTGGGGAGACGCGGAGAGACACGGGGAGACACGGGGAGACGCGGGGGAGACGCGGGGGAGACGCGGGGAGACACGGGGGAGACACGGGGAGACGCGGGGGAGACGCGGGGGAGACACGAGGACACACGGGGGAGACGCGGGGAGACACGGGGAGACGTGGGGAGACGCGGAGAGACACGGGGAGACACGGGGAGACGCGGGGGAGACGCGGGGAGACACGGGGAGACACGGGGAGACGCGGGGGAGACACGAGGACACACGGGGGAGACACGGGGAGACACGGGGAGACACGGGGGGGGGGGGGGGAGACGCGGAGAGACACGGGGAGACACGGGGAGACGCGGGGGAGACGCGGGGAGACACGGGGAGACACGGGGAGACGCGGGGGAGACGCGGGGAGACACGGGGGAGACACGGGGAGACACGGGGAGACGTGGGGAGACGCGGAGAGACAAGGGGAGACACGGGGAGACACGGGGAGACACGGGGAGACACGGGGAGACGTGGGGAGACACGGGGAGACACGAGGACACACGGGGGAGACGCGGGGAGACACGGGGGAGACACGGGGAGACACGGGGAGACGTGGGGAGACGCGGAGAGACACGGGGAGACACGGGGAGACGCGGGGGAGACGCGGGGAGACACGGGGAGACACGGGGAGACGCGGGGGAGACGCGGGGAGACACGGGGGAGACACGGGGGAGACACGGGGAGACACGGGGAGACGTGGGGAGACGCGGAGAGACAAGGGGAGACACGGGGAGACACGGGGAGACACGGGGAGACACGGGGAGACACGGGGAGACGCGGGGGGACACGGGGAGACACGGGGAGACACGGGGGAGACACGGGGAGACACGGGGGAGACGCGGGGAGACACGGGGAGACGCGGGGGAGACACGGGGAGACACGGGGGAGACACGGGGAGACACGGGGAGACGTGGGGAGACGCGGAGAGACACGGGGAGACACGGGGAGACGCGGGGGAGACGCGGGGAGACACGGGGAGACACGGGGAGACGCGGGGGAGACGCGGGGAGACACGGGGGAGACACGGGGAGACACGGGGAGACGCGGGGGAGACACGAGGACACACGGGGGAGACGCGGGGAGACACGGGGAGACGTGGGGAGACGCGGAGAGACACGGGGAGACACGGGGAGACGCGGGGGAGACGCGGGGGAGACGCGGGGAGACACGGGGGAGACACGGGGAGACGCGGGGGAGACGCGGGGGAGACACGAGGACACACGGGGGAGACGCGGGGAGACACGGGGAGACGTGGGGAGACGCGGAGAGACACGGGGAGACACGGGGAGACGCGGGGGAGACGCGGGGAGACACGGGGAGACACGGGGAGACGCGGGGGAGACACGAGGACACACGGGGGAGACACGGGGAGACACGGGGAGACACGGGGGGGGGGGGGGAGACGCGGAGAGACACGGGGAGACACGGGGAGACGCGGGGGAGACGCGGGGAGACACGGGGAGACACGGGGAGACGCGGGGGAGACGCGGGGGAGACGCGGGGAGACACGGGGGAGACACGGGGAGACACGGGGAGACGTGGGGAGACGCGGAGAGACAAGGGGAGACACGGGGAGACACGGGGAGACACGGGGAGACACGGGGAGACACGGGGAGACGTGGGGAGACACGGGGAGACACGAGGACACACGGGGGAGACGCGGGGAGACACGGGGGAGACACGGGGAGACACGGGGAGACGTGGGGAGACGCGGAGAGACACGGGGAGACACGGGGAGACGCGGGGGAGACGCGGGGAGACACGGGGAGACGCGGGGGAGACGCGGGGAGACACGGGGGAGACACGGGGAGACACGGGGAGACGTGGGGAGACGCGGGAGAGACAAGGGGAGACACGGGGAGACACGGGGAGACACGGGGAGACACGGGGAGACACGGGGAGACGCGGGGGGACACGGGGAGACACGGGGAGACACGGGGGAGACACGGGGAGACACGGGGAGACGCGGGGGGGACACGGGGAGACACGGGGAGACACGGGGAGACGTGGGGAGACGCGGAGAGACAAGGGGACATGGGGAGACACACGGGGAGACACGGGGACATGGGGAGACACGCGGGGGAGGTGTCAGTGGGTGAGTGAGTGGGGGAGTGAGTGAGTGAGTGACTAGGTGAGTGACTGAGTGAGTGACTAGGTGAGTGACTAGGTGAGTGAGTGAGTCACGTGAGGCGAGGTTTGAGGCTGCCTCCTCGCGCGAGAGTGACTAGGTGAGTGACTAGGTGAGTGAGTGAGTGACTTGAGTGAGTGACTGACTGAGTGAGTGAGTGACTGAGTGACTGAGTGAGTGAGTGACTAGGTGAGTGAGTGAGTGACTAGGTGAGTGAGTGAGTGACTGAGTGAGTGACTGACTGAGTGAGTGACTGAGTGACTGACTGACTGAGTGACTGACTGACTTAGTGAGTGACTAGGTGAGTGACTGAGTGACTAGGTGAGTGAGTGACTAGGTGAGTGACTAGGTGAGTGAGTGAGTAGGTGAGTGGGTGTGTAGGTGAGTGAGTGAGTGACTAGGTGGGTGACTAGGTGAGTGAGTAGGTGAGTGAGTGACTAGGTGAGTGAGTGACTAGGTGAGTGACTGAGTGAGTGACTAGGTGAGTGAGTGACTGACTGACTGACTGAGTGAGTGACTGAGTGACTGACTGAGTGAGTGAGTGACTGACTGAGTGACTGAGTGAGTGACTAGGTGAGTGACTGAGTGAGTGACTAGGTGAGTGAGTGAGTGACTGACTGAGTGAGTGAGTGACTGAGTGACTGAGTGAGTGACTGAGTGAGTGAGTGACTGACTGAGTGAGTGAGTGACTGAGTAGGTGGGTGAGTGAGTGAGTGACTAGGTGAGTGACTGAGTGAGTGACTAGGTGAGTGACTAGGTGAGTGAGTGAGTGACTGAGTGAGTGACTGAGTGAGTGACTAGGTGAGTGAGTGACTAGGTGAGTGACTAGGTGAGTGAGTGAGTGAGTGACTAGGTGAGTGACTAGGTGAGTGACTGAGTGACTGACTGAGTGACTGAGTGAGTGAGTGACTAGGTGAGTGAGTGGGTGAGTCACGTGAGGCGAGGTTTGAGGCTGCCTCCTCCGCGCGACGACTTGAGGCGGAACCACAGCGAGTGGCGGTGGACACGACTCAGCGCGTCCAGGCGGCGGCGCTCTGCGGAGACAGAGACACACGGAGAGAGACACGGGGAGAGACACGGTGAGAGACACGGGGTGAGACAGAGACACACGGGGGGAGAGAGACACGGGGTGAGACACGGGGAGAGACACGGGGAGAGACACGGGGAGAGACACGGGGAGAGACACGGGGAGAGAGAGACACGGGGTGAGAGGGAGAGAGACACGGGGTGAGAGAGACACGGGGTGAGAGGGAGAGAGACACGGGGAGAGAGAGACACGGGGAGAGAGAGACACGGGGTGAGAGGGAGAGAGACACGGGGAGAGAGAGACACGGGGTGAGAGGGAGAGAGACACGGGGTGAGAGGGAGAGAGACACGGGGTGAGAGAGACACGGAGAGAGGGAGAGAGACACGGGGAGAGAGAGACACGGGTGAGAGGGAGAGAGACACGGGGTGAGAGGGAGAGAGACACGGGGTGAGAGGGAGAGAGACACGGTGAGAGGAGAGAGACACGGGGTGAGAGGGAGAGAGACACGGGGAGAGAGAGGAGAGAGACACGGGGTGAGAGGAGAGAGACACGGTGAGGGAGAGAGACACGGGGTGAGAGGGAGAGAGCACGGGGTGAGAGGAGAGAGACACGGGGAGAGAGACACGGGGTGAGAGGGAGAGAGACACGGGGAGAGAGAGACACGGGAGAGGAGAGACCGGAGAGAGAGACACGGGTGAGAGGGAGAGAGACACGGGGAGAGAGAGACACGGGGAGAGGGAGAGAGACACGGGGTGAGAGGGAGAGAGACACGGGGAGAGAGGAGACACGGGGTGAGAGGGAGAGAGACACGGGTGATGAGAGGAGAGACACGGGGTGAGAGGGAGAGAGAGACACGGGGGAGAGGAGAAGACACGGGAGAGGGAGAGAGACACGGGGAGAGAGGGAGAGAGACACGGGGAGAGCGGGGAGAGAGACAGGGAGAGAGAGACACGGGGTGAGAGGGAGAGAGACACGGGGACGAGAGAGAGAGACACGGGTGAGAGGGGAGAGAGACACGGGGTGAGAGGGAGAGAGACACGGGGAGAGAGAGACACGGGGTGAGAGGGAGAGAGACACGGGGAGAGAGAGACACGGGGTGAGAGGGAGAGAGACACGGGGTGAGAGGGAGAGAGACACGGGGTGAGAGGGAGAGAGACACGGGGAGAGAGGGAGAGAGACACGGGGAGAGAGAGACACGGGGTGAGAGGGAGAGAGACACGGGGAGAGAGAGACACGGGGTGAGAGGGAGAGAGACACGGGGTGAGAGGGAGAGAGACACGGGGTGAGAGGGAGAGAGACACGGGGAGAGAGGGAGAGAGACACGGGGTGAGAGAGACACGGGGTGAGAGGGAGAGAGACACGGGGTGAGAGGGAGAGAGACACGGGGAGAGAGAGACACGGGGTGAGAGGGAGAGAGACACGGGGTGAGAGGGAGAGAGACACGGGGAGAGAGAGACACGGGGTGAGAGGGAGAGAGACACGGGGAAAGAGGGAGAGAGACACGGGGAGAGAGAGACACGGGGTGAGAGGGAGAGAGACACGGGGAGAGAGAGACACGGGGTGAGAGGGAGAGAGACACGGGGTGAGAGGGAGAGAGACACGGGGAGAGAGGGAGAGAGACACGGGGTGAGAGGGAGAGAGACACGGGGAGAGAGAGACACGGGGTGAGAGGGAGAGAGACACGGGGTGAGAGGGAGACACGGGGAGAGAGAAACACGGGGTGAGAGGGAGAGAGACACGGGGAGAGAGGGAGAGAGACACGGGGAGAGAGAGAGAGAGACACGGGGAGAGAGAGACACGGGGTGAGAGGGAGAGAGACACGGGGTGAGAGGGAGAGAGACACGGGGAGAGAGAGAGAGAGACACGGGGAGAGAGAGACACGGGGAGAGAGGGAGAGAGACACGGGGAGAGAGACACGGGGTGAGAGGGAGAGAGACACGGGGAGAGAGAGAGACACGGGGAGAGAGGGAGAGAGACACGGGGTGAGAGGGAGAGAGACACGGGGAGAGAGAGACACGGGGTGAGAGGGAGAGAGACACGGGGAGAGAGACACGGGGTGAGAGGGAGAGAGACACGGGGAGAGAGAGACACGGGGTGAGAGGGAGAGAGACACGGGGAGAGAGACACGGGGTGAGAGGGAAAGAGACACGGGGAGAGAGACACGGGGAGAGAGGGAGAGAGACACGGGGAGAGAGGGAGAGAGACACGGGGAGAGAGAGACACGGGGTGAGAGGGAGAGAGACACGGGGAGAGAGAGACACGGGGTGAGAGGGAGAGAGACACGGGGAGAGAGACACGGGGAGAGAGGGAGAGAGACACGGGGAGAGAGACACGGGGTGAGAGGGAGAGAGACACGGAGAGAGAGACACGGGGAGGGAGAGACACGGGGAGAGAGACACGGGGTGAGAGGGAGAGAGACACGGGGAGAGAGACACGGGGTGAGAGGGAGAGAGACACGGGGAGAGAGAGACACGGGGAGGGAGAGACACGGGGAGAGAGACACGGGGTGAGATGGAGAGAGACACGGGGAGAGAGAGACACGGGGTGAGATGGAGAGAGACACGGGGAGAGAGAGACACAGGGAGGGAGAGACACGGGGAGAGAGACACGGGGTGAGATGGAGAGAGACACGGGGAGAGAGAGACACGGGGAGGGAGAGACACGGGGAGAGAGGGAGAGAGACACGGAGAGAGAGACACGGGGTGAGAGGGAGAGAGACACGAAGAGAGAGAGACACAGGGTGAGAGGGAGAGAGACACGGGGAGAGAGGGAGAGAGACACGGGGAGAGAGACACGGGGTGAGAGGGAGAGAGACACGGGGAGAGAGAGACACGGGGTGAGAGGGAGAGAGACACGGGGTGAGAGGGAGAGAGACACGGGGAGAGAGAGACACGGGGTGAGAGGGAGAGAGACACGGGGTGAGAGAGACACGGGGTGAGAGGGAGAGAGACACGGGGAGAGAGAGACACGGGGTGAGAGGGAGAGAGACACGGGGAGAAAGAGACACGGGGTGAGAGGGAGAGAGACACGGGGTGAGAGGGAGAGAGACACGGGGAGAGAGAGACACGGGGTGAGAGGGAGAGAGACACGGGGTGAGAGGGAGAGAGACACGCAGAGAGAGAGACACGGGGAGGGAGAGACACGGGGAGAGAGACACGGGGTGAGAGGGAGAGAGACACGGAGAGAGAGACACGGGGAGGGAGAGACACGGGGAGAGAGACACGGGGTGAGAGGGAGAGAGACACGGGGAGAGAGAGACACGGGGAGGGAGAGACACGGGGAGAGAGACACGGGGTGAGATGGAGAGAGACACGGGGAGAGAGAGACACGGGGTGAGATGGAGAGAGACACGGGGAGAGAGAGACACAGGGAGGGAGAGACACGGGGAGAGAGACACGGGGTGAGATGGAGAGAGACACGGGGAGAGAGAGACACGGGGAGGGAGAGACACGGGGAGAGAGACACGGGGTGAGATGGAGAGAGACACGGGGTGAGAGGGAGAGAGACACGGGGAGAGAGACACGGGGTGAGAGGGAGAGAGACACGGGGAGGGAGAGAGACACGGGGTGAGAGGGAGAGAGACACGGGGAGGGAGAGACACGGGGAGAGAGGGAGAGAGACACGGAGAGAGAGAGACACGGGGAGAGAGAGACACGGGGAGAGAGGGAGAGAGACACGGGGTGAGAGGGAGAGAGACACGGGGAGAGAGAGACACGGGGAGAGAGGGAGAGAGACACGGGGAGGGAGAGACACGGGGAGAGAGGGAGAGAGACACGGGGAGAGAGAGACACGGGGTGAGAGGGAGAGAGACACGGAGAGAGAGAGACACGGGGTGAGAGGGAGAGAGACACGGGGTGAGAGAGACACGGGGAGAGAGGGAGAGAGACACGGAGAGAGAGAGACACGGGGAGAGAGGGAGAGAGACACACGGAGAGAGAGAGACACGGGGTGAGAGGGAGAGAGACACGAAGAGAGAGAGACACAGGGTGAGAGGGAGAGAGACACGGGGAGAGAGGGAGAGAGACACGGGGAGAGAGAGACACGGGGTGAGAGGGAGAGAGACACGGGGAGAGAGAGACATGGGGTGAGAGGGAGAGAGACACGGGGTGAGAGGGAGAGAGACACGGGGTGAGAGGGAGAGAGACACGGGGTGAGAGAGACACGGGGTGAGAGGGAGAGAGACACGGGGAGAGAGAGACACGGGGTGAGAGGGAGAGAGACACGGGGAGAAAGAGACACGGGGTGAGAGGGAGAGAGACACGGGGTGAGAGGGAGAGAGACACGGGGAGAGAGAGACACGGGGTGAGAGGGAGAGAGACACGGGGTGAGAGGGAGAGAGACACGCAGAGAGAGAGACACGGGGTGAGAGGGAGAGAGACACGGGGTGAGAGAGACACGGGGTGAGAGGGAGAGAGACACGCAGAGAGAGAGACACGGGGTGAGAGACACGGAGAGAGAGAGACGTGAGACAATGCTGATACTACTGATGCTACTGCTGCTGCTACTGCTGCTGATGCTACTGCTGCTGATGATGCTACTGATGATGCTGTTACTGATGCTGATGCTGCTGATGATGCTGCTGATGATGCTACTGATGATGCTGTTACTGATGCTGATGCTGCTGATGATGCTGCTGATGCTGCTACTGCTGATGCTGCTACTGCTGATGATGCTGCTGATGATGCTACTGCTGCTGATGCTACTGCTGCTGATGATGCTGCTGATGATGCTACTGCTGCTGATGATGCTACTGATGATGCTACTGCTGCTGATGCTGCTGCTGATGCTACTGCTGCTGATGATGCTGTTACTGATGCTGATGCTGCTGATGATGCTGCTGATGCTGCTACTGCTGATGCTGCTACTGCTGATGATGATGATGCTGCTGATGCTGCTACTGCTGATGATGCTGCTGATGATGCTACTGCTGATGATGATGCTGCTGATGATGCTACTGCTGATGATGCTGATGCTGATGATGCTACTGCTGATGATGCTGATGCTGATGATGCTGCTGATGATGCTACTGCTGATGATGCTGCTGCTGATGATGCTGCTGCTGATGATGCTGCTGATGATGCTGCTGCTGATGATGCTGATGCTGATGATGCTGCTGATGATGCTACTGCTGATGATGCTGCTGCTGATGCTGCTGCTGATGATGCTGATGCTGATGATGCTGCTGATGATGCTACTGCTGATGATGCTGCTGATGATGCTGCTGCTGATGATGCTGCTGATGATGCTGATGCTGATGATGCTGCTGCTGATGATGCTGCTGCTGATGATGCTGCTGATGATGCTGCTGCTGATGATGCTGATGCTGATGATGCTGCTGATGATGCTACTGCTGATGATGCTGATGCTGATGATGCTGCTGCTGATGATGCTGCTGATGATGCTGCTGCTGATGATGCTGCTGATGATGATGCTGATGATGATGCTACTGATGATGATGCTGCTGATGATGCTACTGCTGATGATGCTACTGTTGCTGATGATGCTGCTGATGATGCTGCTGTTGCTGATGATGCTAATGATGATGCTGCTGATGATGATGCTGCTGATGATGCTACTGCTGCTGATGCTGCTGATGATGCTGCTGATGATGCTGCTGATGATGATGCTGATGATGCTGATGCTGTTGCTGATGATGCTGCTGATGCTGCTGCTGATGATGCTGATGCTGTTGCTGATGATGCTGCTGATGATGCTGATGCTGCTGCTGCTGATGCTACTGCTGCTGATGATGCTGATGCTGTTGCTGATGATGCTGCTGATGCTGCTGCTGATGATGCTGATGCTGTTGCTGATGCTGCTGCTGATGATGCTGATGCTGCTGCTGCTGATGCTACTGCTGCTGATGATGCTGCTGATGATGCTGCTGATGATGCTACTGCTGCTGATGATGCTGCTGATGATGCTACTGATGATGCTGTTACTGATGCTGATGCTGCTGATGCTGCTGCTGCTACTGCTGATGCTGCTACTGCTGATGATGCTGCTGATGATGATGCTGCTGATGATGATGCTACTGATGATGATGATGCTACTGATGATGATGATGCTGCTGTTGCTGCTGCTGATGATGCTGCTGCTGCTGTTGCTACTGCTGATGATGTTGCTGATGCTGCTACTGCTGCAGCTTTCAGCAATAGAACGACCGTGGCCGATTTAAAAGTTTATTTCGTAAAAAGTTTAAAGAAATTAAACAAAAATTAAAGTTTTAACCCCGAAAGCGACACCCACAGACACCCACAGACACCCACACACGCCGAGGCCTAACACCCAAGCCGGCGACGCGGCGCCTCCTCGGCCTCGCCTGGATCCCCTGCCCGGCTTGTCGCCTCCGAGGCCCGCAGGCGAATCCAGGCGAGGAGGGGGGGGCGAAGTCTCGGGGAGCAAAAGTTAGGCCTCAAAATCGATTCCGATTCACAGAGACGTGGAGATAGGACGGGGGATCGATTCCCATTGGCTTTGCACGAGAAGAGATCCGCGATTCAACGAAAGAATCGATTCAACGAAAGAATCGATTCCACTACTGTAGTGTATAGTGTAGTGTATAGTGTAGTGTATAGTGTAGTGTGTAGTGTAGTGTGTAGTGTAGTGTGTAGTGTAGTGTGTAGTGTAGTGTATAGTGTAGTGTGTAGTGTAGTGTATAGTGTAGTGTATAGTGTAGTGTGTAGTGTAGTGTATAGTGTAGTGTATAGTGTAGTGTATAGTGTAGTGTGTAGTGTAGTGTATAGTGTAGTGTGTAGTGTAGTGTATAGTGTAGTGTATAGTGTAGTGTGTAGTGTAGTGTGTAGTGTAGTGTATAGTGTAGTGTATAGTGTAGTGTGTAGTGTAGTGTGTAGTGTAGTGTATAGTGTAGTGTGTAGTGTAGTGTATAGTATAGTGTATAGTGTAGTGTATAGTGTAGTGTGTAGTGTAGTGTATAGTGTAGTGTGTAGTGTAGTGTATAGTGTAGTGTATAGTGTAGTGTATAGTGTAGTGTATAGTGTAGTGTATAGTGTAGTGTATAGTGTAGTGTATAGTGTAGTGTATAGTGTAGTGTATAGTGTAGTGTATAGTGTAGTGTGTAGTGTAGTGTATAGTGTAGTGTATAGTGTAGTGTATAGTGTAGTGTGTAGTGTAGTGTATAGTGTAGTGTATAGTGTAGTGTATAGTGTAGTGTATAGTGTAGTGTAGTGTATAGTGTAGTGTATAGTGTAGTGTATAGTGTAGTGTATAGTGTAGTGTGTAGTGTAGTGTATAGTGTAGTGTGTAGTGTAGTGTATAGTGTAGTGTGTAGTGTAGTGTATAGTGTAGTGTGTAGTGTAGTGTATAGTGTAGTGTGTAGTGTAGTGTATAGTGTAGTGTATAGTGTAGTGTATAATGTAGTGTATAGTGTAGTGTATAGTGTAGTGTATAATGTAGTGTGTAGTGTAGTGTATAGTGTAGTGTAGTGTATAATGTAGTGTATAGTGTATAGTGTAGTGTATAGTGTAGTGTATAGTGTAGTGTATAGTGTAGTGTATAGTGTATAGTGTAGTGTATAGTGTATAGTGTAGTGTACTAGTACAGCACTAGTGTATAGTGTAGTAGTGTATAGTGTAGTGTGTAGTGTATAGTGTAGTGTAGTGTATAGTGTAGTGTATAGTGTAGTGTATAGTGTATAGTGTAGTGTATAGTGTAGTGTATAGTGTAGTGTATAGTGTAGTGTATAGTGTAGTGTATAGTGTAGTGTAGTGTATAGTGTAGTGTATAGTGTAGTGTGTAGTGTATAGTGTAGTGTATAGTGTAGTGTATAGTGTAGTGTAGTGTATAGTGTAGTGTATAGTGTAGTGTATAGTGTAGTGTGTAGTGTATAGTGTAGTGTACGAGTACAGCACTAGGACATGGGCTCGCATCCGCTGGTCCGTCACTACGCAGTCCAGCAGATGTTCTTGCTTGGACCCGGCATGCATCCATGACGTGTGGATGCGCCGATGCCGGAACAGCGTGTTGGTAATTGCAAGCCCATGGGCTGCACAACAATCTAGCAGCCTCCTGCCGTTGTTATTGAGCTGATCTGGCCCATGCCTTCCAATCACTCCAGACCAGGTGCCAGCATCGTGACCAACTCGGGCATTGAAGTCACCCAACAAGATGACCACTTTAGATCTAGCACCTGTGACAGGAGGTCATAGAAGGCATCTGACTCATCGGCTTTGCCTGCATCCCTCCACGGATGTTCATCTTCGGTGGGGGCATAAGTAACCACGACCACCACTCCTCGCCTCCGGTTGATGGGAAGGCGAGCCCATAGTAGCCTGGGGCTTACAGCTTCCCACACCTCACCACCACGCTCCCATGCCCCCTTCATCCTTTTATTCAGAAGAAGAGCCACTCCCTGTTGTTTGGCAGTCTCCTGCCCCGAGTGGAGGACTGTCCACCCCTCATGGTGGCAGGAGCCAGAGCCGGTCCACCGGACCTCCTGAATACCACAAATGTCACAGGCGGTACCGGTCCAGCTCCCGACAGAGGAGTGGCAGCCTCTCCTCTGAGCACACTCACACAATGACCAGTACACCGGACCTCCTGAATGCCACAGAGATCCAGGCGGTACCGGTCCAGCTCCCGACAGAGGAGTGGCAGCCTCTCCTCTGAGCACACACACACAATGACCAGTACACCGGACCTCCTGAATGCCACAGAGATCCAGGCGGTACCGGTCCAGCTCCCGACAGAGGAGTGGCAGCCTCTCCTCTGAGCACACACACACAATGACCAGTACACCGGACCTCCTGAATGCCACAGAGATCCAGGCGGTACCGGTCCAGCTCCCGACAGAGGAGTGGCAGCCTCTCCTCTGTGTGTGTGTCACTGTGTGTGTGTCTGTGTGTGTGTGTGTGTCACTGTGTGTGTGTCACTGTGTGTGTGTCACTGTGTGTGTGTCACTGTGTGTGTCACTGTGTGTGTGTGTGTCACTGTGTGTGTGTCACTGTGTGTGTGTCTCTGTGTGTGTGTGTGTCACTGTGTGTGTGTCACTGTGTGTGTGTCACTGTGTGTGTGTCACTGTGTGTGTGTCACTGTGTGTGTGTGTCACTGTGTGTGTGTCACTGTGTGTGTGTGTGTCACTGTGTGTGTCACTGTGTGTGTGTGTCACTGTGTGTGTGTGTCACTGTGTGTGTGTCTCTGTGTGCGTGTGTGTCACTGTGTGTGTGTGTCACTGTGTGTGTGTGTCACTGTGTGTGTGTCACTGTGTGTGTGTCACTGTGTGTGTGTGTGTCACTGTGTGTGTCACTGTGTGTGTGTGTCACTGTGTGTGTGTGTCACTGTGTGTGTGTGTGTCTCTGTGTGCGTGTGTGTCACTGTGTGTGTGTGTCACTGTGTGTGTGTGTCACTGTGTGTGTGTGTGTCACTGTGTGTGTGTGTGTCACTGTGTGTCTGTGTCTCTCACTGTGTGTCTCTGTGTGTCTCTGTGTCTCTCACTGTGTGTCTCTGTGTCTCTCACTGTGTGTCTCTGTGTGTGTCACTGTGTGTCTCTGTGTGTTTGTCACTGTGTGTGTGTCTGTGTGTGTCACTGTGTGTCTCTCTCTCTCTCACTCTCTCTCTCACTGTGTGTCTCTGTGTGTGTCTCTGTGTGTGTCTCTGTGTGTGTCTCTGTGTGTGTCTCTGTGTGTGTCTCTGTGTGTGTGTCTGTGTGTGTCACTGTGTGTCTCTCTGTGTGTCTCTCTGTGTGTCTCTCTGTGTGTCTCTGTGTGTGTCACTGTGTGTGTCTCTGTGTGTGTGTCTGTGTGTGTCACTGTGTGTCTCTCTCTGTGTGTGTCTCTGTGTGTGTCTCTGTGTGTGTGTCTGTGTGTGTCACTGTGTGTCAGTGTGTGTCTCTGTGTGTGTCTCTGTGTGTGTCTCTGTGTGTGTGTCACTGTGTGTGTCTGTGTGTGTCACTGTGTGTGTCACTGTGTGTGTCACTGTGTATGTCACTGTGTGTGTCTCTGTGTGTGTCACTGTGTGTGTCACTGTGTGTCTCTGTGTGTGTCTCTGTGTGTGTCACTGTGTGTGTCTCTGTGTGTGTCACTGTGTGTCTCTGTGTGTGTCTCTGTGTGTGTCACTGTGTGTGTCACTGTGTATGTCACTGTGTGTGTCTCTGTGTGTCTCTGTGTCTCTCACTGTGTGTCTGTGTGTGTCTGTGTCTCTCACTGTGTGTCACTGTGTGTGTGGGTGTCACTGTGTGTCTCTCACTGTGTGTCTCTGTGTGTCTCTGTGTCTCTCACTGTGTGTCTCTGTGTGTCTCTGTGTCTCTCACTGTGTGTGTCACTGTGTGTCTCACTGTGTGTGTGTGTCTCTCTCTCTCTCACTGTGTGTGTCACTGTGTGTCTCACTGTGTGTGTGTGTCTCTCTCGCTCTGTGTGTCTCTGTGTGTCTCTGTGTGTGTCTCTGTGTGTGTCTCTGTGTGTGTCTCTGTGTGTGTCTCTGTGTGTGTCTCTGTGTGTGTCTCTGTGTGTGTCTCTGTGTGTGTCTCTGTGTGTGTCTCTGTGTGTGTCTCTGTGCGTGTCTCTGTGCGTGTCTCTGTGTGTGTCACTGTGTGTGTCTCTGTGTGTGTCTCTGTGTGTGTCTCTGTGTGTGTCACTGTGTGTGTCACTGTGTGTGTGTCACTGTGTGTGTCTCTCTCTCTCACTCTGTGTGTGTGTCACTGTGTGTGTGTGTCACTGTGTGTGTCTCTGTGTGTGTGTCACTGTGTGTGTCTCTCTCTCTCACTCTGTGTGTGTGTCACTGTGTGTGTGTGTGTGTCACTGTGTGTCTCTGTGTGTTTGTCACTGTGTGTGTGTCTGTGTGTGTCACTGTGTGTCTCTGTGTGTGTGTGTCTCTCTCTCTGTGTGTCTGTGTGTGTGTGTCACTGTGTGTGTGTGTCACTGTGTGTGTGTGTCACTGTGTGTGTGTGTCACTGTGTGTGTGTGTCACTGTGTGTGTGTGTCACTGTGTGTGTGTGTCACTGTGTGTGTGTGTCACTGTGTGTGTGTGTCACTGTGTGTGTGTGTGTGTCACTGTGTGTGTGTGTCACTGTGTGTGTGTGTCACTGTGTGTGTGTGTCACTGTGTGTGTGTGTCACTGTGTGTGTGTGTGTGTCACTGTGTGTGTGTGTCACTGTGTGTGTGTCACTGTGTGTGTGTGTGTCACTGTGTGTGTGTGTGTCTCTGTGTGTGTGTCACTGTGTGTGTCACTGTGTGTGTGTGTCACTGTGTGTGTGTGTGTCACTGTGTGTGTCTCTGTGTGTGTGTGTCACTGTGTGTGTCACTGTGTGTGTGTGTCACTGTGTGTGTGTGTCACTGTGTGTGTGTGTGTCACTGTGTGTGTGTCACTGTGTGTGTGTGTGTCTCTGTGTGTGTGTCACTGTGTGTGTGTGTGTCTCTGTGTGTGTGTCACTGTGTGTGTCACTGTGTGTGTGTGTCACTGTGTGTGTGTGTGTCACTGTGTGTGTCTCTGTGTGTGTGTGTCACTGTGTGTGTCACTGTGTGTGTGTGTCACTGTGTGTGTGTGTGTCTCTGTGTGTGTGTCACTGTGTGTGTGTGTCACTGTGTGTGTGTGTGTGTGTCACTGTGTGTGTGTCACTGTGTGTGTGTCACTGTGTGTGTGTCACTGTGTGTGTGTGTGTGTGTCACTGTGTGTGTCACTGTGTGTGTCACTGTGTGTGTGTGTGTCACTGTGTGTGTGTGTGTGTGTCACTGTGTGTGTGTCACTGTGTGTGTCTGTGTGTGTCTGTGTCTCTCACTGTGTGTCACTGTGTGTCTCACTGTGTGTGTGTGTCACTGTGTGTGTGTGTCACTGTGTGTGTGTGTGTGTGTCACTGTGTGTGTGTCACTGTGTGTGTGTGTCACTGTGTGTGTCACTGTGTGTGTCACTGTGTGTGTGTGTCACTGTGTGTGTGTGTCACTGTGTGTGTGTGTGTCACTGTGTGTGTGTGTGTCACTGTGTGTGTGTGTCACTGTGTGTGTCACTGTGTGTGTGTGTCACTGTGTGTGTGTGTCACTGTGTGTGTGTGTCACTGTGTGTGTCTCTGTGTGTGTGTCACTGTGTGTGTCTCTCTCTCTCACTCTCTCTCTCACTGTGTGTCTCTGTGTGTGTCTCTGTGTGTGTCTCTGTGTGTGTCTCTGTGTGTGTCTCTGTGTGTGTCTCTGTGTGTGTCTCTGTGTGTGTCTCTGTGTGTGTCTCTGTGTGTGTCTCTGTGTGTGTCTCTGTGTGTGTCTCTGTGTGTGTCTCTGTGTGTGTCTCTGTGTGTGTCTCTGTGTGTGTCTCTGTGTGTGTCTCTGTGTGTGTCTCTGTGTGTGTCTCTGTGTGTGTCTCTGTGTGTGTCTCTGTGTGTGTGTCTCACTCCCCCCCCCCACCCTCACCGGCGTGTTCATCACGAGGCCACAGGTAGCAGGTAGCGGGCAGCACCACGAGGGCTGCGCACGCGGTCTCACTCTGTGTGTGTCTCTCTCTCTGTGTGTGTGTCTCTGTGTCTATCTCTGTGTGTGTCTCACTGTGTGTCTCTGTGTGTGTCTCTCTCTCCTCACCGGCATGTTCGTCACGAGGCCACAGGTAGCAGGTAGCGGGCAGCACCACGAGGGCTGCGCACGCGGTCTCACTCTGTGTGTGTGTCACTGTGTGTGTCTCTCTCTCTCACTCTCTCTCTCACTGTGTGTCTCTGTGTGTGTCTCTGTGTGTGTCTCTGTGTGTGTCTCTGTGTGTGTCTGTGTGTGTCTCTGTGTGTGTCTCTGTGTGTGTCTCTGTGTGTGTGTCTGTGTGTGTCACTGTGTGTCTCTGTGTGTGTCTCTGTGTGTGTCTCTGTGTGTGTCTCTGTGTGTGTCACTGTGTGTCACTGTGTGTGTCACTGTGTGTGTCTCTGTGTGTCTCTGTGTGTGTCACTGTGTGTGTCACTGTGTGTCTCTGTCTGTGTCTCTGTGTGTCTCTGTGTGTCTCTGTGTGTGTCACTGTGTGTCACTGTGTGTCTCTGTCTGTGTCTCTGTGTGTCTCTGTGTGTCTCTGTGTGTGTCACTGTGTGTGTCTCTGTGTGTCTCTGTGTGTGTCACTGTGTGTGTCACTGTGTGTCACTGTGTGTGTCTCTGTGTGTGTCACTGTGTGTCTCTGTCTGTGTCTCTGTGTGTGTCACTGTGTGTGTCTCTGTGTGTGTCACTGTGTGTGTCACTGTGTGTGTCACTGTGTGTCTCTGTGTGTGTCTCTGTGTGTGTCTCTGTGTGTGTCACTGTGTGTCTCTGTGTGTGTCTCTGTGTGTGTCACTGTGTGTCTATGTGTGTGTCTCTGTGTGTGTCACTGTGTGTCTCTGTCTGTGTCTCTGTGTGTGTCTCTGTGTGTGTGTCTGTGTGTGTCACTGTGTGTCTCTGTGTGTGTCTCTGTGTGTGTCTCTGTGTGTGTCTCTGTGTGTGTCACTGTGTGTCACTGTGTGTGTCACTGTGTGTGTCTCTGTGTGTCTCTGTGTGTGTCACTGTGTGTGTCACTGTGTGTCTCTGTCTGTGTCTCTGTGTGTCTCTGTGTGTCTCTGTGTGTGTCTCTGTGTGTGTCTCTGTGTGTGTCTCTGTGTGTGTCTCTGTGTGTGTGTCTGTGTGTGTCACTGTGTGTCTCTGTGTGTGTCTCTGTGTGTGTCTCTGTGTGTGTCTCTGTGTGTGTCACTGTGTGTCACTGTGTGTGTCACTGTGTGTGTCTCTGTGTGTCTCTGTGTGTGTCACTGTGTGTGTCACTGTGTGTCTCTGTCTGTGTCTCTGTGTGTCTCTGTGTGTCTCTGTGTGTGTCACTGTGTGTCACTGTGTGTGTCACTGTGTGTGTCTCTGTGTGTCTCTGTGTGTGTCACTGTGTGTGTCACTGTGTGTCACTGTGTGTGTCTCTGTGTGTGTCACTGTGTGTCTCTGTCTGTGTCTCTGTGTGTGTCACTGTGTGTGTCTCTGTGTGTGTCACTGTGTGTGTCACTGTGTGTGTCACTGTGTGTCTCTGTGTGTGTCTCTGTGTGTGTCTCTGTGTGTGTCACTGTGTGTCTCTGTGTGTGTCTCTGTGTGTGTCACTGTGTGTCTATGTGTGTGTCTCTGTGTGTGTCACTGTGTGTCTCTGTCTGTGTCTCTGTGTGTGTCTCTGTGTGTGTGTCTGTGTGTGTCACTGTGTGTCTCTGTGTGTGTCTCTGTGTGTGTCTCTGTGTGTGTCTCTGTGTGTGTCACTGTGTGTCACTGTGTGTGTCACTGTGTGTGTCTCTGTGTGTCTCTGTGTGTGTCACTGTGTGTGTCACTGTGTGTCTCTGTCTGTGTCTCTGTGTGTCTCTGTGTGTCTCTGTGTGTGTCACTGTGTGTCACTGTGTGTGTCACTGTGTGTGTCTCTGTGTGTCTCTGTGTGTGTCACTGTGTGTGTCACTGTGTGTCACTGTGTGTGTCTCTGTGTGTGTCACTGTGTGTCTCTGTCTGTGTCTCTGTGTGTGTCACTGTGTGTGTCTCTGTGTGTGTCACTGTGTGTGTCACTGTGTGTGTCACTGTGTGTCTCTGTGTGTGTCTCTGTGTGTGTCTCTGTGTGTGTCACTGTGTGTCTCTGTGTGTGTCTCTGTGTGTGTCACTGTGTGTCTATGTGTGTGTCTCTGTGTGTGTCACTGTGTGTCTCTGTCTGTGTCTCTGTGTGTGTCTCTGTGTGTGTCACTGTGTGTCTCTGTGTGTGTCTCTGTGTGTGTCTCTGTGTGTGTCACTGTGTGTCTCTGTGTGTGTCTCTGTGTGTGTGTGTCACTGTGTGTGTCTCTCTCTCTCGCTCTGTGTGTCTAACTGTGTGTCTCTGTGTGTGTCTCTCTCTCTCTCCCCTCACCGGCGTGTTCGTCACGAGGCCACAGGTAGCAGGTAGCGGGCAGCACCACGAGGGCTGCGCACGCGGTCTCACTCTGTGTGTGTCTCTCTCTCTGTGTGTGTCTCACTGTGTGTCTCTGTGTGTGTGTGTGTCTCTCTCTCTCTCCCCTCACCGGCATGTTCGTCACGAGGCCACAGGTAGCAGGTAGCGGGCAGCACCACGAGGGCTGCGCACGCGGTCTCTGTGTGTGTGTCTCTCTCTGTGTGTGTGTGTGTCACTGTGTGTGTGTGTGTGTCACTGTGTGTGTGTGTGTGTCACTGTGTGTGTGTGTCACTGTGTGTGTGTGTGTCACTGTGTGTGTGTGTCACTGTGTGTGTGTCACTGTGTGTGTGTGTGTCACTGTGTGTCTCTGTGTGTGTGTCACTGTGTGTGTGTGTGTGTGTCACTGTGTGTCTCTGTGTGTGTGTCACTGTGTGTGTGTGTGTCACTGTGTGTCTCTGTGTGTGTCTCTCTCTCTCCCCTCACCGGCGTGTTCGTCACGGGGCCACAGGTAGCAGGTAGCGGGCAGCACCACGAGGGCTGCGCACGCGGTCTCACTCTGTGTGTGTGTGTCACTGTGTGTGTGTGTGTGTCTCTGTGTGTGTGTGTCTCTCTCGCTCTGTGTGTCTCACTGTGTGTCTCTGTGTGTGTGTCTCTCTCTCTCTCTCCCCTCACCGGCGTGTTCGTCACGGGGCCACAGGTAGCAGGTAGCGGGCAGCACCACGAGGGCTGCGCACGCGGTCTCACTCTGTGTGTGTGTGTCACTCTCTGTGTGTGTGTGTGTGTCTCTGTGTGTGTGTGTCTCTGTGTGTGTGTGTCTCTGTGTGTGTGTGTCTCTCTCGCTCTGTGTGTCTCACTGTGTGTCTGTGTGTGTGTCTCTCTCTCTCCCCTCACCAGCATGTTCGTCACGGGGCCACAGGTAGCAGGTAGCGGGCAGCACCACGAGGGCTGCGCACGCGGTGAGGAAGAAGTGGAACGTGGCGCCACTCGAGTCGTACTCGAACTGCTGCCCCGCCATCGCGGAAATGACGACACGCCCGAGCAGGCGGAAGTGACGACACCGGGGGGGTCGAGGAGGCGGAAGTGACGACGCCGGGGGGTCGAGCAGGCGGAAGTGACGACACCGTGGGGTCGAGGAGGCGGGAACGGAAGTGACGACGCGGGGGCAAGGAGGCGGGAACGATGACACGGGGCAAGGAGGCGGAAGTGACGACGCGGGGGGCAAGGAGGCGGAAGTGACGACACCGGGGGTCGAGGAGGCGGGAACGGAAGTGACGACACGAGGGCAAGGAGACGGAAGTGACGACACGGGGGCAAGGAGGCGAGAGCGGAAGTGACGTATCCGGCGAGTGGGGGGGGGGGTTAAGGGGGTGGGGTGGGGTGCTGAGTGAGGGGGGTGTGAGGGGGGGATGCGACGGACGATGGAAAGTGACGCGGAGAAGATGGGAATGTTTCAGTTGTTTCAGTTGTTCAGTTTCATGTATTAGGTAGAGAGCCCTGTGAGCCATTCGGCTCTTGAATCGGGTGCAACCGCAACAAAAAAAAAACATGAACACGAAAACATCTCGTAGTGACTATGTGTGACTGAGTGCAAACAGAAAATCCAGGAAAAAAACCAGCAAAATATTGCAGAAAATTCAGGGTTACACACCAACGCTGTGTGCAAAAATCCCAGTGGGATGCAAGTCAAACAACAACAACAACCACAAGACAACTTAGATTAAGGCCATCAGTCTAACTCTGTACTACAACAACACAAACATGGCCAAACCAAAACACTTTTCGAAATCACCAAAATAAAGCCATAAAAGTCAAACAACAACCACAAGACAACTTAGATTAAGGCCATCAGTCTAACTCTGTACTACAACAACACAAACGTGGCCAAACCAATACACTTTCCAAAAATCACCAAAATAAAGCCATAAAAGTCAAACAACAACAACCACAACTTAGATTAAGGCCATCAGCGTAACTCTGCACTACAACAACACAAACATGGCTAAACCAAAACACTTTTGAAAATCACCAAAATAAAGCCATAAAAGTCAAACAACAACAACCACCACAAGACAACTTAGATTAAGGCCATCAGCCTAACTCTGTACTACAACAACACAAACATGGCCAAACCAATACACTTTTCAAAATCACCAAAATAAAGCCATGAAAGTCAAACAACAATCACAAGACAACTTAGATTAAGGCCATCAGTCTAACTCTGTACTACAACAACACAAACATGGCCAAACCAACACACTTTTCGAAATCACCAAAATAAAGCCATAAAAGTCAAACAACAACACCAACCACAAGACAACTTAGATCAAGGCCACCAGTCTAACTCTGTACTACAACAACACAAACATGGCCAAACCAAGACACTTTTCAAAAATCACCAAAACAAAGCCATAAAAGTCAAACAACAACCACAAGACAACTTAGATTAAGACCATCAGTGTAACTCTGTACTACAACAACACAAACAAGGCCAAACCAAAACACTTTTCAAAAATCACCAAAATAAAGCCATAAAAGTCAAACAACAACAACCACAACTTAGATTAAGGCCATCAGCCTAACTCTGTACTACAACAACACAAACATGGCCAAACCAAAACACTTTTGAAAAATCACCAAAATAAAGCCATAAAAGTCAAACAACAACCACAAGACAACTTAGATTAAGGCCATCAGCCTAACTCTGTACTACAACAACACAAACATGGCCAAACCAAAACACTTTCCAAAAATCACCAAAATAAAGCCATAAAAGTCAAACAACAACCACAAGACAACTTAGATTAAGGCCATCAGTCTAACTCTGTACTACAACAACACAAACATGGCCAAACCAATACACTTTTGAAAAATCACCAAAATAAAGCCATAAAAGTCAAACAACAACAACAACAACAACCACAAGACAACTTAGATTAAGGCCACCAGTCTAACTCTGTACTACAACAACACAAACATGGCCAAACCAAAACACTTTTGAAAATCACCAAAATAAAGCCATAAAATCAATGAAACAGCAATCATATGAACTGACGGAATGTTCACAATAAACGACGTCAACAACATGCACCACCACCAAACTCTGCAGCCACACAGCTGCTGCATGAGCCACAGCAGCAGGTGCATCGGTCGGAGTATTAAAAATGTTTTAATTCATCTTTAAAGATCAGTACACAAACTCATACTTCTAGATTTGAAGCTTTCGTGACTGCAAGGATTCATATTCTTTGCATGTAGGTAAAAAAAAACATTAAAAAGTTAATTAATGTTTTGTTTTACCTACGTAAAGTCAGCAAGTAGGTAAAAAAAAAACATTAAAAAATAAAATAATGTTTTGTTTTACCTACGTAAAGTCAGCATGTAGGTAAAAAAAAACATTAAAAAGTAAAATAATGTTTTGTTTTACCTACGTAAAGTCAGCATGTAGGTAAAAAAAAACATTAAAAAATAAAATAATGTTTTGTTTTACCTACGTAAAGTCAGCATGTAGGTAAAAAAAACACATTAAAAACAAAATAATGTTTTGTTTTACCTACGTAAAGTCAGCATGTAGGTAAAACAAAACATTGAAAAATAAAATAATGTTTTGTTTTACCTACGTAAAGTCAGCATGTAGGTAAAAAAAAAACATTAAAAAATAAAATAATGTTTTGTTTTACCTACGTAAAGTCAGCATGTAGGTAAAAAAAAACATTAAAAATAAAATAATGTTTTGTTTTACCTACGTAAAGTCAGCATGTAGGTAAAAAAAAAACATTAAAAATAAAATAATGTTTTGTTTTACCTACGTAAAGTCAGCATGTAGGTAAAAAAAAACATTAAAAAGTTAATTAATGTTTTGTTTTACCTACGTAAAGTCAGCATGTAGGTAAAAAAAAAACATTAAAAATAAAATAATGTTTTGTTTTACCTACGTAAAGTCAGCATGTAGGTAAAAAAAACACATTAAAAATAAAATAATGTTTTGTTTTACCTACGTAAAGTCAGCATGTAGGTAAAAAAACACATTAAAAAGTTAATAATGTTTTGTTTTACCTACGTAAAGTCAGCATGTAGGTAAAAAAAAAACATTAAAAATAAAATAATGTTTTGTTTTACCTACGTAAAGTCAGCATGTAGGTAAAAAAAAACATTAAAAATAAATTAATGTTTTGTTTTACCTACGTAAAGTCAGCATGTAGGTAAAAAAAAACATTAAAAATAAATTAATGTTTTGTTTTACCTACGTAAAGTCAGCATGTAGGTAAAAAAAAACATTAAAAAATAAAATAATGTTTTGTTTTACCTACGTAAAGTCAGCATGTAGGTAAAAAAAAAACATTAAAAAATAAATTAATGTTTTGTTTTACCTACGTAAAGTCAACATGTAGGTAAAAAAAAAACATTTAAAAATAAAATAATGTTTTGTTTTACCTACGTAAAGTCAACATGTAGGTAAAAAAAAAACATTAAAAAATAAATTAATGTTTTGTTTTACCTACGTAAAGTCAGCATGTAGGTAAAAAAAAAACATTAAAAAATAAATTAATGTTTTGTTTTACCTACGTAAAGTCAACATGTAGGTAAAAAAAAAACATTTAAAAATAAAATAATGTCTTGTTTTACCTACGTAAAGTCAGCATGTAGGTAAAACAAAAACATTAAAAAATAAAATAATGTTTTGTTTTACCTACGTAAAGTCAACATGTAGGTAAAAAAAAAACATTTAAAAATAAAATAATGTCTTGTTTTACCTACGTAAAGTCAGCATGTAGGTAAAAAAACACATTAAAAAATAAAATAATGTTTTGTTTTACCTACGTAAAGTCAGCATGTAGGTAAAAAAACACATTAAAAAATAAAATAATGTTTTGTTTTACCTACGTAAAGTCAGCATGTAGGTAAAAAAACACATTAAAAATAAAATAATGTTTTGTTTTACCTACGTAAAGTCAGCATGTAGGTAAAAACACATTAAAAATAAATTAATGTTTTGTTTTACCGACGTAAAGTCAGCATGTAGGTAAAAAAAAACATTAAAAATAAAATAATGTTTTGTTTTACCTACGTAAAGTCAGCATGTAGGTAAAAAAAACACATTAAAAAATAAAATAATGTTTTGTTTTACCTACGTAAAGTCAGCATGTAGGTAAAAAAAACATTAAAAAATAAAATAATGTTTTGTTTTACCTACGTGAAGTCAGCAAGTAGGTAAAAAAAAAACATTAAAAATAAAATAATGTTTTGTTTTACCTACGTAAAGTCAGCATGTAGGTAAAACAAAACATTAAAACATAAAATAATGTTTTGTTTTACCTACGTAAAGTCAGCATGTAGGTAAAAAAACACATTAAAAATAAAATAATGTTTTGTTTTACCTACGTAAAGTCAGCATGTAGGTAAAAAAAACACATTAAAAAATAAAATAATGTTTTGTTTTACCTACGTAAAGTCAACATGTAGGTAAAAAAAACATTAAAAATAAAATAATGTTTTGTTTTACCTACGTAAAGTCAGCATGTAGGTAAAAAAAAACATTAAAAATAAAATAATGTTTTGTTTTACCTACGTAAAGTCAGCATGTAGGTAAAAAAAACATTAAAAATAAAATAATGTTTTGTTTTACCGACGTAAAGTCACCATGTAGGTAAAAAAAAACATTAAAAATAAAATAATGTTTTGTTTTACCTACGTAAAGTCAGCATGTAGGTAAAAAAAAACATTAAAAATAAAATAATGTTTTGTTTTACCTACGTAAAGTCACCATGTAGGTAAAAAAAAACATTAAAAAATAAAATAATGTTTTGTTTTACCTACGTAAAGTCAACATGTAGGTAAAACAAAACGTTAAAAAATAAAATAATGTTTTGTTTTACCTACGTAAAGTCAGCATGTAGGTAAAAAAAAAACATTAAAAAATAAAATAATGTTTTGTTTTACCGACGTAAAGTCACCATGTAGGTAAAAAAAACACATTAAAAAATAAAATAATGTTTTGTTTTACCTACGTAAAGTCACCATGTAGGTAAAAAAAAAACATTAAAAAATAAAATAATGTTTTGTTTTACCTACGTAAAGTCAGCATGTAGGTAAAACAAAACGTTAAAAAATAAAATAATGTTTTGTTTTACCTACGTAAAGTCAGCATGTAGGTAAAAAAAAAACATTAAAAATAAAATAATGTTTTGTTTTACCTACGTAAAGTCAGCATGTAGGTAAAAAAAAAACATTGAAAAATAAAATAATGTTTTGTTTTACCTACGTAAAGTCAGCACGTAGGTAAAAAAAACAATAAAAAATAAAATAATGTTTTGTTTTACCTACGTAAAGTCAGCACGTAGGTAAAAAAAAACATTTAAAAATAAAATAATGTTTTGTTTTACCTACGTAAAGTCAGCATGTAGGTAAAAAAAACACATTAAAAATAAAATAATGTTTTGTTTTACCTACGTAAAGTCAGCAAGTAGGTAAAACAAAACATTTAAAAATAAAATAATGTTTTGTTTTACCTACGTAAAGTCAGCATGTAGGTAAAAAAAACACATTAAAAAATAAAATAATGTTTTGTTTTACCTACGTAAAGTCACCATGTAGGTAAAAAAACACATTAAAAAATAAAATAATGTTTTGTTTTACCTACGTAAAGTCAGCATGTAGGTAAAAAAACACATTAAAAAATAAAATAAAGTTTTGTTTTACCTACGTAAAGTCAGCAAGTAGGTAAAAAAACACATTAAAAAATAAAATAATGTTTTGTTTTACCGACGTAAAGTCAGCATGTAGGTAAAAAAAAAACATTAAAAAATAAAATAATGTTTTGTTTTACCTACGTAAAGTCAGCATGTAGGTAAACAAAAACATTAAAAAATAAAATAATGTTTTGTTTTACCTACGTAAAGTCAGCATGTAGGTAAAAAAAACATTAAAAAATAAAATAATGTTTTGTTTTACCTACGTAAAGTCAGCAAGTAGGTAAAAAAAAAACATTAAAAAATAAAATAATGTTTTGTTTTACCTACGTAAAGTCAGCATGTAGGTAAAAAAAAAACATTAAAAAATAAAATAATGTTTTGTTTTACCTACGTAAAGTCAGCATGTAGGTAAAAAAAAAACACATTAAAAAATAAAATAATGTTTTGTTTTACCTACGTAAAGTCAGCATGTAGGTAAAAAAAAAACATTAAAAAATAAAATAATGTTTTGTTTTACCGACGTAAAGTCAGCATGTAGGTAAAAAAAAAACATTAAAAATAAAATAATGTTTTGTTTTACCTACGTAAAGTCAGCATGTAGGTAAAAAAAAAACATTAAAAAATAAAATAATGTTTTGTTTTACCTACGTAAAGTCAGCATGTAGGTAAAAAAAAAATTTAAAAATAAAATAATGTTTTGTTTTACCTACGTAAAGTCAGCATGTAGGTAAAAAAAAAACATTAAAAAATAAAATAATGTTTTGTTTTACCTACGTAAAGTCAGCATGTAGGTAAAAACAAAACATTAAAAAATAAAATAATGTTTTGTTTTACCTACGTAAAGTCAGCATGTAGGTAAAAAAAACACATTAAAAAATAAAATAATGTTTTGTTTTACCTACGTAAAGTCAGCATGTAGGTAAAAAAAAACATTAAAAAATAAAATAATGTTTTGTTTTACCTACGTAAAGTCACCATGTAGGTAAAAAAAAAACATTAAAAATAAAATAATGTTTTGTTTTACCTACGTAAAGTCAGCATGTAGGTAAAAAATTTTTTTTAAAAATAAAATAATGTTTTGTTTAACTACGTAAAGTCAGCATGTAGGTAAAAAAAAAACATTAAAAAATAAAATAATGTTTTGTTTTACCTACGTAAAGTCAGCATGTAGGTAAAAAAAAAACATTAAAACATAAAATAATGTTTTGTTTTACCTACGTAAAGTCAGCATGTAGGTAAAAAAAACACATTAAAAAATAAATTAATGTTTTGTTTTACCTACGTAAAGTCAGCATGTAGGTAAAACAAAAACATTAAAAAGTAAAAAATGTTTTGTTTTACCTACGTAAAGTCAGCATGTAGGTAAAAAAAAACATTTAAAAATAAATTAATGTTTTGTTTTACCTACGTAAAGTCAGCATGTAGGTAAAAAAAAACATTTAAAAATAAAATAATGTCTTGTTTTACCTACGTAAAGTCAGCATGTAGGTAAAAAAAAACATTTAAAAATAAAATAATGTTTTGTTTTACCTACGTAAAGTCAGCATGTAGGTAAAAAAAAACATTTAAAAATAAAATAATGTTTTGTTTTACCTACGTAAAGTCAGCATGTAGGTAAAAAAAAACATTTAAAAATAAAATAATGTTTTGTTTTACCTACGTAAAGTCAGCATGTAGGTAAAAAAAAACATTTAAAAATAAAATAATGTCTTGTTTTACCTACGTAAAGTCGCCATGTAGGTAAAAAAAAACATTTAAAAATAAAATAATGTCTTGTTTTACCTACGCAAAGTCAGCATGTAGGTAAAAAAAACACATTAAAAAATAAAATAATGTTTTGTTTTATCTACGTAAAGTCAGCATGTAGGTAAAAAAAACACATTAAAACATAAAATAATGTTTTGTTTTATCTACGTAAAGTCACCATGTAGGTAAAAAAAAAACATTAAAAAATAAAATAATGTTTTGTTTTACCTACGTAAAGTCAGCATGTAGGTAAAAAAAAAACATTAAAAAATAAAATAATGTTTTGTTTTACCTACGTAAAGTCAGCATGTAGGTAAAAAAAAAACATTAAAAATTAAAATAATGTTTTGTTTTACCTACGTAAAGTCACCATGTAGGTAAAAAAAAAACATTAAAAAATAAAATAATGTTTTGTTTTACCTACGTAAAGTCAGCATGTAGGTAAAAAAAAACATTAAAAAATAAAATAATGTTTTGTTTTACCTACGTAAAGTCAGCATGTAGGTAAAAAAAACACATTAAAAAATAAAATAATGTTTTGTTTTACTTACGTAAAGTCAGCATGTAGGTAAAAAAAACACATTAAAAAATAAAATAATGTTTTGTTTTACTTACGTAAAGTCAGCATGTAGGTAAAAAAAACACATTAAAAAATAAAATAATGTTTTGTTTTACTTACGTAAAGTCACCATGTAGGTAAAAAAAACACATTAAAAATAAAATAATGTTTTGTTTTACCTACGTAAAGTCAGCATGTAGGTAAAAAAAAAACATTAAAAATAAAATAATGTTTTGTTTTACCTACGTAAAGTCAGCATGTAGGTAAAAAAAAACATTAAAAATAAACTAATGTTTTGTTTTACCTACGTAAAGTCAGCATGTAGGTAAAAAAAAAACATTAAAAATAAAATAATGTTTTGTTTTACCTACGTAAAGTCAGCATGTAGGTAAAAAAAACACATTAAAAATAAAATAATGTTTTGTTTTACCTACGTAAAGTCAGCATGTAGGTAAAAAAAAACATTAAAAATAAACTAATGTTTTGTTTTACCTACGTAAAGTCAGCATGTAGGTAAAAAAAAAACATTAAAAATAAAATAATGTTTTGTTTTACCTACGTAAAGTCAGCATGTAGGTAAAAAAAACACATTAAAAAATAAAATAATGTTTTGTTTTACCTACGTAAAGTCAGCATGTAGGTAAAAAAAAAACATTAAAAAATAAAATAATGTTTTGTTTTACCTACGTAAAGTCAGCATGTAGGTAAAAAAAAACATTAAAAAATAAAATAATGTTTTGTTTTACCTACGTAAAGTCAGCATGTAGGTAAAAAAAACACATTAAAAATAAAATAATGTTTTGTTTTACCTACGTAAAGTCAGCATGTAGGTAAAAAAAAAACATTAAAAAATAAAATAATGTTTTGTTTTACCTACGTAAAGTCAGCATGTAGGTAAAAAAAAAACATTTAAAAATAAAATAATGTTTTGTTTTACCTACGTAAAGTCAGCATGTAGGTAAAACAAAACGTTATTTTACTTTGTAATGTTTTGTTTTACCTACGTGGTGACTTTACCGAAAAAAACTAAGAAAATAAATCATATTTTGCAGCGGAGAGAAATATGGGGGGGGGGGGGTGAAGGGGGGATTGCGACAGACGACACAGCAAGTGACGGGGGGGGGTGATTGGATGGGGGGGGGGGTGAAGGGGGGTGAAGGGGGGATTGCGACATACGACACAGCAAGTGACGTGGGGAGTGGTGATTGGATGGGGGGGTGAAGGGGGGTGAAGGGGGAGATTGCGACATACGACACAGCAAGTGACGGGGGGAGTGGTGATTGGATGGGGGGGTGAAGGGGGGTGAAGGGGGAGATTGCGACAGACGACACAGCAAGTGACGGGGGGGGGGGTGGTGATTGGATGGGGGGGTGAAGGGGATTGAAGGGGGGGATTGCGACAGACGACACAGCAAGTGACGGGGGGGGTGGTGATTGGATGGCGGGGTGAAGGGGGGTGAAGGGGGGGATTGCGACATACGACACAGCAAGTGACGGGGAGGGTGGTGATTGGATGGGGGGGTGAAGGGGGGTGAAGGGGGGGATTGCGACATACGACACAGCAAGTGACGGGGGGGGTGGTGATTGGATGGGGGGGTGAAGGGGGGTGAAGGGGGGGATTGCGACATACGACACAGCAAGTGACGGGGGGGGGGGTGATTGGATGGCGGGGTGAAGGGGGGTGAAGGGGGGGATTGCGACATACGACACAGCAAGTGACGGGGAGGGTGGTGATTGGATGGGGGGGTGAAGGGGGGTGAAGGGGGGATTGCGACATACGACACAGCAAGTGACGGGGGGGGGGGTGATTGGATGGGGGGGTGAAGGGGGGTGAAGGGGGGGATTGCGACAGACGACACAGCAAGTGACGGGGGGGGGTGGTGATTGGATGGGGGGGTGAAGGGGATTGAAGGGGGGGATTGCGACAGACGACACAGCAAGTGACGTGGGGGGGGGGTGGTGATTGGATGGGGGGTGGGGGGTGAAGGGGGGGATTGCGACAGACGACACAGCAAGTGACGGGGGGGGGTGGTGATTGGATGGGGGGGTGAAGGGGATTGAAGGGGGGGATTGCGACATACGACACAGCAAGTGACGGGGGGGGTGGTGATTGGATGGGGGGTGAAGGGGGGTGAAGGGGGGATTGCGACATACGACACAGCAAGTGACGGGGGGGGGGGGGTGATTGGATGGGGGGGTGAAGGGGGTGAAGGGGGGGGATTGCGACAGACGACACAGCAAGTGACGGGGGGGGGTGGTGATTGGATGGGGGGTGAAGGGGGGTGAAGGGGGGATTGCGACATACGACACAGCAAGTGACGGGGGGGTGATTGGATGGGGGGGTGAAGGGGGGTGAAGGGGGGATTGCGACAGACGACACAGCAAGTGACGGGGGGGGGTGGTGATTGGATGGGGGGGTGAAGGGGGTGATGGGGGGATTGCGACATACGACACAGCAAGTGACGGGGGGGGGGGGGTGATTGGATGGGGGGGTGAAGGGGGGATTGCGACATACGACACAGCAAGTGACGGGGGGGGGGGTGATTGGATGGGGGGGTGAAGGGGGGTGAAGGGGGGTGAAGGGGGGATTGCGACATACGACACAGCAAGTGGCGGGGGGGTGGTGATTGGATGGGGGGGTGAAGGGGGGTGAAGGGGGGTGAAGGGGGGATTGCGACATACGACACAGCAAGTGGCGGGGGGGGTGGTGATTGGATGGGGGGGTGAAGGGGGGTGAAGGGGGGGATTGCGACATACGACACAGCAAGTGACGGGGGGGGTGGTGATTGGATGGGGGGGTGAAGGGGGGTGAAGGGGGGGATTGCGACATACGACACAGCAAGTGACGGGGGGGGGGGGTGATTGGATGGGGGGGTGAAGGGGGGTGAAGGGGGGATTGCGACATACGACACAGCAAGTGACGGGGGGGGGGGGGGTGATTGGATGGGGGGGTGAAGGGGGGATTGCGACAGACGACACAGCAAGTGGCGGGGGGGGTGGTGATTGGATGGGGGGGGGGGGTGAAGGGGGGGATTGCGACAGACGATACAGCAAGTGACGGGGGGGGGGTGGTGATTGGATGGGGGGGGGGGTGAAGGGGGGGATTGCGACAGACGACACAGCAAGTGGCGGGGGGGGTGGTGATTGGATGGGGGGGGGTGAAGGGGGGGATTGCGACAGACGACACAGCAAGTGACGGGGGGGGGGTGGTGATTGGATGGGGGGGGGGGTGAAGGGGGGTGAAGGGGGGGATTGCGACAGACGACACAGCAAGTGACGGGGGGGGGGTGGTGATTGGATGGGGGGGGGGGTGAAGGGGGGGATTGCGACAGACGACACAGCAAGTGACGGGGGGGGGGGGTGGTGATTGGATGGGGGGTGGGGGGTGAAGGGGTGAAGGGGGTGGGGGTGAAGGGGGGGGTGGAGGGGGTGGGGGGGTGAAGGGGGGGGTGAAGGGGGGGGGTGGAGGGGGGGGGTGAAGGGGGGGGGTGGAGGGGGGGGGGGTGGAGGGGGGGGGTGGAGGGGGGGGGGTGAAGGGGAGGGGTGAATGGGGGTGGGGGGGGTGAAGGGTGGGGTGTTCAAGGGGGGGGGGGGTGAAGGGGGAATTGCGAGGAGCGACTTGGAGCGAGTGACCGCTCTGAGGAGTGGTTCTGTTCGCTGGTAAAATCAAATAAAAACACAGAAAGAGTTTTAGAGTTTTACAGTCTGCGACGTTTCTTGCCGATATTCAAATACAACAATCGGCGTTTGTAGCCTTGCTGGCAATACAACTGCCGTGTCAAGATGTTAAAACACCAAACAGATAAATACTCGTTCAAGGGATCCTGTCATCTTCTTGGTTCTTTCGGTAAAGTCGTCACGTAGAAGGGAAATGATAAAATAATTAAAATAAAACAATAAAATAATAAAAATAAAACAATAAAAATAAAACATAATAAAATAATTAAAATAAAACATAATAGAATAATTTAAATATTACAATAAAATAATACTAATAAAACATAATGATATAATAAAATAATAGAAATAAAACATAATAAATAATTAAAATAAAACATTCTAGATTTGAAGCTTTCGTGACTGCAAGGATTCATATTCGTAGGTCTTTTCGGTAAAGTCACGTAGGTAAAACATCAAAATTAATGAAAATCAAATAAAATAAAACAAAAATCACGACGTTTCGGAGGCAACACAAGTCTCCGTCATCAGGTGGGACCGTCACAGCCGAATAAAAATAAAACATAATAAAATAATTAAAATATTCTAATAAAATAATACTAATAAAACATAATAATAAAATAAAATAATAGAAATAAAACATAATAAAATAATTAAAATAAAACATAATAAAATAATTAAAATATTACAATAAAATAATAAAAATAAAACCTAATAAAATAATAGAAATAAAACATTAAAATAATTAAAATTAAAATAATAAAATAATAAATATTAAACAGCAAAATAATAAAAATAAAACATAAAATAATTAAAATATTCCAATAAAATAATACTAATAAAACATAATAATAAAATAATAAAAATAAAACATGATAAAATAATTAAAATAAAACAATAAAATAATAAAAATAAAACAATAAAAATAAAACAATAAAATAATAAAAATAAAATAATAAAAATAAAACATAAAATACAAATCTCACGACGTTTCGGCCACAACGCAAGCAGCCGTCCTCAGGTGTAGACCAGGTCTGTCGAGAAGACAGCGTCTGAATGACACAGCCCAGGCTTCATTTTTGCTAAATATGCTAAAAAAATTCCTCTTGATGTGCAAATGATTTTGTCAAAAATCATTTGCAGAGACCGATAGAGATACATAGAGGCCCATAGGTTGAACTAAAATCAATTCATCTTCTTGGTTCTTTCGGTAAAGTCGTCACGTAGAAGGGAGATAATAAAATAAATAAAATAAAAGATAATAAAATAAGTATTATATTAGTATATATTTTTATTATATTATTATATTATTTTATTATCTTTTATTTTTATTATTTTATTATTTCCCTTCTACGTGATGACTTTACCGAAAGAACCAAGAAGATGAATCCCTGCTGCAGTCACGAAAGAAGCTTTACATCGAAAAAAAAAATATGATGATGTTGATGATGATGTTGATGTTGATGTTGATGATGATGTTGATGATGTTGATGATGTTGATGATGTTGATGATGATGTTGATGATGATGTTGATGATGATGTTGATGATGTTGATGTTGATGATGATGTTGATGATGATGTTGATGATGATGTTGATGATGTTGATGATGATGTTGATGATGATGTTGATGATGATGTTGATGATGATGATGATGTTGATGATGATGATGATGTTGATGATGTTGATGATGATGTTGATGATGATGTTGATGATGATGTTGATGTTGATGATGATGTTGATGATGATGTTGATGATGATGTTGATGTTGATGTTGATGATGATGTTGATGATGTTGATGATGATGTTGATGATGATGTTGATGATGATGTTGATGTTGATGATGATGTTGATGATGATGTTGATGATGATGTTGATGATGATGTTGATGATGATGTTGATGTTAATGATGATGTTGATGATGATGTTGATGATGATGTTGATGTTAATGATGATGTTGATGATGATGTTGATGATGATGTTGATGATGATGTTGATGATGATGTTGATGATGATGTTGATGTTAATGATGATGTTGATGATGATGTTGATGATGATGTTGATGATGATGTTGATGATGTTTATGATGATGATGTTGATGATGATGTTGATGATGATGTTGATGTTAATGATGATGTTGATGATGATGTTGATGATGATGTTGATGATGATGTTGATGATGATGTTGATGATGATGTTGATGATGTTTATGATGATGATGTTGATGATGATGTTGATGATGATGTTGATGTTAATGATGATGTTGATGATGATGTTGATGATGATGTTGATGATGATGTTGATGATGATGTTGATGATGATGTTGATGATGATGTTGATGATGATGTGAATGACGCTGCCTTTCCGACAGACCTGTTCTTCACCTGAGGACGGCTGCTTGCGTTGTGGCCGAAACGTCGTGAAAATTGTATTTTATTAAGTTTTATTTCTATTATTTTATTATGTTTTATTTATATTATTTTATAATGTTTTATTTCTATTATTTTATAAAGTTTTATTTTTATTATTTTATTATTTCCCTTCTACGTGATGACTTTACCGAAAGAACCAACAAGATGAATCCCTGCTGCAGTCACGAAAGAAGCTTCACATCGAAATTTTAATTTTGACTTTTAACTTTTTTCTCTTTCTGGTGACGACGTTTTTTTAGGTTTTTAAGAATTTATTGTTTTATTATTTAAATTATTTTTTTGATTATTATTTTTAATATTTTTATTTTTATGATTGTTTATTTTTATTATTTTAATATGTTTTCTTTTTATTATTTCATTATGTTTTATTTGTATTATTTTATTATTTTTTTATTTTATTATGTTTTATTTTCATTATTTTATTATGTTAAACTTTAATTATTTTAATATGTTTTATTTTTATTATTTTATAATGTTTTATTTCTATTATTTTATTATGTTTTATTTTATTATTTTATTATTTCCCTTCTACGTGACGACTTCACCGAAAGAACCAACAAGATGAATCCCTGCTGCAGTCACGAAAGAAGCTTCACATCGAAATGTAACTATTACAACTTACACCATCTTCGCTTCCTTCGGTGAAGTCACGTAGATAGAAAAGAATAAAGTAACAATAACAAAAAAAATTAAATTAAAACATTTATTAAAATAAAGAATAACATAGAAAAATTGAAATAAGAAAAAACACAACTAACAAAGAATTGTGTTATTGCAGAAATGGTAGAAACCGACTTGTTATACTGGTAGGAACCTCCTGGTTACACCAGCCCACAGGGGATTGTTGTGTCCGTCCGTCCGTCGTGCAGGGAGGGGCTGGGTGGGGAGGGAGGGGCTGGGTGGGGCTGGGTGGGGAGGGGTCGGAAGGGAGGGGCTGGGTGGGGAGGGGTTGGGTTGGGTAGGAGGGGAGGGGCTGGGTGGGGAGGGGCTGGGTGGGGTGGGAGGGGCTGGGTGGGGAGGGGCTGGGTGGGGCTGGGTGGGGAGGGGTCGGAAGGGAGGGGCTGGGTGGGGAGGGGTTGGGTAGGAGGGGTGGGGCTGGGTGGGGAGGGGCTGGGTGGGGCTGGGTGGGGTGGGAGGGGCTGGGTGGGGAGGGGCTGGGTGGGGAGGGTGGGGAGGGGCTGGGTGGGGAGGGTGTGGGGCTGGGTGGGGGGTGGGAGGGGTGGGGCTGGGTGGAGAGGGGAGGGTGGGGAGGGGCTGGGTGGGGAGGGTGGGGGAGGGGCTGGGTGGGGCTGGGTGGGGAGGGGCTGGGTGGGGGGAGGGAGGGGTGGGGGCTGGGTGGGGAGGGGCTGGTCACCCCGTGGTGCCCTTATAAAACTCAACGTTTCACCTACTCATGCCGGCTTGTGCCGCCCTCACAGTCGGCCCATATTTGCGGAATACACCACGCCGCCGTTGACCCTGCAGGCCATTGACGGAGCAAAACCAACGTTCCTACCAGCTCCCTCCGCAGGAGGAATGTGTTTTATGGGTCTTTCGGTAAAAGTCACGCAGATCGGCGGCTAAAGCACAGCGAGTTGGCACAGTAGGGGGCACAGGTGGCGCATCAGCCAGTCATCTCGGTCATCTCGGTCAGTCGACCCGTGGCACCTGCTGGGTCTGCCCCGTGACCTCCTGCCAGCGGGCGTTCGACACTTCACGTGGCAGCCTCAAGGTGCACCTAGCCTGGCACAAGTGCTGTGGTTGGTTATGTACGGTGCGAAAGACTCACAGAGACCCACAGACTCACCACACAGAGACCCACAGACTCACCACACAGAGACCCACAGACTCACCACACAGAGACCCATAGACTCACCACACAGAGACCCACAGACTCACCACACAGAGACCCACAGACTCACCACACAGAGACCCACAGACTCATCACACAGAGACCCACAGACTCACCACACAGAGACCCACAGACTCACCACACAGAGACCCACAAACTCATCACACAGAGACTCACAGACTCACCACACAGAGACCCACAGACTCACCACACAGAGACCCACAGACTCATCACACAGAGACCCACAGACTCACCACACAGAGACCCACAGACTCACCACACAGAGACCCACAGACTCACCACACAGAGACCCACAGACTCACCACACAGAGACCCACAGACTCATCACACAGAGACCCACAGACTCATCACACAGAGACCCACAGACTCATCACACAGAGACCCACAGACTCACCACACAGAGACCCACAGACTAATCACACAGAGACCCACAGACTCATCACACAGAGACCCACAGACTCACACAGAGACCCACAGACTCACCACACAGAGACCCACAGACTCATCACACAGAGACCCACAGACTCACCACACAGAGACACACAGACTCACCACACAGAGACCCACAGACTCACCACACAGAGACCCACAGACTCACCACACAGAGACCCACAGACTCACCACACAGAGACCCATAGACTCACCACACAGAGACCCACAGACTCACCACACAGAGACCCACAGACTCACCACACAGATACCCACATACTCATCACACAGAGACCCACAGACTCACCACACAGAGACCCACAGACTCACCACACAGAGACCCACAAACTCATCACACAGAGACTCACAGACTCACCACACAGAGACCCACAGACTCACCACACAGAGACCCACAGACTCATCACACAGAGACCCACAGACTCACCACACAGAGACCCACAGACTCACCACACAGAGACCCACAGACTCACCACACAGAGACCCACAGACTCACCACACAGAGACCCACAGACTCATCACACAGAGACCCACAGACTCACCACACAGAGACCCACAGACTCACCACACAGAGACCCACAGACTCACCACACAGAGACCCACAGACTCACCACACAGAGACCCACAGACTCACCACACAGAGACCCATAGACTCACCACACAGAGACCCACAGACTCACCACACAGAGACCCACAGACTCACCACACAGAGACCCACAGACTCATCACACAGAGACCCACAGACTCACCACACAGAGACCCACAGACTCACCACACAGAGACCCACAAACTCATCACACAGAGACTCACAGACTCACCACACAGAGACCCACAGACTCACCACACAGAGACCCACAGACTCATCACACAGAGACCCACAGACTCACCACACAGAGACCCACAGACTCACCACACAGAGACCCACAGACTCACCACACAGAGACCCACAGACTCACCACACAGAGACCCACAGACTCATCACACAGAGACCCACAGACTCATCACACAGAGACCCACAGACTCATCACACAGAGACCCACAGACTCACCACACAGAGACCCACAGACTAATCACACAGAGACCCACAGACTCATCACACAGAGACCCACAGACTCACACAGAGACCCACAGACTCACCACACAGAGACCCACAGACTCATCACACAGAGACCCACAGACTCACCACACAGAGACACACAGACTCACCACACAGAGACCCACAGACTCACCACACAGAGACCCACAGACTCACCACACAGAGACCCACAGACTCACCACACAGAGACCCATAGACTCACCACACAGAGACCCACAGACTCACCACACAGAGACCCACAGACTCACCACACAGAGACCCACATACTCATCACACAGAGACCCACAGACTCACCACACAGAGACCCACAGACTCACCACACAGAGACCCACAAACTCATCACACAGAGACTCACAGACTCACCACACAGAGACCCACAGACTCACCACACAGAGACCCACAGACTCATCACACAGAGACCCACAGACTCACCACACAGAGACCCACAGACTCACCACACAGAGACCCACAGACTCACCACACAGAGACCCACAGACTCACCACACAGAGACCCACAGACTCATCACACAGAGACCCACAGACTCACCACACAGAGACCCACAGACTCACCACACAGAGACCCACAGACTCACCACACAGAGACCCACAGACTCACCACACAGAGACCCACAGACTCATCACACAGAGACCCACAGACTCATCACACAGAGACCCACAGACTCACACAGAGACCCACAGACTCACCACACAGAGACCCACAGACTCATCACACAGAGACCCACAGACTCACCACACAGAGACACACAGACTCACCACACAGAGACCCATAGACTCATCACACAGAGACCCACAGACTCACCACACAGAGACCCACAGACTCACCACACAGAGACCCACAGACTCACCACACAGATACCCACAGACTCATCACACAGAGACCCACAGACTCACCACACAGAGACCCACAGACTCACCACACAGAGACCCACAGACTCACCACACAGAGACCCACAGACTCACCACACAGATACCCACAGACTCATCACACAGAGACCCACAGACTCACCACACAGAGACCCACAGACTCACCACACAGAGACCCATAGACTCATCACACAGAGACCCACAGACTCACCACACAGAGACCCACAGACTCACCACACAGAGACCCACAGACTCACCACACAGATACCCACAGACTCATCACACAGAGACCCACAGACTCACCACACAGAGACCCATAGACTCACCACACAGAGACCCACAGACTCACCACACAGAGACCCACAGACTCACCACACAGAGACCCACAGACTCACCACACAGAGACCCACAGACTCACCACACAGAGACCCACAGACTCACCACACAGAGACCCATAGACTCACACAGAGACCCACAGACTCACCACACAGAGACCCACAGACTCACCACACAGAGACCCATAGACTCACACAGAGACCCACAGACTCACCACACAGAGACCCACAGACTCACCACACAGAGACCCACAGACTCACCACACAGAGACCCACAGACTCACCACACAGAGACCCACAGACTCCCCACACAGAGACCCACAGACTCATCACACAGAGACCCACAGACTCACCACACAGAGACCCACAGACTCCCCACACAGAGACCCATTAATAATAATTCATTTTATTTTAATTATAATTCATTTTATTTCAATAATAATTAATTTTATTTTAAGCATCATTCATTTAATTTTATTCATAATTCATTTTATTTTAATTATAATTCATTTAATTTTAATAATCATTCATTTAATTTTACTTATAATTAATTTTATTTCAATCATAATTCATTTAATTTTATTCATAATTCATTTTATTTTAATTATAATTCATTTAATTTTAATAATCATTCATTTAATTTCAATAATGATTAATTTTATTTCAATCATAATTCATTTAATTTTATTCATAATTCATTTTATTTTAACAATAATTCATTTTATTTCTACCTACGTGACTTTTACCGAAAGAACCACAGACTATGGATTCCTTGCAGTCACGAAAACTTCAAATCCAGATCAAGACAGGATCTGTATGAAGATGTCCTAACGTCAACAGTTTGCAGGGAATCAAAGGGTCGCAGATCAGTTGTCTGTGCCATGAATCAAGTTTCTGATTTTTTTTATTTAGTTTCGTAGACGGGGCAACAGCCGTGCCTGTTGCTGTGCCCGTACCCGTACCCTACCCGTACCCTACCCGTACCCTACCTGTACCCTACCCGTACCCGTACCCTACCCGTACCCTACCCGTACACTACCCGTACCCTACCTGTACCCTACCCGTACCCGTACCCTACCCGTACCCTACCCGTACACTACCCGTACCCTACCCGTACCCTACCCGTACCCTACCCGTACCCTACCCGTACCCGTACCCTACCCGTACCCTACCCGTACACTACCCGTACCCTACCCGTACCCTACCCGTACACTACCCGTACCCTACCCGTACCCTACCCGTACCCGTACCCTACCCGTACCCTACCCGTACCCGTACCCGTACACTACCCGTACACTACCCGTACCCTACCCGTACCTGTACACTACCCGTACACTACCCGTACCCTACCCGTACCCTACCCGTACCCGTACCCTACCCGTACCCTACCCGTACCCGTACCCTACCCGTACCCGTACCCGTACCCTACCCGTACACTACCCGTACCCTACCCGTACCCTACCCGTACCCTACCCGTACCCTACCCGTACCTGTACACCACCCGTACCCTACCCGTACCCTACCCGTACCCTCACCCGTACCGTACCCGTACCCTACCCGTACCTGTACACTACCCGTACCTTACCCGTACCCTACCCGTACCCTACCCACCACCGGAGTGGAAGAATGGCAGGCGCATCTTACAGATGACAAGTCGATGGTCAGTGGTGATGTATTTATGATGAGGGCTATTATAGTTGTTGTCGTTGGTGGTGGTGGTGGTGGTAACCGACGCCTGTGACATTGTGTGCGTGGTTTGTATTTTTGACTGCATGGGAGGAAACCCGAGAAGAACGGGAGGGAGTGAGGGAGAGACACACGAACAGGGGGAGATCACACAAACTCCACTCTGTAGGACAGGGGGAGATCACACAAACTCCACTCACTCTGTAGAACAGGGGGAGATCACACAAACTCCACTCACTCACTCTGTAGGACAGGGGGAGATCACACAAACTCCACTCACTCTGTAGAACAGGGGGAGATCACACAAACTCCACTCTGTAGAACAGGGGGAGATCACACAAACTCCACTCACTCTGTAGAACAGGGGGAGATCACACAAACTCCACTCTGTAGGACAGGGGGAGATCACACAAACTCCACTCACTCTGTAGAACAGGGGGAGATCACACAAACTCCACTCTGTAGGACAGGGGGAGATCACACAAACTCCACTCACTCACTCTGTAGAACAGGGGGAGATCACACAAACTCCACTCACTCACTCTGTAGAACAGGCGGAGATTATACAAACTCCACTCACTCACTCTGTAGAACAGGGGGAGATCACACAAACTCCACTCACTCACTCTGTAGAACAGGGGGAGATCACACAAACTCCACTCACTCACTCTGTAGAACAGGCGGAGATTATACAAACTCCACTCACTCACTCTGTAGAACAGGGGGAGATCACACAAACTCCACTCACTCTGTAGAACAGGGGGAGATCACACACACTCCACTCACTCTGTAGAACAGGGGGAGATCACACAAACTCCTCTCACTCACTCTGTAGAACAGGGGGAGATCATACAAACTCCACTCACACACTCTGTAGAATAGGGGGAGATCATACAAACTCCACTCACTCACTCTGTAGAACAGGGGGAGATCACACAAACTCCACTCACTCTGTAGAACAGGGGGAGATCACACAAACTCCACTCACTCACTCTGTAGAACAGGGGGAGATCACACAAACTCCACTCACTCACTCTGTAGAACAGGCGGAGATTATACAAACTCCACTCACTCACTCTGTAGAACAGGGGGAGATCACACAAACTCCACTCACTCACTCTGTAGAACAGGGGGAGATCACACAAACTCCACTCACTCACTCTGTAGAACAGGCGGAGATTATACAAACTCCACTCACTCACTCTGTAGAACAGGGGGAGATCACACAAACTCCACTCACTCACTCTGTAGAACAGGCGGAGATTATACAAACTCCACTCACTCACTCTGTAGAACAGGGGGAGATCACACAAACTCCACTCACTCTGTAGAACAGGGGGAGATCACACAAACTCCACTCACTCACTCTGTAGAACAGGGGGAGATCACACAAACTCCTCTCACTCACTCTGTAGAACAGGGGGAGATCATACAAACTCCACTCACACACTCTGTAGAACAGGGGGAGATCACACAAACTCCACTCACACACTCTGTAGAATAGGGGGAGATCACACATACTCCACTCACTCACTCTGTAGAACAGGGGGAGATCACACAAACTCCACTCACTCACTCTGTAGAACAGGCGGAGATTATACAAACTCCACTCACACACTCTGTAGAACAGGGGGAGATCACACAAACTCCACTCACTCTGTAGAACAGGGGGAGATCACACAAACTCCACTCACTCACTCTGTAGAACAGGGGGAGATCACTCAAACTCCACTCACTCACTCTGTAGAACAGGGGGAGATCACACAAACTCCACTCACTCACTCTGTAGAACAGGGGGAGATCACACAAACTCCACTCACTCACTCTGTAGAACAGGCGGAGATTATACAAACTCCACTCACTCACTCTGTAGAACAGGGGGAGATCACACAAACTCCACTCACTCACTCTGTAGAACAGGGGGAGATCACACAAACTCCACTCACTCACTCTGTAGAACAGGCGGAGATTATACAAACTCCACTCACTCACTCTGTAGAACAGGGGGAGATCACACAAACTCCACTCACTCTGTAGAACAGGGGGAGATCACACACACTCCACTCACTCACTCTGTAGAACAGGGGGAGATCACACAAACTCCTCTCACTCACTCTGTAGAACAGGGGGAGATCATACAAACTCCACTCACACACTCTGTAGAACAGGGGGAGATCACACAAACTCCACTCACACACTCTGTAGAATAGGGGGAGATCACACAAACTCCACTCACTCTGTAGAACAGGGGGAGATCACACAAACTCCACTCACTCTGTAGAACAGGGGGAGATCACACAAACTCCACTCACTCACTCTGTAGAACAGGCGGAGATCACTCAAACTCCACTCACTCACTCTGTAGAACAGGGGGAGATCACACAAACTCCACTCACTCACTCTGTAGAACAGGGGGAGATCACACAAACTACACTCACTCACTCTGTAGAACAGGGGGAGATCACACAAACTACACTCACTCACTCTGTAGAACAGGGGGAGATCACACAAACTCCACTCACTCTGTAGAACAGGGGGAGATCACACACACTTCACTCACTCACTCTGTAGAACAGGGGGAGATCACACAAACTCCACTCACACACTCTGTAGAACAGGGGGAGATCACACAAACTCCACTCACACACTCTGTAGAACAGGGGGAGATCACACAAACTCCACTCACTCACTCTGTAGAACAGGGGGAGATCACACAAACTCCACTCACTCTGTAGAACAGGGGGAGATCACACAAACTCCACTCACTCACTCTGTAGAACAGGGGCAGATCACACAAACTCCACTCACTCATTCTGTAGAACAGGGGGAGATCACACAAACTCCACTCACTCACTCTGTAAAACAGGGGGAGATCACACAAACTCCACTCACTCTGTAGAACAGGGGGAGATCACACACACTTCACTCACTCACTCTGTAGAACAGGGAGAGATCACACAAACTCTACTCTGTAGAACAGGGGCAGATCACACAAACTCCACTCACTCTGTAGAACAGGGGGAGATCACACAAACTCCACTCACACACTCTGTAGAACAGGGGGAGATCACACAAACTCCACTCACTCTGTAGAACAGGGGGAGATCACACAAACTCCACTCACTCTGTAGAACAGGGGGAGATCACACAAACTCCACTCACTCTGTAGAACAGGGAGAGATCACACAAACTCCACTGTAGAACAGGGGCAGATCACACAAACTCCACTCACTCTGTAGAACAGGGGGAGATCACACAAACTCCACTCTGTAGAACAGGGGCAGATCACACAAACTCCACTCACTCACTGAGTAGAACAGATGGTCACGAGACAGACCCAGCAGGTGGCATGGGTTGTTACTGCCTGAGATGACTGGGTAGATGGGCAGTGAGTCCAACTGTGTCACTTACAACAACAACATTCAGGCCTTCTACATGAAATCAACAGAGATCCTACCAACTGCCTAGATCAGTGGCGGCTCCTGCAAAATCTCTCAGGGGGGGGGGGGGCAAATGTCTGGATGATTGATAAGGATAAGGTCCACCCATGCAATGGATACATTAACAGCTTAAGCATGTAAAGGCGACTTCACTTCTTTAATATTAACGAAAAATAAAGTGACTCTCACAATACATCTTGTTTGTTTCTATAGTCACTATTAACACAATCCACTCAAGTTTATTTTATTAAAGATTCCGCTAGGTGGCGGCAAATTATATTGTTGGATGAAACGTGCTTACGTATGATGACGCAAGCACGTATGATGACGTAAGCACGTATGATGACGTAAGCACGTATGATGACGTAAGCACGTTAGGGCGAGCCCTCCCGGAAGCCATAGAGAATGCATTGCAGCGCCCCCCGTTCGAAAAAAAACATCTTTGAATGTAAGTCTACGGGAACACTCGGGACGATTCTCAGCCAGAGTGAAATGGCCCAAAAAGAGGCGCTACTCCACAGAACGTGACATTTCGATGTAAAGCTTTCGTGACTGCAGCAGGGATTCATCTTCTTGGTTCTTTCGGTAAAGTCATCACGTAGAAGGGAAGTAATAAAATAATAAAAATAAAACATTAATAAAAGGATAAAAATAAAACATGATAAAATAATTAAAATAAAACAAAAAATTATACAAATAAAACATAATAAAATAATAAAAAATAAAACATTAAATAAAATTCTCACGACGTTTCGGCCACTTCCCTTCTACGTGACTTTACCGAAAGAACCAAGAAGAAGAACGTGACATGACGCTGATTGGACTATTTCCAGAGGCTGACAGTGACGGCTGAGATTGGTGGTGCTTCGCCCAATCGCCCTAATGAAGAAACCGCCCTTGGCCTAGATACTAAAACCAACAATATCATCGCAAATTCGACTTCTTTTAGCGAGCATACGACGTTTCGATTGCAACACAAGCAATCGTCATCAGGTATACATTAAATAGAAACACAAATCTAGAATGATGAGTTAATGAGTTAATGATGACGTCAATCTGCTGCTGCTGCTCTATATATAAGAACGGGAGACACCGCAGAGCCCCTCACCATTCTGGCGAATTGCCCGATGATGCTGGATGCAATTACCAGCGAAACGTCGTACAACTCAAAAAATTGTAAATGTTGTGGTTCCACGCTTCAACGCACCGGTGTGGGGGCTAAAGCAGTGAACTATTTTGTCTTTTGTCAACGTGACACTGTTTTACTGATTGGCCGTGTCGGGTGGTGGAGGGTTACGACACATTTATAAAGAACGCGACGATCTGAACCCAAAAATCGTTGATTATGAACAATATTGGTCGCGAAAGCCTGCTACGTGTTAAACTGACGAATCTAGTATAGTTAGAAATGTAATGTAATATCTTCTTAGGTTTTTTCGGTAAAGTCACGTAGGTAAAACATCAAAATGAATGAAAATAAAATAAAATAAAATAAAAAATCACGACGTTTCGGAGGCAACACATCGTGATTTTTGATTTTATTTTATTTTCATTCATTTTGATGTTTTACCTACGTGACTTTACCGAAAAAACCTAAGAAGATGATTCCTTGCAGTCACGAAAGCTTCAAATCTAGAATGTAATGTCATACTTTGTGCCTACGTTAGCTCTTTCTCTCTCTATGTATCTCTGTGATATCTGTCTCTGCTTAAGTGTCTGTCTATATGTCTCTGGTTCTGTGTTCAATCTCTCTCTCAAATTTAAAATTCTCAGCAAGAACGCAATCAACCAGGTAGGGTGTTGACCGTTATGTTATCCGACTCTCTGTTGTATTACATTACATTTCTAAGCTCACTAGATGTGTGTTTCTATTTAATTTATACCCGATGACGATTGCTTGTGTTGCAATCGAAACGTCGTTTGCTAGTATTTAATTTATTTTATCATTTTATCTTTATACGTAACTTTACCGAAAGAACCAAATAATAATTCCTGCAGTTGACGAAAGCTCCAAATTAAGTTTTCTCTCATCGATTCGAACAGCAAGCAGCGCTCTCTAAAGCCTTCGGCTGCTAGACCACCAAGATTTTATTTTATAAGATCCGCAAAGAAGGTACACCGGCTCTGTCCTATCCTCTCCACCATTAACTCACCCACCTACAAACTGGCCCGATTTCTGTCTGAGACTCTGTTTCCTTTCATCGGCAAGACCACCACCTCATCAGCTGCACTTAACTCAGCTCACTTGCTTAATGAGAACCTCATTTGCCAGTAAAAATATGATAATTGGGTTTTTACCCTTCTATCTGGCAACACAACTGACACCTTTTTACAAGGAGTCATGTTTGCATAGACCACAATACCTGCAGTCATAATGCAAACAAAACACACAACTCTGATGATGATATGCACTGTCTTTGAAGTTGATTGGTCCACACCCGAGACAGCTTTCCTTAGAGCCTAGTCTCACATGGGTTGGAGCAGATGACGCCAAAAGGCGCACAACTCAAAGACAACGCACCATCAGAGTATGAGAGCTCGGGGCAAGCATCTACACTATGGGAACCTCATTTGCCAGTAGCAAAATATGAGAATTGGTGTTTTACCCTTCTATCTGGCAACAAAACTGACACCTTTTTACAAAAAAACCAACCAATTCTCATATTTTGCTACTGGCAAATGAGGTTCCCATAGTGTAGATGCTTGCCCCGAGCTCTCAATACTCTGATGGTGCATTGTCTTTGAGTTGTGCGCCTTTTGGCGTCATCTGGTCCAACACCATGTGAGACTAGGCTCTAAGGAAAGCTGTCTCGGGTGTGGACCAATCAACTTCAAGGACCATGTGAGACTAGGCTCTAAGGAAAGCTGTCTCGGGTGTGGACCAATCAACTTCAAGGACCATGTGAGACTAGGCTCTAAGGAAAGCTGTCTCGGGTGTGGACCAATCAACTTCAAGGACCATGTGAGACTAGGCTCTAAGGAAAGCTGTCTCGGGTGTGGACCAATCAACTTCAAGGACCATGTGAGACTAGGCTCTAAGAAAAGCTGTCTCGGGTGTGGACCAATCAACTTCAAGGACCATGTGAGACTAGGCTCTAAGGAAAGCTGTCTCGGGTGTGGACCAATCAACTTCAAGGACCATGTGAGACTAGGCTCTACGGAAAGCTGTCTCGGGTGTGGACCAATCAACTTCAAGGACCATGTGAGACTAGGCTCTAAGGAAAGCTGTCTCGGGTGTGGACCAATCAACTTCAAGGACCATGTGAGACTAGGCTCTAAGAAAAGCTGTCTCGGGTGTGGACCAATCAACTTCAAGGACCATGTGAGACTAGGCTCTAAGGAAAGCTGTCTCGGGTGTGGACCAATCAACTTCAAGGACCATGTGAGACTAGGCTCTACGGAAAGCTGTCTCGGGTGTGGACCAATCAACTTCAAGGACCATGTGAGACTAGGCTCTAAGGAAAGCTGTCTCGGGTGTGGACCAATCAACTTCAAGGACCATGTGAGACTAGGCTCTAAGGAAAGCTGTCTCGGGTGTGGACCAATCAACTTCAAGGACCATGTGAGACTAGGCTCTAAGGAAAGCTGTCTCGGGTGTGGACCAATCAACTTCAAGGACCATGTGAGACTAGGCTCTAAGGAAAGCTGTCTCGGGTGTGGACCAATCAAGCTAAAGGACCATGTGAGACTAGGCTCTAAGAAAAGCTGTCTCGGGTGTGGACCAATCAACTTCAAGGACCATGTGAGACTAGGCTCTAAGGAAAGCTGTCTCGGGTGTGGACCAATCAACTTCAAGGACCATGTGAGACTAGGCTCTACGGAAAGCTGTCTCGGGTGTGGACCAATCAACTTCAAGGACCATGTGAGACTAGGCTCTAAGGAAAGCTGTCTCGGGTGTGGACCAATCAACTTCAAGGACCATGTGAGACTAGGCTCTAAGGAAAGCTGTCTCGGGTGTGGACCAATCAACTTCAAGGACCATGTGAGACTAGGCTCTAAGGAAAGCTGTCTCGGGTGTGGACCAATCAACTTCAAGGACCATGTGAGACTAGGCTCTAAGGAAAGCTGTCTCGGGTGTGGACCAATCAACTTCAAGGACCATGTGAGACTAGGCTCTAAGGAAAGCTGTCTCGGGTGTGGACCAATCAACTTCAAGGACCATGTGAGACTAGGCTCTAAGGAAAGCTGTCTCGGGTGTGGACCAATCAACTTCAAGGACCATGTGAGACTAGGCTCTAAGAAAAGCTGTCTCGGGTGTGGACCAATCAACTTCAAGGACCATGTGAGACTAGGCTCTAAGGAAAGCTGTCTCGGGTGTGGACCAATCAACTTCAAGGACCATGTGAGACTAGGCTCTACGGAAAGCTGTCTCGGGTGTGGACCAATCAACTTCAAGGACCATGTGAGACTAGGCTCTAAGGAAAGCTGTCTCGGGTGTGGACCAATCAACTTCAAGGACCATGTGAGACTAGGCTCTAAGGAAAGCTGTCTCGGGTGTGGACCAATCAACTTCAAGGACCATGTGAGACTAGGCTCTAAGGAAAGCTGTCTCGGGTGTGGACCAATCAACTTCAAGGACCATGTGAGACTAGGCTCTAAGGAAAGCTGTCTCGGGTGTGGACCAATCAACTTCAAGGACCATGTGAGACTAGGCTCTAAGGAAAGCTGTCTCGGGTGTGGACCAATCAACTTCAAGGACCATGTGAGACTAGGCTCTAAGAAAAGCTGTCTCGGGTGTGGACCAATCAACTTCAAGGACCATGTGAGACTAGGCTCTAAGGAAAGCTGTCTCGGGTGTGGACCAATCAACTTCAAGGACCATGTGAGACTAGGCTCTACGGAAAGCTGTCTCGGGTGTGGACCAATCAACTTCAAGGACCATGTGAGACTAGGCTCTAAGGAAAGCTGTCTCGGGTGTGGACCAATCAACTTCAAGGACCATGTGAGACTAGGCTCTAAGGAAAGCTGTCTCGGGTGTGGACCAATCAACTTCAAGGACCATGTGAGACTAGGCTCTAAGGAAAGCTGTCTCGGGTGTGGACCAATCAACTTCAAGGACCATGTGAGACTAGGCTCTAAGGAAAGCTGTCTCGGGTGTGGACCAATCAACTTCAAGGACCATGTGAGACTAGGCTCTAAGGAAAGCTGTCTCGGGTGTGGACCAATCAACTTCAAGGACCATGTGAGACTAGGCTCTAAGGAAAGCTGTCTCGGGTGTGGACCAATCAACTTCAAGGACCATGTGAGACTAGGCTCTAAGGAAAGCTGTCTTGGGTGTGGACCAATCAACTTCAAGGACCATGTGAGACTAGGCTCTAAGGAAAGCTGTCTCGGGTGTGGACCAATCAACTTCAAGGACCATGTGATACTAGGCTCTAAGGAAAGCTGTCTCGGGTGTGGACCAATCAACTTCAAGGACACATTATCATAGTTGTGTTTTTTGTTTGCATTATGGCTGCAGGTATTGTGGTCTATGCAAACATGACTCCTTGTAAAAAAAGGTGTCAGTTTTGTTGCCAGATAGAAGGGTAAAAAAAACAATTATCAGCTCACTTGGTTTCTCTAATCAAGGACATCTCGCTGTCTCCAGATGATTTGTTTGTCAGCTTCGGTGCAGTCTCGCTGTTCACCAAAGTTACCTGGACTTGACACCATTGAAGACTTGGTCCAACAAGGACTGAATTCAGATGTACCAACTTTGGTAAGACACTGCCTCGCCAACACTTACTTCACCTGGAATGGAACATTCTACGGACAAAATGAGGGTACCCCAAAGGGCTCTCTCCCTTATCGGCAGTTGTAGCCAATGTTTCCATGGATAAATTTGAGACAGATGCCATCCAGACATCCACTCTACGTCCTTCCTTGTGGAAGAGATACGTAGATGACACGTTCGTCATCAGAATCAGAAATCAGAATCAGAAACGGTTTTAATCGCCATGTAAGTTTGCACAGACAAGGAATTCACTATGGCGGGACGGTGCATACATTGAACAAGTAGGAATCTTAACTTATATAAAAGGTACACTCTAACTAGACTAACTGTACAAAGTATAAGTAATACTAAAGGGCTAAAATCTTTAAAATTATGAATAAGTAGACCTTATAAAATGCGAAATGTAAAATGTTAATTAGCCGTATTAAACAATCTTAAAATACAAAAAAACAAATAAGATTACACGTCAGTGCTGGCTGGCCACATGGCCAGCCAGCACTGAACCAATTCTTCAATCACATCAATTCCATACACCCAGCCATCACATTCACCATGGAAGTCGGAAGAGCGTGGCAAGTCACCATTCCTGGATGTTTTAATCAAAAAAAGAGACCCGATGGCTCAATGGGACACTCTGTCTACAGGAAAGGCACCCACACGGATGCCAACCTAAAGCCTGACTCCCACCACCATCCAGCTGTAGAGAAGCTCCCACGGACCTACTCGTAGACGGAGGTAAGTTAAGAGCTTGCGCCAGGGTTTATTAAAGCTTATCAATACCACACAGCAGGGCACACAACTCCCAGGGTTTATTAGAGCTTATCAATACTACACAGCAGGGTACACAACTCCCAGGGGCTAGGGGGGTCCTACTCTGAGTCCTGGTCCCTGCCGGCTAGCTCCGGTCTCTCTCTCTCTCGTGTCGGATCGTGGACTCTGCGACTCCACCGAGCGGAGAGAGAAGCGCCTCTACGGTAGTGTAGTGTGTAGTGTATAGTGTAGTGTATAGTGTAGTGTATAGTGTAGTGTGTAGTGTAGTGTGTAGTGTATAGTGTAGTGTATAGTGTAGTGTGTAGTGTAGTGTGTAGTGTATAGTGTATTGTGTAGTGTAGTGTGTAGTGTAGTGTGTAGTGTAGTGTGTAGTGTATAGTGTAGTGTATAGTGTAGTGTGTAGTGTAGTGTGTAGTGTATAGTGTAGTGTATAGTGTAGTGTATAGTGTAGTGTGTAGTGTAGTGTGTAGTGTGTAGTGTAGTGTATAGTGTAGTGTAGTGTGTAGTGTATAGTGTAGTGTATAGTGTAGTGTGTAGTGTAGTGTGTAGTGTATAGTGTAGTGTGTAGTGTATAGTGTAGTGTATAGTGTAGTGTGTAGTGTAGTGTGTAGTGTATAGTGTAGTGTATAGTGTAGTGTGTAGTGTAGTGTATAGTGTAGTGTATAGTGTAGTGTATAGTAGTGTAGTGTATAGTGTAGTGTATAGTGTAGTGTGTAGTGTATAGTGTAGTGTGTAGTGTAGTGTATAGTGTAGTGTATAGTAGTGTAGTGTATGGTAGTGTATAGTGTAGTGTATAGTAGTGTATAGTAGTGTAGTGTATAGTGTAGTGTATAGTGTAGTGTGTAGTGTATAGTGTAGTGTGTAGTGTAGTGTATAGTGTAGTGTATAGTAGTGTATAGTGTAGTGTATAGTAGTGTATAGTAGTGTAGTGTATAGTGTAGTGTATAGTGTAGTGTATAGTAGTGTAGTGTATGGTAGTGTATAGTGTAGTGTAGTGTATAGTGTAGTCTATAGTGTAGTGTATAGTGTAGTGTATAGTGTAGTGTATGGTAGTGTATAGTGTAGTGTATAGTATAGTGTATAGTAGTGTAGTGTATGGTAGTGTATAGTGTAGTGTATAGTGTAGTGTATAGTGTAGTGTATAGTGTAGTGTAGTGTATAGTGTATAGTGTAGTGTATAGTGTAGTGTATAGTGTAGTGTATAGTGTAGTGTATAGTGTAGTGTATAGTGTAGTGTATAGTGTAGTGTATAGTGTAGTGTAGTGTATAGTGTATAGTGTAGTGTATAGTGTAGTGTATAGTGTAGTGTATAGTGTAGTGTATAGTGTAGTGTATAGTGTAGTGTATAGTGTAGTGTATAGTGTAGTGTATAGTGACTCTGCGACTCCACCGAGCGGAGAGAAAGGCAGCTCTACGGCTGCTACCACCGGCTTCTCCCCAGACTCACCACTCGACCCCTCTCTCTACCCCTGGTTCCCTCTTCACCCTGCTTACTCTACCCGTTACCACAGTGACCCCGCTCTCGTCACGGGGTATCCCTTAAGTACCCCAGGAGACGTGACGTCATCGCACTGAACGGCACACGTGATGTCACGCCCCCATTTTACTCGCCTACACAGCCAAGAAGAATTCCCTCATCAAGACACTGCACCATAGGGCCCCTTGCATCTCCCACCAGCACCACCTAGCCAGTGAGCTGGAGCACTACACGACGAAGCCCTCAGGATGAACGCATATTCCGAGCGTACAATCAGCAAAGCTGTCTCCCCCGCCATGGGGAGACAAACATGTGATGATCCAACCAATGCCATCACTTTGGCGTACATAGCAGGGGTTAGCAAAAATACGTCCAAAATTTTAAACAAACACGAGATCCAGGTCCGTTTCAACGCCGGACACAAAATCTGTGATTTGATCCCATCTGTAAAAAAGGGTGTGAATCCTGACATGCAATACCCCGGCGTCTACAAACTAAGCTGTGTCTGCAGCAGCAGTAGTTACATTGCGGAAACTAAGCGACACGCCTCGGACCGCGTTCGCGAACACAAGGCGGATCTGAAACACGGTAGGACCAAACTTAATTTGGAGCTTTCGTGACTGCAGGAATTATTCTTTGGTTCTTCCGGTAAAGTCACGTCTAAATGATAAAATAATAAATTAAAATAAATACTAGCATATGCTAGTATTTATTTTAATTTATTATTTTATCTTCATACGTGTCTAAAGATAAAATAATAAATTAAAATAAATACTAGCATATGCTAGTAGCATATGCTAGTATTTATTTTAATTTATTATTTTATCTTCATACGTGACTTTACGGTAGGACCAATACCTCTGCCGTTGCTGATCATTGTTTAGTTAATTGTGCCACGTGGTGGAGCCTGAGTGAGGCCTAGTTAATTGTGCCACGTGGTGGAGCCTGACTCAGGCCTAGTTAATTGTGCCACGTGGTGGAACCTGAGTGAGGCCTAGTTAATTGTGCCACGTGGTGGAGCCTGAGTGAGGCCTCGTGAGATCCCCATGCAATATGGCCGCCGTCCGTGACGTCCCCTATGCAAGATGGCCGCCGTCCATGACGTCCCCTATGCAAGAGGGCCGCCGTCCGTGACGTCCCCTATGCAATATGGCCGCCGTCCGTGACGTCCCCTATGCAAGAGGGCCGCCGTCCGTGACGTCCCCTATGCAAGATGGCCGCCGTCCATGACGTCCCCTATGCAAGAGGGCCGCCGTCCGTGACGTCCCCTATGCAAGATGGCCGCCGTCCGTGACGTCCCCTATGCAAGAGGGCCGCCGTCCATGACGTCCCCTATGCAATATGGCCGCCGTCCGTGACGTCCCCTATGCAAGATGGCCGCCGTCCATGACGTCCCCTATGCAAGAGGGCCGCCGTCCGTGACGTCCCCTATGCAATATGGCCGCCGTCCGTGACGTCCCCTATGCAAGATGGCCGCCGTCCATGACGTCCCCTATGCAAGATGGCCGCCGTCCGTGACGTCCCCTATGCAAGATGGCCGCCGTCCGTGACGTCCCCTATGCAAGAGGGCCGCCGTCTGTGACGTCCCCTATGCAAGATGGCCGCCGTCCGTGACGTCCCCTATGCAAGATGGCCGCCGTCTGTGACGTCCCCTATGCAAGAGGGCCGCCGTCTGTGACGTCCCCTATGCAAGATGGCCGCCGTCCATGACGTCTCCTATGCAAGAGGGCCGCCGTCTGTGACGTCCCCTATGCAAGATGGCCGCCGTCCGTGACGTCCCCTATGCAAGATGGCCGCCGTCCGTGACGTCCCCTATGCAAGATGGCCGCCGTCCATGACGTCCCCTATGCAAGATGGCCGCCGTCCATGACGTCCCCTATGCAAGATGGCCGCCGTCCGTGACGTCCCCTATGCAAGATGGCCGCCGTCACATCGCCAATGTAAGATGGCTGCTCTTAAAACTTACGCGACTGGATCCAGAATGAAACAATGGGAACCGGATCCGATTAAAAAAAAAATAGGGAACCGAATCCCATTGTTCAACAACAGGAACCGGATCCCAATGTTCAACAACAGGAACCGGATCCCAGTGTTCAACAACAGGAACCGGATCCAGTGTTCAACAACAGGAACCGGATCCAGTGTTCAACAACAGGAACCGGATCCCAGTGTTCAACAACAGGAACCGGATCCAGTGTTCAACAACAGGAACCGGATCCAGTGTTCAACAACAGGAACCGGATCCAGTGTTCAACAACAGGAACCGGATCCAGTGTTCAACAACAGGAACCGGATCCAGTGTTCAACAACAGGAACCGGATCCCAGTGTTCAACAACAGGAACCGGATCCCAGTGTTCAACAACAGGAACCGGATCCAGTGTTCAACAACAGGAACCGGATCCAGTGTTCAACAACAGGAACCGGATCCCAGTGTTCAACAACAGGAACCGGATCCAGTGTTCAACCACAGGAACCGGATCCAGTGTTCAACAACAGGAACCGGATCCCAGTGTTCAACAACAGGAACCGACCGGATCCAGTGTTCAACAACAGGAACCGGATCCCAGTGTTCAACAACAGGAACCGGATCCAGTGTTCAACCACAGGAACCGGATCCAGTGTTCAACCACAGGAACCGGATCCCAGTGTTCAACAACAGGAACCGGATCCAGTGTTCAACAACAGGAACCGGATCCCAGTGTTCAACAACAGGAACCGGATCCCAGTGTTCAACAACAGGAACCGGATCCAGTGTTCAACAACAGGAACCGGATCCAGTGTTCAACAACAGGAACCGGATCCAGTGTTCAACAACAGGAACCGGATCCAGTGTTCAACAACAGGAACCGGATCCCAGTGTTCAACAACAGGAACCGGATCCCAGTGTTCAACAACAGGAACCGGATCCAGTGTTCAACAACAGGAACCGGATCCAGTGTTCAACAACAGGAACCGGATCCCAGTGTTCAACAACAGGAACCGGATCCAGTGTTCAACAACAGGAACCGGATCCAGTGTTCAACCACAGGAACCGGATCCAGTGTTCAACAACAGGAACCGGATCCCAGTGTTCAACAACAGGAACCGACCGGATCCAGTGTTCAACAACAGGAACCGGATCCCAGTGTTCAACAACAGGAACCGGATCCAGTGTTCAACCACAGGAACCGGATCCAGTGTTCAACCACAGGAACCGGATCCCAGTGTTCAACAACAGGAACCGGATCCAGTGTTCAACCACAGGAACCGGATCCAGTGTTCAACCACAGGAACCGGATCCCAGTGTTCAACAACAGGAACCGGATCCAGTGTTCAACCACAGGAACCGGATCCAGTGTTCAACCACAGGAACCGGATCCCAGTGTTCAACAACAGGAACCGGATCCCAGTGTTCAACAACAGGAACCGGATCCAGTGTTCAACAACAGGAACCGGATCCAGTGTTCAACAACAGGAACCGGATCCCAGTGTTCAACAACAGGAACCGGATCCCAGTGTTCAACAACAGGAACCGGATCCAGTGTTCAACCACAGGAACCGGATCCAGTGTTCAACAACAGGAACCGGATCCCAGTGTTCAACAACAGGAACCGGATCCCAGTGTTCAACAACAGGAACCGGATCCAGTGTTCAACCACAGGAACCGGATCCAGTGTTCAACAACAGGAACCGGATCCCAGTGTTCAACAACAGGAACCGACCGGATCCAGTGTTCAACAACAGGAACCGGATCCCAGTGTTCAACAACAGGAACCGGATCCAGTGTTCCACCACAGGAACCGGATCCCATTGTTCAACAACAGGAACCGGATCCCATTGTTCAACAACAGGAACCGACCGGATCCAGTGTTCAACAACAGGAACCGGATCCAGTGTTCAACCACAGGAACCGGATCCCCAAAAATGTTGGTGGGTGGGGGCCAAGGATCCGGATCCAATCTGTGAGGATCCGGATCCCCCCCAGAAAATTAGAACCGGATCCGGGCGACATCGCAAAACTCGGCGTTCGTCGCAGATTGAATTCCCCCTCCCGTGTCTCTCTCCCCGTGTCTCTCTCCCCTCTCTCTCTTGTCTTTCTATTGTCTATTGTCTACTTTCTATTGTCTATTGTCTCTACCGTCTATTGTCTGCCTCGTGTGTCTCCACGATGGACGCCCCGAAGCCGAGCCCCGACTACTTGATGCAGCTCATGAACGACCGCCGAGTGGCGGGAACGGCGCCTCTCAACGGAGTGTTCGCGCACGTGGACAGACTCCTCGAGCAGGGTGAGTGGGGCACACGCACAGTGACACAGTGACACGCACACAGACACACACACACAGACACACACACACAGTGACACACACACACACACAGTGACACAGTGACACACACACAGACACACACACACAGACAGTGACACACACACACAGTGACACACACACACACACAGTGACACAGTGACACACACACAGACACAGTGACACGCACACAGACACACACACATACAGACACACACACACAGAGACACACACAGACACAGTGACACACAGACACAGTGACACACACACACAGTGACACACACACACAGTGACACACACACACAGTGACACACACACAGTGACACAGTGACACACACACACACAGTGACACAGTGACACGCACACAGACACAGTGACACGCACACAGACACACACACATACAGACACACACACACACAGTGACACAGTGACACGCACACAGACACACACACATACAGACACACACACACAGTGACACACACACACAGTGACACACACACAGTGACACACACACACACACAGTGACACACACACACAGACACACACACACAGACACACACACAGACACACACACAGACACACACACAGACACACACACAGACACACACACACACACACAGTGACACACACACACAGACACACACACACACACAGTGACACACACACACACAGTGACACACACACAGTGACACAGTGACACACACACAGTGACACAGTGACACAGTGACACACACACAGACACACACAGACACACACACACACAGACACACACACACACAGACACACACACAGACACACACACAGACACACACACAGACACACACACACACACACAGAGACACACACACACAGTGACACACACACACACACACAGACACACACAGACACACACAGACACACAGACACACACACACAGACACACACACAGGCACACACAAAAAGACAGACACGGGGGGAGAGGTCACGCCGTGGTTCCATGACAAAGATCTGAACCGGTCCTGGGCCTCCCCT